>NC_064243.1:120855000-121155000 GCF_003254725.2 Canis lupus dingo
GCCACCCAGGGATCCCTAAATTTCTTATTTTTAAAAAAAATTATTGGTACTTTATTTTTTAAGATTTTATTTATTTATTCATGAGAGACACACAGAGAGAGAGAGGCACAGACACAGGCAGAGGGAGATGCAGGCTCCATGCAGGGAGCCTGACTGGGACTCGATCCTGAGACTCCAGGATCACGCCCTGGGCTGAAGGCTGCGCTAAACCACTGAGCCCCCCGAGCTGCCCTATTGGTACCTTTTGTTGATTAATATAAGATCAACCTTTAGTAAATTACATGGGTGCTGGAAAATAAGGCACATTTACTATAAGGTAAAATGTTATGTTATTCACATTTTCTCACTTTTTTTTCCTATTTTAACTGTCAAAGACAAAAGCAAGTTAAAGATGTTGTTATAACTGTGTTTTACCCCTTTGTCTTTGTACTTCTAAAGACATTGTCACTTGGGTAAATTCCTTCTACCTGCTTGTATTAATGAACATCAGCTTCTGTTTTGGGTGATGGTGAGAGCTTCCTTTTCTCCCATTCATATTTATTGGTCCTCAGGCAGAAATGTGGTGTGTGTGTGTGTGTGTGTGTGTGTGTGTGTGTGTGTCTGTGTGATGGGGCTGGTGGTGGAGCTAGATCAAGGTGTCCTAGCAGATGCCATTTTGAACAGAAGCCTGCCAAGTGGTTCTCCCCAGGCCCGCTTTCTCTCCATTCTTCATTTCCCCATAAGCCAAACATGGTGAAGGCCTCAAGGATGTGGAATGAGAAAAAGTGAGGGCTCAACTGGGAGGTGGAACCTAAGTATAAACACACAATCTATTGTTAACTCCTGAGTGCTGCTGATGACATCAGCAGCACAGGCTTTACATCCAATTCCTTCTTAACTAGTTGGCCTACATTTCTCTGGCTCTATGATCACAAAGGACATGACTCTGCTTTCAAAATGGCTTCACTTCCAGGAATGGATTTCATATATTTCATATAAATGTATGTTAAGAGCAGTTTTAGGAAATCACCCTAGCAGGTGCACCTCTCTGGTGGCATCTGTGTGTGCTCTGCCACTTGAGAAAGAGGTCATGAAATTTAGAGTCAGACCCACAGGAAGCCAGCCATCTGGTGGGCAGGACACCCAGCCTGATATCTTCTTTTCTAAAAATTCAGTATGCTACACAGAGAAATTAGGGCTGCTGTATTTTGTCTTTCCACTGGCCGAAGTGCTATGATCAACAGACTAACAAAAAGGAAATGCAAAACGCAGTGAAATCCGAGGATCAGTATTACTCTTCTGCACTCTTTCCAATAAATTCCATCATATGCTGCATCCACGGCTCCCTCCCACTCTCTGAAGCTTATATCTATATTTATTTTACCCTGGTATTTTATGATCAGAAACTGCTAAGGTTGATAAGGGCAGTGAAGAATTAGTAGATTTTAATCAAGTCCTTATCCAGCATTTGAATTCCCTTTCCTTTATACCCCTCAAAGTATCCCCCTTCTTTTCTCCACCATCTATGCATGCATATACCATCTCAGGACTCACCTCTGAGCTATTTTGCATGCCACATGGTGTGTTCCCCTCCTTTGTCTATGTGGACCCACTCAACCTTTCCAGGTATATTTCAGATTGAACCTCCCCAATGCATTTTTTTTCCAATGCATTTTTTTTTGACAAATATGTGATCCTTCTGTTTTTTGACATCCCTAGTTGAAGCATGAATAACAATGTTCAATTCTAAATTGTATTTTCGAAAATTATTTTCAGTGGTCTTTAGACTCTCAAATAAACTAAGAAGCCACTTGAGGCATGTGGTCTCTTCCTTCTACTTCCTCTTGACCTAGCCTGGCACAGATGTTCAGCAAAGTCTTGGGGGATTGAATTGCTTTTCTCTACCCAAAAAATAGGAACTGGCATGACTTTGGTTTGGTTCTGAAAAGAGAAATGCAATTCCTCATTTTTGAATAAAAGTTCAAACCAAAAGATGGTTCATATGAGTGTGGTTTCTGATTCACATCTACTGTCATCTGCCTTGGTGAGAGCCTCCTCCCCTCCCACTCCCAGTGATGAGATGTTTATTTGGACTTTTTGGCCCATGTGCCATTTTTAGAGACTGGAATGCTCTTTCAGACACACGCGCACGCCTCGTGGAGAGATGTCTCCCTTCTCAGCATCACGTAAGATATGGTCTGCTTTGCTTTCATATCCAAATTCCATCTATTTTAATGTACAGTAATTACACCATATCAAGTTTCTGCCTGCAGCACCACACATCTTACTTTCCACTGTCTAGCACCTCCTGTCATCTGCAAAGGGGGCTAGGAACAGAGTGAGCTGTGTATGAAATAACAGACTCATCAAAACCCCAAATGCCCCTCCCCCCCAACACTACCAGTCATCCCACCCCCATCTACTGCCAGAACCTCCAATGTTAGGAACTGGAGGACAACACCACCGCCACCACTTTGTGATCCAGTAACACAGTCTCAAAGCTGGATGGTGAGGAGGTTTTGTCTACCATCAATTCAGGAAAGTATCTTATTCACAACTTTAGCCTTGGCCAAATGGCTACATATTGCATCACTCTCTATATCTGTGGTTGGGGTGAGTCAAAGGAGGAGGCTCAAGATGGGTCAAAAGGTGTTGTGGGTTTTGTTGTTGTTGTCATATACATGTTGTAAAATTAGATCTCATTTTCGGAATTCTTGGAATGTGTTGTAAATCTCAGATTGAATGGGTCGGTTCAAATGCTCGCTTGCTAGAAGGAGTAAAAGTAAGAAGAGAGAGGTGCTTTGGGAAGGCGCAGCGTATCAGTGGATGGCCTACAAGCTCCTTGGGGGAAGAAGCTAACCCATGCTTACCTTGACGAATCCAGTGACCTCTAGAGCAGTAAACTGGTGCCAGTCTGAACCATCTAGATTGGACTGAACTGAATCATTAAATCAAAGGCTGCAGCTAAAGTTGGATTCCCCTCATCAAAAGGGAGAATGGCTCAGACTCTATTAAGCAATGTCAGACACACCTTTGATTCAAAGGCCAAATCCAGAAACTCCTCACAGGTAGCCCACTGCAGAGCTCTAGACACATCTGCTTACCCCCTGCCACCTCTGGGCCCAGTGTCCTATCTCATTCATTGTCCTGTCCACTGGGTCTACACAACTCATGCTGCGTGGGTATTATCAGCTGAGAAACCTCCCAGATACAAATATGAACTTATCACAAGGAGGATGCTGACTAGCTCTGCAGCTTCCGCAACATGAGCCACTGAGCATCAGAGCCAAGGATAAGCAACAGGAATTAACTGGCCAGATAAGATGCAAAAGAGGATATTGAAGAGCTTCCAGAACCTATGGAGCAAGAAGCTTGGGGTATGAAGCTAAGCAGCCAGAACAGGTGCCATTTAACCCCAGAATACACTCCTGCTAGAATGAACATCACCTAAATCCATTCATCCAGAATTAGTCCATCCAAGTCCTAAGTCCAGGAAGAAAGAATATGGTAGGCCATTGGAACTTGAAGGACAGGACAAGGAAGATTGTTGGACAGGGCTCAGGGACTTCTGCTTCTTCTATATGAGGAAGGGGAGAGATCTGGGTTCTTTGTCCTCCCAAAACTGCATATAATCAGAGAGAGAACATTTCTGCCAAGGGTGCTGTCACAGGCTCAATCCTAACATTTATGGGACTCCCCATGGGAATACAGATATTTTAAGTGTCACAAATCAAGTCATAAACAGTTAAACAGAACATGTTATATCCTCCTACCTGGATAAGTGTAGCTTCATAACAGCTTATAAGGTTAGGTTTGAGTTCAGAATTTCCAAATGCTTTGGAATTCCGGCTACACAAGGAGAATGCACCTAGCTCCACTCCCTCACCAACATACGGACAACTTCCTCCCCACCTCCACTCTCTCCTATATCCTGAAGGGTCTGTCATTCATACCTGTGAGCACCAAGCCTGCATGTCCATGCTCTGCCCACGCTGCTTGCAAACAGCAGATGCTTGGCCACAGCTCCAACCCAGGGTGTGTGGTCTATACGTGGGAGGTTGGACCAGGAAGAGGTAAATAATAGGCCTGGCGGTGGATTCAGGACCATTTCTGCAGGGGGTCCACACAGCTGGCGTAGTCCAAAAAAGGAGGCATGGGCTTCAGCCACCCCCTTGTCTTAGGGGGAGAGGCATGGCTATAGGAGTACCGAAGCGGACCTCTAACACATGAGGCGCGAGGGTAGGACTCTTCTTGCTCATGCCTAAGGGGAGAAGTGCGCTATTAGTTAGGGGGGAGCAGGTGCTGAAAAGAACAACAAAATGAGACCCTTCAGGCCCAGCCAGGGGAGGCAACTTGCTCAAGACCACCCAGCAAGCCATGGAGGACCCGGGCCTTGAATCACATACCACACTACCTCAACTTCGGTGGTACATAATGCATCAGAAAAATCCACGCTATCCGAATAGTTTTCTTTTAGGAGCTCCTTCCCAAGGATACGCTCAGGTCCCCAAACCTAAAATATAATTCAGATGGCCAAGATTTCCCCCCTCAGGCTTTCAAGGCTCCAATTTCTAGAAAATCTAGAATTGTTTTCCATATCTGTGCTTATTCACATTATGTTTTCAACGGGTTTATCTGGGTTTACATCTATTCGGCTCCCCTGACACAGCTTGCCAGGCTTCTCAGCTGCCTTCCTGCTGAGCCCGGCAGGCATTTCTCTGCAACTTACTGGACATCTTGTGAGCCTCCGAATGGTCTGCACCCCCCACCCCCATTCTTGAGAAATAAGCCAAAACGCTACCTTGTTTGGATTTTTCCCTTTCGTCACTCTCTACCCCTTAGATTCAGCCAAGGCTGCCCACTGCTGGATGTTTAGATGTTGAGGCAGAAACCTCCTCTACAGACTCATGGGGAGATCTTATCCAGGTCCTGGATTTAAAACATCAGCATGCGATGACTTTCCAATCTGTATTTCTCCTGCAGCATCTCCCACGTGCACAAAGATCTTCTCTAAGCCTCGGATTTTTAAAAAACTTTACCTTTTGAATTATAGATTCACATGAAATTGAAAAAAAAAAAGTATTGCAGTACAGGGAGATCCCATTTACTCTTCACTCAGTTTCCTCCAATGGCAACGTATCAATATGATACAAACTAAAAATCAGGAAATTTCCATTGGTATAACCCACAGGCTTTATTGACTCTTTTTTCATCCATGTTACATGCTTTCATTTGTGTGTGTGTGTGTGTGTGTGTGTGTGTGCTTCTGTGCAATTCTTTCACGTGTAGGTTCTCATAACTACCACTGTAGTCTAGATAGACACCTGTGGCACGAACATGGGGACCCCTTGCAACATCCTCTTGTAGTTAAAACCACCCCTTCCTGCATCCTTAACTCCAGACAACCACCAGTCTCCCCCGCATCTCTATTCGTTTGCTATTCGAGAACTCTATATAAAGGAAAGCATAGTGTGTATCCTTTAGACATGGACCTTTTTTCTTTTTTTAAAAAAAATATTTTATTTATTTACTCATGAGAGACACACAGAGAGAGGCAGAGATACAGTCAGAGGGAGAAGCAGGCTCCCTGAGGGGAGCCCATGTAGGACTCCATCCCAGAACCCCAGGATTACACCCTGAGCCAAAGGGAGATGCTCAACCGCTGTCACCCAGATGTCCCAGAGATGGACTTTTTTCACTCATTATAATTCCCTTAGGATCCATCCATGTTGTAGGAGTCATTTTTCTCATTTTTATTATTATTTTTTATTTTTCTCATTTTTTAACTGGTGTCTACTAATTCTTCATCTGTGTACGCCACAATTTGCTTAAGCACCCATATTAAAGGATATTTGAGTTTGGGTTTTTTTTTCTCATTTTTCCCCTATTCTGAATAAAGCTGGTATTAACATCTGTGTTTAGGTTTTATTACAAATGCAGATTTTCATTTCTCTTGGATAAATGCTCAAGAGTGCAGTTGTGGGGTAGTGGAATAAGTACATGCTTCCTTTTATGAGAAACTACCAAACAATTTTCTAAATAGGTTACACAATTTTACATTCCCATCAATAATGGATGAATTTTCTAGTTTCTCTGCATCTTCACCAGCATATGATGGTATCATTATTTTTAATTTTAGCCCTTCTGATAGGTGTACTGTGAGATCTCACTGTGGTTTTAATTTTAATTACTCTGAAAGCTAATAATGTTGAATGCCTTCTCTCTCTCTCTCTCTCTCTCTCTCTCTTTCCTTCTCTCCCTCCCTCCTTGCCATCTGTATACAGTCTTTGGTGAAATAACTGTTCATATTTTTCACCCATTTCCAAATTGTTTTTTGGGTTTTCTTGTTGAGTTCCTTATATATTCTGAATACATACTTGTGTTGGCTATGCGATTTGCTAATGCTTTCTTTCAAACTGTAGCTTGTCTTTTCTTCTTCTTAAAAAGGTCTCTCACAGAACCAAAGTTCTTTTAGTTTGACGAGCATGACATCATTTTTTCCTTTCATAAATTATGCTGTTGGTATTGAGTTTAAAAGCTTTATGCATAGCCAGAGGTCTTGACGATGTTCTTTTTTTTTTTTTTTCCTGAAAAATTTTAGAGTTTACATTTAAGTCTTGATCCATTTTGGTCTAGTTTTCATATAGGGTGAAACTTAGCTTGAGCTTTGATGTTTTCCCTATGGATGTCTAATCACTCAATTATCACTTTTTGAAAACAATATCCTTCCTCCACTGAATTGCCTTTACACCTTTTGTTGAAAATAATTTGGGCATATTCAGTACGTCTACTTCTGGGTCCTCTGTTTTATCCAATTGATCTATGTGTCTCTCCCTCTGCCAAAATCAGACACAGCCAAGTTAGTAAGCCTTAATATCAGGTAGTGATTCCTCCTACCTTTTACTTCTTAAAGTATAAGTTGCTCTAGGTCATTTGTCTTTCTATATAAATTTTAGAATAAGCTGGCCTTTGTCTGCCAAAAACCTTGCTGAGATTTTGATAGGAATTGCATTAAATCTATAGATCAATTTGAGGAGAATTGACATTTTTACTATAAGTACAGTCTTCCAACCCATGAGCATGGTATACCTGTCCATTAGTTAGATTTTAAAAATTTCTTTAATCAGCATTTTATAATTTTCAACAGGTAGATCCTGAACATAGTCTGTCAGATTTACACTTAAGTATTTAGTTTTCTTTGTAGCAAATGCAAATAACTTTGTTTTTAAAATTCTGGTTTCCAGTTGTACATTGCTAGTATATAGATACACAATTTATTTTTGTATATTGGCCTTGTATCTTGAAAATGTTACCCCTAAGGGAGATTTTTTTGTAGGGAAGGGTTCTTAGGATTTTTATATAAAGATAGTCCATATTGCCTGTGAATATGAAAAATTTTATTTCTTCACTTACAATTTGTAATTTTTTATTCCTTTTTCTTGCATATTTCACTAGCTAGGTCTTCTAGTACAATGCTGAATAGAAGCTGTGTAAGTGGATATTCTTGTCGTGTTTCCATTTCTTTTAGAGGAGACATTCAAGTTTTCACCATTAGTATGATATTAGCTATAGGTTTATCATTGAGGAAGTTTTTCCTTAGTATTAATTCCATAAAATATTTCATAATAAATGAGCGTTAGAGTTTGCCAAATGTTTTTCCTGCATCAGTTGATATGATCATATGTTTTTCCTTTTTTAACTTGTCAGTATGGTATATTATATTACTTGACTTTCATACATTAAACCATGTTTGCATACCTGGAATAAGTCTTTGTTATGTGTTGAATTGTCCCTTCAAATTTATATGTTGGAGCCCTGTCTCTCAGGTACCTCAGAATGTGCTGTATTTGGAGATAGTCTTTAAAGAAGCAATTAAGTTAAAATAAGGGCAGTTATGGTGAACTCTAATCCAATGTTGTTGGTGTCCCTATAAGAAGTGGAGGCTGGGACACAAGAAACATATGCTAAGGGATGACAAGGTGAGAGTAAAGTGAGAAGGTGTCCATCTGCAAGCCAAGGAAGGAGACCTCAGAGGAAACAAAACCTGCTAACACCATGATCTTGCATGTGTAGCCTTCCAAATTGTGAGAAAATAAATTTGAATTGGATAAGCCACTAAACTTCTGTGTGTAAATTTACAGGAAACATTGGTCTGTAGTTTTCCTCCTTCTTTTCTTATCTTTCTCCTTCTTTTGTACTTTCCTGCCTGGTTTTAGTATCAGAGTAATAATACTGGCCTCATGAAATAAGTTGTGAGGTACTCTTTCCCCCTTTGTTTTCTGGAAAAAAAAAATTGGCACCAATTTTTCTATAGGGTTGCATAGAATTTTCCGATGAAGTCATCCAGGCCTGAAGATTCCTTTTGGAGGGAGATATTTAATCGTAAATTTAATTTATTTAATGGTTATGAAGCTATTCAGAATATCTATTTCATATTGGTTGAGTTTTCTTAGATCTTTTTTTTTTTCAATTGCTACATTTAAGGGTGTCAAGTTATTCATGATATAACCTTATTACCTTAAAGTCTGTAATGGCAGTCTTTGTTTTATTTCCATCAGTAATTTGTGTCTTCTCTTTGTTTAACTTTGTCAATCTTACCAAAGGTTTAACAATTTTATTGATTTTTTTTTTAGAAAAATAGCTTTCTGTTTCATTGATTTTCTCTATTGTTTTTCTATTTTCAATTTCATTGATTTCTGCTATTATCTTCATTATTTTCTTTCTTCTTGCTTTGGGTTTATTTGCTCTTCTTTTTCTAGTTTCTAAAGGTAGGAAATTTATTGATTAAGACATTTCTAATATTAGTACTTAGTGCTCTAAATTCACATTTCAGCACTGCTTTAGTTACATTTCACAAAATTTGATATGATGTATTTTCATTTCCATTCACTGTAGTGTATCTTAAAAAAAATCTCTAGGTACTCCCTTTTAAACCATTCATTATGTAAAAGTGTGCTGTTTCATATCCAAGCTCTTGGAAATTTTCCTTTATACTTCTCTTATCAATTCCTTTTTAGTTTTTATTTCATTTTAATTGTTTTTATTTTTTTTTAAATTATTTATTTATTTGAGAGAGAGAGAGAGAGAGATCATGAGTGTGTGTTGTGTTAGGGGGGTGGGTAGAAGAAGAGAGAGAAGCAGATTTCCCACTGAGCAGAAAGTCTGATGCGGGGCTCAATCCCAGGACCCTGGGATAATGACCTGAGCTGAAGGCAGATGCTTAACTGACTGAGCCACCAGGTGCCCCTTTTATCATTTTTATTTTTTTTTAAGATTTTATTTATTTATTCATGAGAGAGAGAGAGAGAGAGAGAGAGGCAGAGACACAGGCAGAGGGAGAAGCAGGCTCCATGCAAGGAGCCCAACGTGGGACTTGATCCCTTGTCTTCAGGATCACACCCCAGGCTAAAGGTGGTGCTAAACCACTGGGCCACCGGGGCTGCCCTAAACCCCACATCTTTATCCATTTCATCTATCAATGGATACTTGGACTACTTCCATAATTTGTCCATTTTAATAAACATAGAGGTGCATGTATCCCTTTGAATGTATGTTTCATTAATTTCTACTTTGAGTCTATTACAGTTGGAGAACATACTCTGTCTTATCTCTATTTTAAATTTTTTGAGGTTTATTCTATGGCCCAGGATATGGTCCATTTTGGTGCATGTTCAAGGTCACTTAAAAACAATGTGTATTCTGCTGTTGTCATCCTTCCCTTTCATTTTTTTTTCTTCATCTTTAGTCTTCAGAAAGTTGCTTATGATCTTGGCATAGACTTCTTTGGATTTATCCCATTTAGGTTCATTCAGCTTCTTGAGTATTTTTTTAATGCTCCTGGGTTTTTCCTCAAAGCCTGAGATCCCTGGGCCAGTCTGCCTTCTGTTTTCCATCTTTCACAGCTTTTCCATGTTCATTTATTACATCATGTCTAGGGTTTTTAGTTGAGAGAGGAAGAACTGGAAACAATGGTATTTCATCTCATATTGCCTCTTGGGTTTTAAAAAGGCACCTCAAACTCTACAGGTCCAACCTGGAATTTGGGGGGATTAACTTTCTTCCCGTCTTTCATTGTGGTCTTCTTCAGGCCATTCCTACTTCCAGTCCTTTGCGTGAGCTAACCACATGCACGGGTCTCAGTTCAAATGCAAACATTCTCACCTTCCCCAAGAGTTCTGCCCTGAGTATTGCACCTCCCTCCCTCACAAACACTCTCTACACCAATATCTTCTTTTGATTTCTTATTTCTAATTTTTTCTTTACATTTTTATTACTCTATTCTCTTGCACTGGAATGGTCACTCTTTAACACAGCAGTTTTGTCTGTCTAGTTCATGGGCTGTCTACAGCTGTCTGAGCTGTCTATAGCTTCCTGCACAGCTCCTGGGAGCAAAGGCTAGGGACCCAGTAAATAGTGGTTGAATAAATGTATTGTGGGGTAATCTTCTCTTCACTAAGAGAAGCAGCTAAACTTAAGGCCATCAGGGCATTGGTGCTCTTAAGGCTTGCCTGAAATTACCCAACCTGGCATTTCCAGTCCACATCCACCAGCAGACATTCCTGCCTCCATTGTCCTGAAAGCCCAATGGGTCTGCAACCCCATCCCCTAACACACACACACACACACACACACACACACAGTGTACTGTATGTGGAATGGAATGGATTCCTCATAGTGACTTGCTTGGCATCATTGGTTTTAACACTTCTCCATTTGCTACCAATAACGTTTCTTCAGTGCTGATCGTTCTGGTATGTGCAATTGAATAAAAAGCCATTACTGGCTTTGACTATAATGGGTTCTCTGCCTTGGTCTGGGTTCTATGGAAGGGCCCGGCGCTTTCAGCCTGGCCAGTCTTCCTCCAGGGAGATCTGTCTGAGAAGATAAGGGACAATACTTGCCTGTCGTTGTCCCTCATCAACCTCCATTCACCACTCAGTCTTCCTTCTTTTAATCCTCCCAGAACCCTACCATAGGTTTCAACACGAATTTGGTGCCCATATCTTCCCGTCATCTACTTGTTACTGCTTTATTTGAGGGCCCAGACACAAGCCCTGGCAGCCTCCCATCCCTTGGTCCTCCATAGGCTCTTTCACTCTAGTCTCCTTCCTACCAGTCCTTCCCCTAACTCCTGCATCAGGCTCAGCCTGAGCCTCACTTCCAAATTGTATTCTGTTACATTCCCGGGCTGACTCTACCTTTCCTCCTGCTTTCTGAAGCCTGCCACATTTGGCCTTCCATCTTCTCTGGGTCCCTGTCCTCTCACTGGGTGTCTGAGGCCATGTGCCTATTGTACCTTTTAGCCCTGCTTTTATTTTATGTTTCTCACTAGTTTCTTCTTTCAAGAAGTTAAATACAAAAGTGTGTCTATTTGAAGAAAAAATACTAAGTAAATAAAAGTACAAAAGGTACAGGGATATAAGTTGTGTGATGAATTTTGCCTGAGGTTTTCTGTAAATCAGTGATTCCAAATAGAGTGGCATAGACATCCCCAGGCAGTACTGCCTTTGAGCAATAGATCACATGAAAAGTGGCAAATAATATGTCCCTGAGGCTGCTGGACACTTCACTTCAAGTATGTGGGTCCAAGAGTCAACAGTCCACTGAGTTATTGCTTGATGTCTCCATCCCATGAAAATCAAGGAGGGCTTTCTTCACATTTGTCTACATTAGCACAGAAGTCCCTTGAAGGGAGAAGCTGGATGCTCATGGTTATTGGGAGATGCTCATAGGTTCTGGAGAATACAGATGCTGGTACCCAGGGTAGAGGGCATGGCTGCTAAGCCCACTTACTCTGGTTTATGCTTATCACCTGGTCACTAGGCAGTTTTCCTGGGTCTTGCATGACTCAGAGGACTCAGGATGGTAACATCTATAACCCCTCTGTCCTTAGGGGTTTAACTGAATCTATGGGAAGGGGTTAGGCCAGGCTGGTCAATATCTGAGATTGCATTATGCTTCCTTCCCAGCTCCCTTGTGAATGATCCCCCCACCCAGACAAAAAAAAAAAAAAAAAAATATATATATATATATATATATATATATATATATTGCAAATCAATGCAAAGACACACCCAGACACACACTTTCTCCCCTATGACATCTGTGATGACTTGGGTGTGCACGTCAGACTGTGGTGAATATCCTTAGGCCAGAGACCTTGTTTCATCTGTTTTTGTGTATCTAATATATAATATTGAACTTGGCATTCAGTAAGCACTCAGTAAACCTATGAATAGATGTCTTGACCTCATGGGAAGTCATCTGAATATAAAGTACTCATGTTGTAGCTTGTAGGACTAGGCAAAGGATTGGTGTGGGGGATGGAGATAAGCTGTTAGGTGAAGGAGTTGGCTACAGCAATCTGATAGCTCAGCAATTGTGGCCTAGATATGAGGTGGGTGAAATGTCAAATGATCTGAGTTCTGGTCTTGGCTTTGTCATTTGTCTTGTAATTATAAATGGCCATTAAATCCCTCTGGGTGCCGCTATCTTTCCCAGTCACGTGGAAATAATAATAACTGAAGATAAGAGAGTGCAGATACGTACATAAGATAGTACAAAAAGTCAGAGATTCAGAAATAGAGAAATCTGTAGAAGGTGGACCTGCCCTAGCAAAGTCCTGAGGAAGGGGACTGAAGACTAGAGTAGCAGAGACATATATGGAGTGCAGGGCTCAGCGTTGAAAATCTATCAGTTTTCCCAAAATAAATTTATAAATTTAGCCTAGAATTTATCAAAAGACAAATAAGAGACTTCATGGAAATTGACAAGCTGATTCTAATATTTACATAGAAGAGTCCATGTGTAAGAAGAGCCAAGAAAATGCAAATGTTTAAAAATAAAAGAGAGGGAGGAGAGGAGGATTTGTCCAAAATGTGTTTAAATCTCACTTTGATGAAAAGGGAGTCATATTGGCACCAGAATAGACAAATAGAGCGTAGAACAGAAGAGTGAATCCAGAAACAGACCTGTGCACATACACGATCTTAATAAAGAGTGGAGACAGGACGGCCTGTGAAACACATTAGACATTTCTCTGTATATATTTAAATCCCCACCTGTCTTAGCTCGGGCTGCCATAACCAGATACCACAGACTGGGTGGCTTAAACAACAAGCATGGTTCTGAAGGCTGAAAATTAAAAGTTGGGGTGCCAGCATGGGCAGATTCTGGGGAGGGCTTTCTTCTTGGCTTGCGGATGGCTGCCCTCCCTCTGACTCCTTCTCCACCTCTCCTCCTCTTTCCCCTCTTCTCCTCTCTGTTCCCGACTTTTTTCCTGCAGGCCTGGCCCAGAGTTCACTCACCCTGCCAGGACCCATCGTAATGACTGTGTCAGTCCTTCTTTGAATAACACACCCGGGCAAAATCTAGCCTTATGAACTGGATGAAGGAAAAAGCCATTACCGAATGAAATTATTAACCTTGTAGTGCATCTCAGGTCCCTAAAATCAGGGACCCCCAAATCTGAATTGGCACGGCTTTGAGGCATCTTGGCCACGGCATCAAGTAGAGCAGACTTGTGTCTTAAAGACTCACGTGCTTGCATCCTCAAGGAATGGCCCCTCCAAGCTTCCCGGTAGATTCAATTCACCCACTGAGCAAATGTGAACTCGGCCTCGTCCTTGGCCAGCCCCAGGCGGAGCATACGTAGGGCTTGTCATCCAGCATCTAATAGCTCAGCTGCCAGGATTTCTGCCCATAGCAACAGGGTGCTAAGACCTGGGTGAGGCCTTGCTGGAGGACTAACCCGCTGGATCCTGTGTCCCTCAGGGCTGGCCTCATCTCAGTCCTTCTTAGCATCCTGCAAGAAGGATGTGCCCTAACCCCGGGATGTGTTTACGACTCTGCGCCCAGACTGGCTATGCCCTGGCGGCACCATTGTGCACTCATGAGGGGTTTGTATTCCCAGGCTGCCAAGAAAGCATTAAAGAAAAGCCACCCATCATCTGTGCTGGGCCCAAACCCAGAAACTTTCCTTGGCCCCAAATGTATTATTCCTGCCTTGCATTCCACCATTAGGTCTTCCAATTAGTTAAAGCCTTGAAAATGCCAAAAAGATAGCAATCATGTCCTCTTGCCTTCCGCAGTACCAACAAATGGGGCTCTTGACCTCGAGTGGCATGTCTACGGGCAGATAGTCCACGGGCCCTTAGGTTCACTGAGGATCAACCCTCAAATGCCACCATCTTATGAATAAGTTTCAATACCCCACAGAGCTGGAGTATAAATGGTCAAACTTTTTAAGGGGTCTCATCACCATCTTGTCTGACAGGGAAGCGGTCCGCTGGTATCCAGTAAGATCTACTGGTCACCAAGTGACAATGACCCCCTCTAGAGACACCGGTCAGAGGCGACTTCATACTCCATGTATTATATGGTATAAATTCCCTGTGTTTTATGGTGAAAACAACAACAACAACAAAGTGTCGAGTCACAGCACCAGTAAGCCCAAGGGTATCAGATTTCAGGTACAGCTGGATCCAGAAACTCAAAAGGGGTCCCGAGGACGACCTGCTCAGTAAAAGCTGGGCTTTCATGAAATGATCTGTTAGCCCCACTCTCTGGCCTGTACTTACGATGACAGTGGAGACTGGCCAAGCTGGCCCATCTCTGCTGCCCCACGAGGAAGGCTTCTCTGAAAATGAGGAGGAACCTGGACGTGAGAACAGTGAATGTCAGTCCAGAGTCATAAAGTTTAGAGCTGACCAACCTGGGTGAAGGCCTGACCTCCCGCCGCCTGCTGGGGAAACCCTCCTCTCCCCTACCCCCGCCCTCCCAGCTCCCGTCCCAGCTCCAGGGAGGGTGAGCTCCTTAATGGAACGGACAAGGGAGTACAAATGCTCTCCATGAACACATGAGTCCTCTCCAGAGAAATACCAGCGTGTTCTTGAGGGGCAGCCGGAGGGAGGAGCCTTACCTAGAGCGGCGAAGTCTGGACGGGGTTCAAATTCCCCTCTGCCACTGACTGGCTGGGTGACTTAGTCGTCACACTGCTTACCCTCTCCTCTGCCTCAGTGTCCCCCTCTGTAAAACGGGGACAGCTATAGTACCTACTACATTTATTCTCACCATGGAAGTGAGTTAATATCTCTAAAGCGCTTTGGACAATTCCTGGTAGGTAGGAGATAGTATCCGCCTGAGGAGTGGCTAAAGTTAAAAATAAATTGCCAGGAAACTAAGGAAGACGTAAAGCGAGTCCCAGAACACTCTTTGCTCTTTCTCTGAATGTGAGAGGCGTTTGGTCGGGAGGGATCCCTACCCTCCTCCCTGGCCCTGGCCTACACCAGGCCCCTCGTCTCCATCACTGTGCTCCCCTGAGCCCTGCTGGATCTCACCACAGTCCTCAGGCCACGCCCTGAATGTCTGCCCATGTACAGACCCCAGACAGGGCGAGGGCTGCGGCTAGGAGGGCCGGAAGGGCCGAGGAGGGTGCGTTAGAATCTCCTGGTGGCCTGAGTCCCTCCCTGCCCTTCACTGGCCGCTGGTATGTCCCACCTCGGCCCTCACTCCGCCCAGCTCCCTTTGTGCACCGAATCCCAGGGGAGCCAGTTTGGGTTTGATTTCAAGCCCCGCCCACATCTGTGCCAGATGTGCTTCCAAGCAGCCTCCCCACTCGCCTTATCTCTGGGTCTCTACCCTCCAGTGCCCTCTCTGTCTGCCCCAGCCAGGTGGACACAGATACCCTCCCCTCCATGGGTTCTTGCCCGCTGGAAGCACCCTCTGCCCACCGAGGCCTCATGCCTCAGCCACTCTCTACTGCCTCCGGAATGAGCCTTTCTCTTGCTCTGGCCTCTTGGATCACTAACCTTCCAGATCTTGGCAGCCAAGGTCGATGGCCCCGATGGCCCCCTTGCATTTCCAGGCCCAATTGTGACCTCCCTTCCCAGACAGCAGCCCTGCCTGGGTCCCAGGCCCCACCACTGTTCCGATTCCCCACCTGGAGCACTCAGCAGGCCCCACCAGAAACCTTCTCTCATATGGATCTACCCTTCCCCCCACCCCGACTCATTAGCTCAAATTGCTTATCTCCGTCTACCTCACCCTCTTCTCTGGGCCGCAATGCAGTCCGTCCCAGCTGCCGCCCTGGTGGCTTCGGGATGGTGGCCATCAGCGATTTTTCCTGAGGTGGAATCTTGCACAGCACATCACCCTCTCCATCTGGGCTCCTGTTGGCAAAGGAGGTAGGCAGGTGGGGGCTGCCGTGATGTCAGACCCGCTGGCGACAGACCCCTCTCTCCGATCATGTTAGGGCTCTCCCTGTATTGCTCTCTCTCCACCCCACTATTCATTTTGTCCTGTTCCCTTCTTCCCATTCCCTCTCTTTTCCTTCCATCTCCCTCTTTGCTCGGAAGAACTTATTACAAACCAACTTTGTCAGACAACTTTTGTAAACGGTGCCCAACATTTATCACATTTGTGTTCAATATTTTTCTTACATATAAAGAGCTGACAGCCTGCTCTTCTATGATAGATGTACTTATTTCTTCTAAACTATCACTAACCAAGCATATCATTTTTATACAGTAAGTGTATATTCAATTTTCTACAGTTTTGACTACTAAACAGGCTTACCAGTGAGACAAATGACAAATATATTGCGATATTAGTAAGGGCTGGCTTAAGCCCATCTAAGACTGTGGACTCAATGTTCATTCTCATTTTGCATAGCTGAGAAGACGGGAAGCATGGGTGGGCCTGGTGGTTGGGGCTCCTCGCCTTGCACCGAGCATGGGGGCTTGGCCACGTGGCCTCTACTCTTCCTTGGGTGCTGGCCAGCTTCCGGGTCCTGAAGCTGAAGTCTGAGGCACAGCATTTTCCTGCTTTGCAGAAATGCTCTTAAATCCTTTCCTGTTTTGTCCTACTAACAACTTTTACTCCTCCAAAGGTCTGACCTAAGCCATCAGAGCTCTGAGGACCTCGGAGCCGCGCACAGGAAGCACTTACACTATACCATAGTTGCAAAGCACACACACTCCCCGCCCTCTACGCCTTTCTGCCTTCCGTCCTTCTCCCATTCATAAGTTGAGTTCCTACTGTGAGCCATGCTGAGTGCCTCACGCACAAACCTGCCCCACCCCTCAAGAACTGTCAAGCCTAAAAGCAGGTTCAGAATGGACTGATTTCAGGGGACGTGCTAAAGGGGATGTCCGTAGTCATAGAGCTAAGACACTTATGACAAACGAAGATCAGGAAGGAGGCAAACCCTTGAAATGGACTTGGCATCACTTCTGGGGCACTCGTGGGGTTGAAGCGTCAATAATGGATCTGTTGCAATTCAGCCACAGAGATGATGTACGAGGCTTTTCCACTGACATTGAATCAGGTCACTGGGCCCATTGGATGCGATACAATGTCAATGAAACTGTTATGTGTTATTGATGTCAGTCACAGAATAGATAAAAACATTATAAAAATAGCTTTTGTCGCCATTTACATTTTTTTTTCATAAATGGTAAAAGGCATCAGTATCCACCTGCCAGGGAGTGAGGCTGCAAAGGATCAGTTTTCATACCAGTGACTGTGAAATTTCAGGTCAGAAAGCACCCCCACCCCCATCCCCGTACCCTACACTGGAGAAAAGGAACTGCAGAACAAAGGCCATGGGGTTGCTGAGCTTCTCACCTGCAGAGGATGTCCGTCAGGAGGGTGCATAGCTGACTCTCTGAAATGCAGGCTGAGTGGGTTCATCACATTCCTTCTTTCATCCAACAAACACCCATTGAGACCCTACTGTGTGTTAGAAATTGAATTTGTAAATAACTCCCTATCCTGACTGAGCTCTCCGCCTAACACAGTCTCAGGGCTCTCATTTGAGATTTGGGAGCCACACCACAGCGATGGAAGGGGTAAAGAAGATGCACATCTGGCACTCAACCCCCATCTTTATTCCCTTGATGTGCTTTTATTCTTTGGAGTACTATGTCTGCCTCAGGGTGTGCTGGAAACTCAGACAAGTGTCGTCTTAAGAGCACCTGGCAGGCACCCTGGGTGCAGGGCGGGCATTATCCACTCCACTGTGCACAGGAAGACGCTGAAGTGATTTGGCCTAAGCCACAGGGTGAATAGCAAGAACAGTCTGGTGAGTCCAGGTCTGCTAGACGCTAACGTATATCCCCATTTTGCTGCATTGTACTTCTTTCTCATGTAGCAGGCTAGGAGCCGCCCCCTTATTCTAGTAGTTCAGTATTTGAGGAGTTCTGGAGTTAGTTCAGGGGCAATTAAGACATGAATCTCCTTACTCCCAGACCAGTGTCTCTTCTCCTAGACCGCACTGCTTTTCTCTCCACTCACTGCATGGACAGTCCACAGCCACACTTCTCCCACACAAGGGTCTGCTTAACTTAGAGTTGGGCAAGAGGTCTGGAACAAGCGAGGATCCAAAATATGTAGGATCTTCAGCCTCGATTTTCCAGCATGGCTCCACCTGGCATCAGTGTGTCTGGCAGAGTGAGAAGCCTAAGAGCTTAGACAAGAACTAATCTACCTTTTATGTTAATTTCTATTTTCTAGACCTAGCAGATGCAGGAGCACCAGGGTCTGAGGACCAGCTATCACCTAGGCCAAGGTGCCCCAAAGCTTCTCCATGACAGAGCCAGGGTGGCCAGGAGGTCCCCCGTAGAGTGACATCCCCTGAGAGATCCAGCCATTGATTCCATCTGCTAACTTTGAACAAAGGCGCTCCCTTCAGGTTCCTGTAGCCTTGTTGGTCCCAGCTGGTCTAAGTCTGTACTCTCGGGCAGGGGCAGTCAGCTTAGGGCAGGACCTTCCACAGCTCACCCGCAGTGCATTTTTTACCATTACTCAGGAACCAAATTGGGCCCATTGGTGATAGAACCCACCACCCGAAGTAATTAACAGCTGAGTGACAATCATCAGCTGAAAGGAACTCAAGGTAGCCAGTGAGCCCACTACAAAAATAGAGAAAGCTAAAGGGAAAACAATTATGGATAAATAATAAAATGGCAACCTTTGTAAGGGTAAAAATTGCCCTTTTACAAATAAAAGCCTTGAATCTCTCCTGAGACATTTATTTACATATGGAAGAACGATTGCATAAGAGATTCTGAGTAAAAGCATTAAGTTTTATTAAACACGTTTAAAATCTGTAGTAAAAGACATCTTTTACAAAACACATATTTTTGGTGGCAGGAGCTAAGTAGACGTTTGGGTTCGACCAGGTGCCACTCCACACCATCTCAGCTGTGGATCTTCACTGCATTTTAATGTTCCTTTTGCTGCTGAGGAGCAATCGGCTATCGCTGTACATTCACTCCCACAGTCCATTTTCTAGGGCTTTCCACAGGCCACTGACCCTTCCTGAGGTCCTGGCTCATGGGTCACAATTAAGGCAACACTCAGCCTCTGTTATACTCATATTAACATCCTATATTTTATTTCTAGATCAGTTATATAGATTCCTACTCACCGCGAGGCCACCAACACAAAAAGGAACTAGCTAGGGGTACCTGGATGGCTCAGTTGGCTAAACCTCTGGCTTCAGCTCAGGCCATAACCCTGGGGTCCTTGGATTGAGCCCCAGGTTGGAGTTTCTGCTTGGCGGGGAGCCTGCTTCTCCCTCTCCCTCTGCCTGACACTCCCCCTGCTTGTTCTTTCTCTCTTTCTCTCTGTCGAGTGAATAAATAAAATCTTTTAAAAAAAGGAACTATCTAACAATGCAGTTAACTACTTGTTAAGAGTGTGGACCCTACACTGGGTGTTATATGCAACTGATAATTATTGAACTCTACATCTGAAACTAATGATGTACTATATGTTGGCTAATTGAATTTAAACTGAATTAAAAAAAAGAAAGAAGAGTGTGGGCTCTATGATGGGAGTGTCTGAATGAGTCTTGTGCCTGACTCTGAATAGCTGAGCCACTTGAGGAAAGATACAAAACCTCTCTGCGCCTTTATTTCTTCACCTTTAAAATGTTGATCAGAATACTAATTCACATCATACTATTGTTGTTTAGCTAAAGGCATTAATAAACATGAAGTTCTAGAGTAGTGATAAGCACACAATGTTTAATAAATTTTATCTATGATTTTTTAAGAGCTTACATAGGGAGGATTTGGAAGACGTGGTAATAAAGAAAGCCCTAGGGTCTTACGCTGACTGTTCCTGGCTGCCTTCTGCCTTAGCAGACGGTGATAGGCACCTCACCACTGCTCAGCTTTAAATCTCGGAGAAGCCTTCCTAAAACGATCATAAAACTGCTGCTTCTCCATTTCACACACATCACTAAGAGAGCCAGCTGTCCAGCTCCAGGTCACAGACTGAAAACAGCTCACTGCTGGTACACTACTGCATATTCAGCGTGGAAAAGGAACGTGAGAAAGGAGATAACACGGGAGTTGACCACTGTATCCATCCTTGTCAAGGTTTTGGTTGCTTTCAGTTGGAAAAATAGGGTCTCATCAGCTCAATCGCACCTAAGTAGCCATGGGGTAAAAGAGCATTTAGCTGTAAAGGCAGACAGATATGAGTCTGAATTTCAGGGAATATACCTATATCTTCATGGCTTTCAGAGGTTACTAAGTGTCTTTCAGTATCAGTTTTCTCATTTGCAAAGAGGGAGTGACAACACAGTTAATGTGAGTATCAAGTGTGATCACAAATATTGCTCAGTATGTGCCTAGTATAGGAAAAAGAAGAAATTGTTTGTGTTTAATTGCATGACAAAACAAGATGAAAGGAAACTAGCAGAAACCAGACAATAGAACAGATCCATGTGAGTTCCAAAAAATTAAAACACTAATGAAGACATGGCTTTTAAAATATTTTTGTTTCTAATTACACTTTCTATGTTCAAAGAGAAAAGACAGGATTTAAAATTTTTACAGAGAGTAGAATTTTTTAAACGACATAGCATAATAAAAATGGGCATTCTAGAAAAATAATAAAACAAATTTTGAAACCAGTGGATAAGTTTTACAGTAAATTGCATTCAGCTAAAGAGAAAATTAGTAAAAAGGAAGAAAGACACATAAAAAAAAAACATATACAGAAATACATACTAATGGATTTGGAATAGGAATTTTAGGATAGGATAGGATAAAATGATAGAAAAGCAAAATAATAGAAGGGAAGTAAGGGACATGGATGATACAGTGAGAAGTCTAATATATATTTAATTGGAGTTACAAAAAGAGACAAGAGAGAATATAGCAGAGGAATTCGAAGAGATAATGTCTGAGAATTTTCTAGAACTTATGAAAGGCATCAAGTAGATTCAAGAAGGTTCATAAATGCCAAAGAAGATATAAATTAAAAAAACATATTTATGCATCTAATAATAAAACTGAAGAATAAGCCAATGGAAAAAAAATAATTTAAAACCCAGGTAAAACAAGAGATTATCTTTAAAGGAGTAGCAGGGACACTGACTTCAGAAGAGGGGGGGAAGAAAGGAAATGAGAAAACAAATAATATTTGGTTTCTGTGCTGAAAGAAAATGGATGTCAAGCAAGAATTATATTTTTCCAAATATCTCTCAAGAAAGAAAGTAAAATGCATTCAAAATAATACATCTTTTTTTCAGGAAAATTATGCTTCTAGTAATGGTGAAGCAGCTCATATTGCATCAATTTTCTCATCAATAAATGAAAATACAAAATTCACAGAGTGTAGTAAATGGTATGTTAGTGATGGCAGATGAAGCAATCATTGAGCTTAAATATATATCAATAAAAATTAGTCAATCTAAAAAACAAGAGAAAAAATTAAAAATAACAACAGAAGCCTAGTGGTCTGTGGGACCATGTATAAAGATCATACAAATCATTGGCACCCCAGAATTGTAAGACTCAGAAAATGTGACAAAAATATACTTGAAGAAATAATGCACCCAATTTTTTAAAATTTGGTCAAAGACAGAATTACTGCTTTGAGAAGCTCAGCAAACCTCAAGCAAAAGCAACACAAAGAAAATCCCATGTAAGTACACTATAGTCAAAGTACTGAAAATCTAAAATAAAGAGAAATCTTCAAATCAACTAGAGAAAATAGCACATTACCTAAAGAAGAGCAACAAAGTCAGTAACTACTTCCTTATTGTCAGGAGCACTAGAAGCCAGAAGAGAAGGAATAATATCTCTAAAATACTGAAAGAAAAAAAAACTGTCAATACAGAATTCTTTGTCCAATGAAAATGTCCTTCAAGTGTGAAGATGGAATGAAGACATCCCCAGATAGTTTAAAACAAAGAGAATTGGTTACTAATAAGAGGAATGCTAGCAGGAATTCCCCAGGTAAAATTCAATAAAATTCAATAAAAATAAGAAATAAAACCATAAAATATATTTAATTAAACCAAAAGAAGGCAAAAAGGAAGACTAAAAGACTAAAAGAACAAAACCAGAAGGAAAAAAGAAAAAGTAAAATGGAAGATTTAAGTCTCACAATTCATTAGAAAGAACTTAAATAATTACAAGTAAGTATAAAGGACTAAACACCCCAATTAAAAGAGATTGTCAGAAAGAATTTTTAAAAAGAAACATCAAATGATATGTTATCTATAGCAGATGGACTTCAAAGACACAGGGACGCCCTGGGTGGCTCAGTGGTTGAGCATCCGCCTTCGACTCAGGTGGTGATCCAGGGTCCCAGGATCGAGTCCCATATCGGGCTCCTCGGGAAACCTGCTTCTCCCCCTGCCTGTGTCTCTGCCTTTCTCTCTGTGTCTCTCATGAGTAAATGAATAAAATCTTAAAAAAGAAAATAAAAACAAAGAGATCCCAGAGACCTACTTGCACCTTCCACCATGTGAGGTTATAGCAAGAAAACGGCCATCAGAGATGAAGCAGACATTCCCCATTCACCAAATCTTTTATAGCATCATGATCTTGGATTTTGCCTCCTCCAGAACTGAGAAACAAATAATTTTTGTTGATAAGCCGTCCAGTTTATGGTATTTTTTATTATGGCCACCCAAATTGAGACAACAATCTAGAGTAATTCAACCAGAATTCATTCCAAAAACTATTTAGTAATTACAAAAGGAAAAATGGTAACTTTACAGTGAAGAAACATGGCAAACAAAGTTAACATCAAAAAATTAAGGACGTATATCTTAATTGCTAGAGAAAATAGTAAAACCATCAAATAGGTATAGCTAAACAACCAATAAAATATCAAATTAGCACCATGTACCTGCTAAATTGATATGCTGAAAAGAACATAAAGTTACTGCTAGAGTATGCCAGCCTGAAACACACAATATAAAACCTAATCCTTAGGAAACATCCTCCAAATTCAGGGGCATTTTACAAAATAATTTCCCTGTTACTATTTTTTAAATGTCAATGTCATAAAAGATAATAAAACTAAAATGTCCTGAAAGTTTGAAATTATTAAAAATGGCAAATAAAAAAAAAACACTTTATACCAACTGGGATTTATTTCAGGAATTCAAAGATGGTTCAATATTAGACTTTATGGATACTATCTTGATGATTAAACATTTATTATTTAGTCAAAAAGGTAGCATTTGATCTCATGGATAAAAATTTGCGGTTTTTCTACTAAGTCTAGGAAATGGCAGTAATTTCATCATTTCTACTACTGCTACTGTTTCATACTTTCTTTTATCTGATATGTTTGGCTAATAGTTTTGGAGCACAAAGAGTCATAAGAACTAGAAAAGATGCAATACTTCCTTTACTTGTGTATGATATGACAGCGAATCTGCAAAAATCAGTAAATCAATTTTAAAAGCAATGTATACACAGAGAGACACATAAATACACAGAATTCAGTAAGGTAGAAGAATTCAAAATTAGTATAAAGTCAATAGATTTTATATATACAAATAATAAACAGATGATATAACGGCAGATAAAAAAGCTCTCTTAAGAAAACACAAATAAAAAAAAAAAAGAAAACACAAAGAAGATATTCTTGTGAGCAAATGTAATAGTAAATGTACCAAACCTGCATGAAGAAGACTTAGAAATATTCTGGAAGACTCAAAAATCTATCTGGAGAAATAGAAGCTCATTCTTTGTTCTTGGACAGAAGAAATTAACATCATAAAAATGTCATCTGGCCAAGTCATTATATAAATTTATAATGATCACAGTAAAAACACCAACACATTTTTTCCCCTGGATCTGGGCAAGGCTTTAGCATTCACATGAAAAAAAAAAAAGATAAAATTAGAAAGACAAAAAAATGCCCACAAAATCTTTTAAAAAGAGCAGTATACCTCCACTATTAGGAATGTATCCTGAAGTAATAGAAACTAATATCAACCAAACTACTCATTCATAGACTTTTTTGGGTAAAATTTGATATGCCCACAATGGATTAATATTCAGCTCAAAAAAGAAAAAAGAATATCCCTATAAACTACTATTGTAAGACTTCTTGAATGTTTTATCAACTGCAAAGAGCAAGATATACAGAGAATATGCTACCTTTTTTTTATAAAAGAAAGCCTGCAAAATAACAGATGTGTTATTATAACATACAAAGCATACTTAGGTATTCCATATATATACTTATTTTTTGCAGAAAGAAATATGGGATGATATACCAGAAACTAAGGAAAACTGTTTTTCCTCTGAAGATGGGTAAGAGTGGGATGGGGTGACATTTATGTGAGGGAGATTTCTTGTGATTATCTTTGTACATATATTTTACTTTTGAAAATTTTGGATTTTGTAAATATTTTATGTATGCAAAATAAAATGACATCAAAAGGGCAAAACTCAAACATATAAAAATGTATATACACAGAAGCAGATTAATTAAATTGTACGTCTAATCAATAACACTGGCAACATAACCATGAAGGGAGAAAATGTTAATTCAAGTAACTCCTGAGCACAGTACTCTAATCACACATTCCTACAGGGACATATTCTAAAATTAAACATACATTTGAAAACCTATAAAGGAATATTGATCTTTATTTTTTATTTTATTTTTTTATAATAAATTTATTTTTTATTGGTGTTCAATTTACCAACATACAGAATAACACTCAGTGCTCATCCTGTCAAGTGTCCCCCTCAGTGCCCATCACCCATTCACCCCACCCCCCGCCCTCCTCCCCTTCCACCACCCCTAGTTCATTTCCCTAATATTGATCTTTATTTAGGAGGTTTGTAGATGGTAGTGGTATTAGTATCCAATTCTTGAAGTATTTTGTGCATTTATGAGAGAAGAAAAATGTAAACACAAATTCAATTTCCTATTGAACTGGAGGTTATCAGTATGAACTCAGAGGTTTCAGGGGGGAAAAATGTATTTCCTAATTATTTTCCCTATGAGTCAGAGCACACTTACAGCCCAGATCTTGGTTTCTAAGTACCATTTCCCACTGAAGAAAACTGAGGATCCTTTGAAAAGTAGCTGATTACATATCTGTGATGGAGAAGGTACAAAGGGGACTTGAAACTTTGTTTTCCCAAAAAGTAAGATAGTATTCAAAACTCTTTTCAGTAGAATGCCAACTAATCAATATAGAAGGGACTATTAAATTAGAAAACGATTCTGTAAGCCCCAGTATAATCATCGGTACAGGCAAGAGCTATCGATAGATGGTAGGTACCTGGGTGAAATGTTGCCGGAGATGACGACATGTCATGGTCTCCAAGTGGAAGATACTTTACTGACTACAGATGGAAATATACATTTGTCTTTTATTGTCTACCAACCAGAAAATAAAAATCTTTACACTCAAAAGACCAGGCAGTCACCCCCTTGACCTTGTAACCATCACTAATAAGACAGCCTGACACTGTGTTCCTCCTGATATGTGGCAATAAGTATGTACATCCCCCATGTAATATTCTTGTTACCATACTGAACTACATCAAACCATGAGGAAATAATCAGAAAAATCCATCATGTGAAGTGTTCTGCAGACATCTGGCCTGGTTCTGCAAAAACAACAGTCAAGAAAGTCCAAAAATAATAACAATAATTTAGGAAATAAATTGACAATATTCTAGACTTAAAAAGAAAAGAGCTAAAGAGACATAACAACTAGGCCAATTCTTATATAAGATCCAGCCATCTTGAGAACAACTATGGAAATTTGAATATTAACTCTATTGTAGCTATCATTGAGTCCATGTTAATTCTCTTACATGTGATAATGGTACCATGGTGGTATAGAAAGATGCTTGTTTTATTCTCAAAGAGCAGTGTTTTCCACAGACACTAATAAACATACTAGTACCTGAACAACAAAAATGAAGTGAAAAAAAAATGAGACATTTTTAGAGAAACAAGAGCTGAGTGAACTTCTCACCAGAAGATCTGCATCATAAGAAATAGTAAAGGGAGTTCTTTAGGTAGAAGGGAAAGGATTCCAGATGGAAGGGCAGCGGCACAGGAAGCAATGGAGAGCTCAGGGCAAGTCTAAATGAAGAACTAACTATATCAAACAATAACAATGATATTTTGTGGCATTTAAAAAGGTAGGAAGATAGCCTAGGAGTTGAAATTGGGCAAAAAAGTTACGGTATTCTATTGCATTTTCTGGAAATCATGTCAAGTTACCAAATTGACATTAGATTTAATAAGTCAAGGATGAAAGTTGTCATTTCCAGGGCAGGGTTTTTCAATCCTGGCGTATTGACATTTGGGACCATATGTTCTTTATTGGGAGGGAATTTTCTGTGTGCGTAGGATGCTTAACAGCACGTCTGGTTTCTGCTAACCAGTTACCATTAGCAACTTGTGATAGTTAACCTGATGTGTCCACTTGACTGGATCAGGAGATTGCCAGATATCTGGGTAAACATACTTTCTGCATATGTTCATGTGGGTGTTTCCAGAAGAGATTAGCATTTGACTCTGTAGACAGAGTTAAGTGAATTACTGTCCCCAGTGTGAATAGGCCTGAGTAGAACTAGGAGGTGGAGGTTGTGTGTGTGTGTGGGGGTGTGTGTGTGTGTGTCAGGATTCCCTTGCTCTCTACCTGACTGATTGATCTGGGACATCCATCTTCTCCTGCCTGTGACCCTCCATGTTGTCCCTTCTCCAGGCCCACAGTGGAATCCTCATCAGCTCTCTGTCAGTAAGGCCTTCAAACTACACCACTAGCTTTCCTAGATCTAAAGCTTGCAGATCAATAGACTTCTTAATCTCCATAATTGAGTGAGCCAATATCTTATAATATCTTCCTAGATCTCTCTCGATCTAGATCTATCTACATTTATGTCTGTATCTCCACCTACATCTCTACCTACAACTACATCTCCAGCTACCCTATATCATTTGCTACTCTAGAGAATCCCACTAATACACAATACCCTCCCCAGCTCCTGCTGCCACCACTGTGACATCCAAACTTGTCTCTAGAGATTGCCCAACATGCCTTGTGGTGGGGAGAATCTCCCTAGTTGAAAACTACTGCACTAGGGTAACCAAAAAAGAATAGTAAATGAGTGTATTCCTTACAAAGCAATGGAGGAAACACTGGAAGGAATAATAATATACTTAACCCGAAGATAGGAAAAGGATCCTAGAGTGGATGAGTCTAATCAAAAGCAACTAGTATGATGGTGGAGTTGAATCCAAATATCACATAATTATATTAAAATGTAAATGGATGAGATCCTCCAATTAAAAGACGTAGACTGCTGGACAGAAAGTGGTTCACAGCACCTCCTGGTCATGGGACCAGCGCTGAATCTGGAGTGGGAATCCCAGAGTCCTCTGTCTCAGCTGAGCTGTGTGACCATTGGGAAGGATGTTTAGATTCATTAAGTCTCAATCATTTTATCAAAGACTGATGGCTGCGCATTAGACCAGTGATTTTCCCCAAGCATCAGAATCCCATGTCCATCAGAATCCTCGGGTGAGTTAAAAAAAAATCATGTCTGTGCCTATTCTGAGAATAAGTGAATGAAATTTTGAGGTGCCTATGGTGGGGGCATCTGGGTGTTCATGATCTGAAAACTAAAGAGTAAGAATAAATGGAAGGATGAGGAGGGGGAAGAGACAAGGCAGGAGAGGTCTTCCCAGTGGCATTCATGGATGTGCCCATGGATGGTTTGGGATGCGGTTTGGCACCAGAAACAGAAAGACAGAGTAGGTGGTGGCTTTCATTTCCAGCTGTTTCATTTACTGAGCCAGCAGCAAGCCTTCCCTGAGTTGAGGGTTATGCAGATGGTGCATCATCAGTATTTGCTTGGGGCCTTTTTCCAGTTCCCAGGTAGGGCTGGTTACAGGCAGCAGAGACACAACCTGGGCAGCCTGGGTGGCTCAGCGGTTTAGCACCACCTTCGGCCCAGGGCGTGATCCTGGAGACCCGGATCGAATCCCACGTCGGGCTCCCTGCATGGGGCCTGCTTCTCCCTCTGCTTGTGTCTTGCCCCGCCCCCCTTGTGTGTGTGTGTCTCATCAATAAATAAATAAAATCTTAAAAAATAAAAAGGCAGAGACACCTTCTGTAAGGCCGAGGACGTGGGCTCAAAGGGTGTAGTAGGTTTCTCTTGCTGCTTTAACAAACGACAGCAAATCCAGTGGCTCAAACCAAACGAATTCATGATCTTACTGCTCTAGAGCTCTGGCTCAGTCCTCACTGGACCCAAATCACCGTGTCACCAGGGCCAGATCCCCTTCTGGAGGCCCTCAGGGACAAGCAAAACATTGTATTCCCTTTTTGAGTTTCTAGCGCTGTGCACATTCCTTGGCTCATGGCCCCTTCCTTTTCCTTCAGGAATGGTAAAAAATGGAGGCTGATGTCCTTCTCATGTCCCATTTCTGACCCCTCTTTTCATTTATTGTCACCTCGTTTTCTGACCCAGCTGGAAAAGGTACTCCTCTTTTAAGGACAAATGTGATTGTATATTAGGACCACGGGGCGATCCACACTACTACCCCCATCTCAGGGTCTGCGCTTTTCATCCCAACCACCACCTCCCTTTGCGGCGTGAAGTAATGTATTGAGAGGTTCTGGAGATGAGGGCGCGGGGTCATCGTTGTGCCTACCACAATAATGGTAAGACTGAGGGAAGTCTTAGGGTCTCCGGGCAGAGTCTCATTGAGGGTCTTGTCCCTGTCCCTACACTGACCGCTCTGCTCACTGAGCCCACGTCCTGGGACAGTGAGCCTCCGTGGCTGGGCCCCCACCTTGGGCACCTTGACTGACAGTCCATCAAGCCTGGAAAGGACAGAGGAGAAGCAACTCCCTCCCCTACAGCCTGGTATTTTGTAGAAGGGGATGGGACGGTGGGCAGCTACAGAATAGACCACAAATGTCACTACACCAGGCTGTGTCCCTGTTCTTGGGACGCAGATCCACTTGACCAGCAGGCAGGAACACCCGATCATTAGGCCTGGGCCACCGGACCAAAAAGGATCACAGGAGCCTGGATGCAGGACTGGGCTCACACCCTTCGCTTTTTCCGGGAGCAGAGGAGAGGGTGTGAATCCGTCACCTGGAAGGTATGTTGAATTTTTAATCTTCGATGTATATTATTATGGGAAAGTATAACAAATCACCTATGGTACACAGAAGCTTATAGGATACGATTATCCTTAATTAATGGGGAAATGCATGGCTTTTATTCAATGGAACTGATTTATTGTCTTAATTTTCAGGCGTTCAGCCTCACGTTCCCACCGAAACCGGCGCGCGCCCACGGTCACCACCAGACGCCAGGCGAGTGTGATCTCCTTTGTGACCTGTGCCTAATTAGTGCTTTATTGTCATCTTCCAACTCGCGCTTAAACTGCACCAACAGGGGCGGGATGAGTCCCCACGCCGAGTAATAAGCCTGCAGCCCTGGTCCTGCAATAAGCAGGGGGTGTTTTCGGCGTGAGATCAGCATCCGGAGCCCGCTTCTCTCCCTGGATCCTCCGAGGGGGCGCGGGTGATGAGGCCCGGGGAGCCCCCGCCTCCCTGCCTGACTGCACCTCACCTGCCTGTCCTTCACCGCCTCTATTAGGCTCGGCTAGTTAAGTGAAAGGGAGAGGAACGAGCTGAGAGCTGGTGGGTGTTGGAGCTTCCAAGTCCATAGTTCCCGGCTAATTGCTGGTCCTAACAGGCACAATTAGCTGCTACAAGCCCTTTGAGATGGCCCAGGGCCTTTCTCAGGTAGCAGCCATCACCAGATAAAGGCTGAAATGCGCTCCACTTAGAGAGACACTTGCAGACAGGAGTGTCACAGCCTGCCAATTACACTGTCCCTGTACACAGTCACTTCCCAGAGAGAGGAAGAACCCAGATGAAGACCCGGCATTAAAGGGAGAGGGCACAGGCTGCTCTCAGCCCCGGGAAGCCGAGCTGCAAGCTAACCTGGGCTGCCAGTCGGGGTGGGGGAGTGCTTTGCAAATTAAACCCTACTGTTGAGCCCATTAGAAGCCATTTCATGGACACTTGCTACCTACATGCTCCCCCACCTGCGAGCTTCCTGCCAAAACCTCCATCCCACGGCCCACCCCCAGCCCACTCCTTTTCCGCCTCGGGGAGGGGCGAACAGAGAAACACTGGACATTTCACTGGAAGACAGAGGCAGCTTGTGCTGGGAAGAGCGTTTAATTAGGAGTCAGGGTCCCCTTCCCTCCCCCCAAGTTAAACAGCTGTGCAGAGTGTCACATCCTTCACAGCGGGCTAAGTTCTAAGGCACCAGGTAAGCTGAAAACCCCGTTTCAAGGGTTATTTTGGCCGCATGTACTAGAAGTCGTCCACAAAGCGCAGCATCGTGCCTGTCTGTAGATAAGGCTGCTCGGTAATTTCTACGTGAAAGTGCCAGCGCGATTGTAAAGTACGTTACAGAGCACACGGTACACATAAAAAATATATTTTTTATTTCAAGTCTCGTCAAACAAAATAAAAGGCTTGACGGTGTACGGCGTTGGATTTCTGTACACTTGAGAGCATGCTGTGCACCTTTGCTGTGTGATGTTGGGCACATGTCATGTCCTCTCGAAGACTAGTTTCCTCGTCCACAGAGAATGGGGTTGGACACAATGGTCTATGATGTCACTGCCAGGGCTGATGTGAGGCCACCCTCCCAGCGGCTGCACAGGCTTGGGCTTGCACTTGCATTTCCAGTCGGGAAGACACGGAAGCTATGTGGTGGGGCCAGTGTCCACTCCCTCTGCTGCTGTGATATGTCCCCAACTGCTACACGCTCTGTCTGCAACTGATGGTGGCCATGTACCAGCTGCACAGGAAGGAGCAGGGGTCCGGAGATGGTGGAGGCCTGCATGATGAGAACTCCCCCAGGGCCTGAAATATGTGACAGTGTGGGAGCAATTAGCAGGCAACCGAGCAGTTTCACATGACCTCTATGGAAAGGGGTTGGTGCCATTAACTGAAGCCTCCTGCCTCCTTGCCGTCCACAGCCAGGTCTACGTCAGACTCTGCTTGAGAACACTCCTCCTCCAGATGGTCTTGTAAAGTTCCAATAAATGGAGAGCACTGGTATTCAGAGAGGTCACTAGGAGGGAGGCTGTGCTGTGGAAGATGAGGATCAGACACGTGCAGGCAACGGGGAAACTGGAATCTGCCGTTTCCTTGCTGTGTGGTATGGGGTGGGCTGCTTAACCTTTCAGGAGAGAGAAGGGTCTCTCCTTCCTGATTTTACAAATGAAGGGTTTGCGCTTCATTATGTTACTGGTTCCTTCTAGCTTTGCTATTTGATACCTGGGCTCCTGCAAGTTATTGCGCCTTCTTTTTCTTTTCTTAAGATTTTATTTATTTATTTTAAACAGAAAGAGAGCGAGAGAGTGCACGAGCTGGGGGGAAGGGGCAAGAGGGAGAAGCAGAGAATCTCAAGCAGACTCCACGATGAGCGTAGAACCCAACACAGGGCTCCATCCTACCATGGTGAGATCATGACCTGAACCCAAAACCAAGAGTGGGCCACCTAACCAACCAATGAGCCACCCAGGTGGCCCTATCGCACTTTTCAAAAATGATTGGTTGATTGATTGATTGATTGATTGATTGATTTTAGAGAGAGAGCATGCCGGGGAGGGGCAGAGGGAGAGAATCGTCAAGCAGACTTCCTGTTGAGCAGGGATCCCACACGGGGCTCGATCTCAAGACCCTGAGGTCACAACCTAAGCTGAAGCCAAGAGTCAGACACTCAACTGACTGAGCCACCCTGGCGCCCTTCCTGCACTTTCTAACTATGACAACAAGGATCCCTGGGAAGGAAGAAAGAAGGAAGGAAGGGGGAAAGGAAGTGAACATTTATATCGTATTAAAAGAAGGTGTCACGCCATGGAGGGCAGCATTCTCAGCAAAGGCACTCCGACAATTTGCAACCTGAGGCCCAAGTCAAAGACGCTCTACGTCCCCTGCAGAAGGGAAGCTTCTTTTCTCCTTTCCAGGTCCCCATTACACTGGGGAAAATGGACATTTGTGAGGGCCTCAGACAACCCCCGGTGAAGGTTTACCCACCAGGGCAGATGTGTCAGGGTAATTCAAAGGGGAGAGTCATAGTCCCTTCGATAAACAGTGCTGGCATGACTTGGTAGCTACTGGGGGAAAATTAACCTTGACTGCACATCATGCACAGAGAGTAATTCAAAATTGGTGATAGACTTAAATATAAGAGCTAAAACCAAAAAAAAAAAAAAAAAGAGCTAAAACCATAAAGCTGTTTAAAAAAAAAAAAGGAAAAAATTTGTGGCTTTGGACTAGGCAAAAATGTCTTAAGGTACAAAAGACATAAAGCATCAAAGAAAAAAAAAGAAGTAAATGGGACTTCGTCAAAATTAAAAACGTTTTCTCATCGAAAAACACCGTCAAGAAAATAAAAAGGAAGGACTACATAAATAACTCTCACAGCTGAATAATAAGAAAACATAAAGCCCAACTAAAAGATTCAACAGACACATGAGCAGAGAATTTAGAGCAGGCCACGGAGCATAGGAAAAGGAGCTCAAGATCATCGGCCATGTGGGTGGTGCCAACCTAAAAAGAGGTATATACCTATACGAACAGGTAATACACAGAGACCAACGATGTCACGTGTTAGTAAAAACTTGGGAAAACTCAAAGTCTCACATATTGAAGGTAGGAATGCAAAATGGCTCGGTCACTCGGAAAACAATTGGGTAACTTTCTTGTAAGATAAATATGCGTGTGCCCTGTGCCCCAGCAATCCACTCCTGGATATTTACTCCCCCAAGAGCAGTGAGAACATGTGCCCACCCAAAGACGGGGACTCGCGTAGTATCGATTGCAAAGGCGCCCGGGGGACTTACAGGGTGATGGAAGTTTTAAGAGTCTCAGTTGTTGTTGGCAGTTGCCTGATGGTACAAAAATGCACTGAGGGCAGCCCCGGTGGCTCAGCGGTTTAGCGCCGCCTTCAGCCCAGGGCATGATCCTGGAGACCCGGGATCGAGTCCCGCATCGGGCTCCCTGCATGGAGCCTTCTTCTCCCTCTGCCTGTGTCTCTGCCTCTCTCTCTCTCTCTCTCTCTCTCTCTGTGTGTCTGTCATGAATAAATAAATAAAATCTTTAAAAAAAACGCATGGAACTGGACATTTAAAGGGGGGCAAAATTTCTGGTGCATTATAGCCCAACCAAGAGCATCTGGGGGTGATGGAAGTATCCACCTCCGGGGTGCCAGGCTGCAGGTCTGTTATGGTGGGGTGCCAGGCTTCTATCTGGGGCCCCCGAGTGGCAGCCTGGAGGGGGACAGTGTTTGAACCCCAGCTCCGACTGCACCACCACCAGGGAAGTGAGGCCAAACGCAGCCTGAGCTTCCCCCACCTGATGGATTCCTCTCCGCGAGGCCACCGCCTTTGGATTCCAAGTGTTTCTATAAAACTCAGGGTGGCAGGTGAGACTCTGAGGAGCACCTGGCAGCATGGAAGAGGGCTCCACCGTTGGCCTGCATGTGATCAGATAACGGGTTGCGGGCAGAGAGTGGCCCCTGGCAGGGGGAGATGGTGACAGTCCGTGTTCAGGGAAGCGCTCGCATCTCTGTTAGGGACAAGGGTGTTAATACTGAATGTGTTGTCCTTCGTGTTGCCTTCATATTAACCCCCCAAAATAATTATGGGAAGTTCAGTGCACAGCACAGCTAAGTGAATAATCAGTAGCGGAAGTCGAAGGAGGGGTGGGCATTGGATGCCTGGGTCAGAACAGTACGGACCAGCCAGCAGAGCCGCAGGTGAGGTGGGGACAGCCCACGGCAGGCGGCTCCCTCTGGTCAGCGTCCTGGGGCCGCAGCAGGGTGCCGAGCTCACCGTGTCCGGGGGATGATCCGCCGTGGGCATCGTTCTATGGAAGGAGACTCCCAGAGGCAGAAGGGGCGGCGAGGGCAAGAGCACTGTCTGCCCCTCTACGTCTGACCAGCCCCCTTCCAGCTTACTTGTTCCCTCACTAGTGGGTTTTACTTCCTGCCCTGTCCATATGTTGGAAGAGAGTCTGGCCACACGGTGGGTGGCCTCAGAGCTCCAGGACCACCGCCAGTCACCCAGAACCTGAGACCCAGAGTTTAACCCCGGAGGAAGAGTGTGGCCGGCCCGCTGGAGTTAGGCTCCTGCCCTTGGTCCAAACCACAGGCCCTTGGGTTAGAAGCCAAGAAGGGCTCAGTTCCCCAGTGGAGTCCTCTGGGCTTGGGCAGCTGAGGGGTAGTAGCGTTTCCAAAAAGTCTTTCCAAGGAATCTCCGGGAGCCCATTCCTCTTCCTCCGTAGGCTGTGCCATGAGAGAGCTGACCCAGGGTCGCATCTGGCATCCCCTTAATGCTCTACGACAATGCAATTCTGTTGATCCCCGTGCATCGCCTCTGGACCCCATGGGTGTCTACTTTTGTCTGTTCGTGACCTAGGGATCCCAGGGAGCGTGCTCCTCATGAAGGAGCTGCCCCAGGAGGGAAGGGAGGGCGAACCCAGCCGTCTGACCCGAGGATGTTTTAAGAATCTATTTCTCCTTCATGTTCCAGGGGAGATTCCTGGCAGAGAGCAGACACCTTCCAGTGTTTCCCGGCAACCTCCTGCCCCCACGGCCTGACAGTGCGCCGACGTCTACTTAAAAGCAGGGGGATATTTCTTCCAAAGGTGGTTGTGCTGGCACAGGGCTCCTCCTGAGAATGGCATTGAAATGACAACCTTGATAGACTGTGGGTGGGCTGTCTGTTCCTTCCTCTCAAACTTCAGCTGAGCGGAGCATTTGGGAAGAGCAAACAAGCACTTGTTTTCAGACCCTCGGTGCCAGCGTCTTCTTCCACGCGACGTACATAATTGCCTTCTCTGCCGCCTAAGAGCGAAGAGAAGACCAATGTGAAAATTCATATGAACAGTGCTCGAAATCATGAACATGTCTCTTGCTGCTGCATCTCGGTCGCCAGGCTGAACTAGACTTCAGGGAGGCGGGGCCTGGGGCAAACAGCTGACTCATCCTCATCTTTCTCCAAAGAAATGGAACAAAGCTTCCTGAACCTCGCAGGGCAGCTGAGGACACGGAAAAAAGCTGAGTCTTCTCCTGGCTGAGCTATGAACCACCGCAAGGGATCTTGGAGGGGGTGTGTGCGTGTGTGCGTGTGTGTGTGCACATGCATGCACATAATAGCGTGGGGCCTTCCTGTGCAGCTTTGGGGCAAATGCAGCGAAATGGCACCTTCTTTGACAATGAGGGTCCAGGGCGGGGGTTGTGGAGGTGCCCAAGCATCCCCCTTAGCTGATCCCCCAGAGCCAGGGCAGGCCCACAGTTTCAGGAGCTGGAGGGAGAAAGTGGTGGGACAGGAGAACGTTGGTGTCCGTAGGCCACGTGCATTTACGATTCAGTCCAAGACCAGCCACATAATTTGCAGATCTCAGCGTAAAATGCAAATACAGAACCCTTTGTTCAAAGATTGTCAGGGATTTCAAGATGGTAACAGAAGGGCAAAACACTGAAATGTGAGGCCCTAGCGAGCTCGGGGCCCAGGTGAGACCGCCCAAGCGACACGGCTATGAAGCTTGCCCTGATTAAATCTCACCGATTTATAGCCAACACACCTGCAGCCCTTTCCGCATCACTGTCCGCATGGGGATCCCTGCTTGAGCCCCTCTCCTGCCTCTACACCGCTGCCTCCCTCTTGGTGCCCAGCTTTGTGTCCTGGGCTCAGGAAGGATGCTTTGACCACTAGTTGAATTGGCCTGAGAAATGTAACATTTGGTTAAACGCTGGAATGGCCCATCTAATGAAATTACTATGTTTTCATGTCGTGGGTCCTCAAAAACCGTGTGCACTGCTCGTCAAGAGCTGTAGCCCAAGAGGTCTTGACGGCAGGGCCAGGTCAGATGGCAGCAGGGTCCAGGGGCAAAGCTCCGTAAAATCAGGACGCATTCTCCAACGGCCAGGCTGTCCAGAGAGGGAAAGGAGAGGGTGACACCCACAGGGACACCAAGGCAAGCACCGCTGGGCTAGGAGAGCAGCTGGGGTGGACCAGTGGTTTTCCAACTTATCCTTCTTCCTTCCTTGCTCTGAACTTCAACATGATTAACATTTATTGCTAGACCCTGCTCAGAAACACTATAGGGGTGACCACAGGTACTAGTCGCAACAGCCCTGTGAGCTATATACTATTTTCCCTCCTTTTGTATGAAAAGCAACAGAGGCAGAGAGTCCTGGTGGGGCCTAGATTTGTACCCAGGATCATAAAAGCAAGCTTCTTCCTTAAACTACGTCTAACCCAGGTGATTGCAGGCCCCGGGCTGGAGGGTTAGTGTTGAGAGCTTCAGGGCTGCAGGACCTCAAAGCTCCTTCCCAAGCCCCCATAGTCCCTGGTGCTCTGATTCCACCTTTCATACAAAGGATATTTTTGCTCCTGTGTTGCAGAGTGGCTCACATTCCACTTCCTTCTTCCAGTTTCAGAGCCAGATCTAATCACAGGGCCATTTTCCTCTGTCTTTTGTGGTTTACAAAGAATAAAATTAGCCAAATGGATAAAAGCTTGTTGTAGGCATATGTAGAGCATTTCAAAGTCTATTTATCAAAAGACTGACCACTGCATTTATACCATGGAAACTCCAAGTGCACAATGACTCTGTCATTTAATTTTAAGAAGAAAAAAAAAAATTCAACAGAGAGATGCAAAGTCATGGCCAGTGACTGGAAAGACTTGTGCTAGACATGGAATCTCTTCACAGAGACAGCCCATCCCGATGCCATCCAACTTTAGGGAGTTACTCTTCCACCCAGAGTGTCTGGCCATGAAAGGGCAGGACAGTTTAGCTCTGTTAGATGTTGCCTTGCTCTCAGGACCCCAGCTCCTCTGTCTCACCAGGCTGGGCCACGTGGCCCGAGTCCAGAAAATACCCTTCCTCATCAGATGCTGCTCTTCACTGGTCATCGCTCTGCGGTCATCGCTCTGCATACCCAGAGTGTGGTCAAAGCACATGATGGCACCAGTGACAGTGGACAGAGCAGCTGGGAGGCCGTGACCAGGCCCTTACCTTCGGGAACACGCGTTGGTTCAATCCATCAGCCAACAAGTGGTTTATTGACAATGACTTTTCCAAAGGTTGTCTTAGTCTCCGAGGGTTTTAACCACTGAATTCCGCCTCATGCTCATGTTTCCAAAGGACCGGTAACACATTAGTCTCCATGATTCCTTTGTGAGGTTTCCAGTTTCATCCACACAGGCAGCCCTGCACCCATATGCCCTCTCTGTGGGTGATTTCTGAATACCCAAGGCTGCGGGGCACTCCTGCACCTGTCAGAGCATCTTCATCCTGTTGAACATTGGCTGGCTCATTTAGAAATGCGGTCGATGTAGTTCGGTTGTACCTTGGTGGGGGTGGGGGTGGGTATTTTGGGGACAGTCTTCTGTAGGACATCATCTGTCTCCTGGCTGCCACCTTCCCAATACCTCAGTACTTGGCCAGACACCTCAAACCAGAAAGACACTGGGGACGCACACTCAGCAATGGATTTCTTTGATGAGGGATACTGAGAACAGCGATGGACAGGACATATCGATTCATGTCCCTTCCTCATGTCTACCTTCACATTTTCCAGATATGAGCGCGCGCACACACACACACACACTCACACTCACATGCTCACACACACAAATATACTAGGGAGTATGTAACCATACAGTACCATTCCTCCCCCAAAGCCAATTCAACAAGTCTTCACGTTAAATCTGGAAGTAGGGCTGAATGCTGGCCGTAAGCCAAGAAGTGAAGCACATACAAGGAATGTGTGAGACATGATTTCTGCCTCGTGGCAGCCCATAAGCTGCGCTATCAGACTTGAGAGACTGCCGGCCATGGCAGCCAGCAGTCCCGCCCCCCACCAGTTCCAGGAAATGGCCGGGCACAGAAAACCCTCCATCCCAACATTGAACAATCCTTCCACTCTTGAAAAGTCCCCAAACTGCAGCCAACCAACAGTTGGATCCAAAGACCAATTAGAAAGTCTCCCCAGCTTCCCAAACCCCATCTTAACAGGGTGTTTGCCAATCAGAGACCGTCTCCATATTTCCCCTTTTTACTCTATAAAATGTACTCCTTTCTAACGCCCTTGAAACCTTGCCCACGAAAGTGACACAGATGGGTTCCCTTGCTGTATGGTTATGAATAAACAGACGGTTAATTTTGTCTCAGACTTAGTTTTGTCTTTGTTGGACTTAACTCATAAATGACACAACCACACAGCAGAAGCAGTCAATATAGAATCGGGTCCTGGAGGTGTTCAGAGACCGGCAGGAGAAGATGGGCTGGAATGATCCAGAGATATTTCTCAGAGGAGGTCAGACTTGAAGGAGGCCTTGTAGTAGGAGTTGGATAAAGCAGCAGGGAAAGCAATAAAAAAAGAATGGACCAGAAGGAATAGCAGAGGGTGTTTTTGTGAAGAAGAGCCATGGATAGAGGTGGATAAGGACAGAACTGCATTCCTTCCCTTGGGGAATATACTTCTGAAACATAAACTCCAAATCAGGAGAATTCACAAACAATTAATTAAGATGTTGTAAGGGAAGAGGAATTAGAGGAGCAAGTGCTCAAGTGATATCATGCAAGTCCTTATACAAAATCTTTCCGGTGTTCTCTAAATAAAGTCACGACAGTTACATTTTTTTTTTTTCATCTTCAATCAATAATAATGAGTCCTGGGCAATCCAATGCCATTTACATGCTTTGTTCTCTGGAATATTTTATGAGTCTCCTATCCTTGAACCATCAAGAAGATGATTGCATGTATTTTATGTTGCTTTGCTATAAGTAATATATATTCAATCAGTCAATCAGCTAATACAAACTCAGTGCTCACCATGTACTAAGCAAGAGCTAATACTCTGTTGCAGGAGACTAAGACCTCATTTTTGTTCTTTTTCTACTCTCTTGCTCCTACTGCTACTGCAGGACACTTCTTCCTCTGGCAAGATGTTTCGTTCTAGCTGGTTCTTGGTCAAGTACTTCTGTGGCAATTATGCTCAAGTACCACCAAATGGCGGGCCACAGACTGGCTTCTCCCAAGAAGGATCCAGGTTTGTATGTGTGGCCATGGCTGTGGGTTACTACAAAGAGTGGGGAGGGAGGCCCAGGAGGTCAGGCTCGGAGGTGAAAGGGGCAAGTGAGTCACACCACAATGTCAGGAGTTTAGGACCCCGAAGAAGGTATGAGCTAGAGAACACAACCCCAGGCATTGGCAGGTGGCTGCAATGTATCCATTCATTTCCCCAGCATTCAGTGAGAGCTGCTCTGTGACAGATCCTGTGCTGGGTACCGGGCCCTGGGAAATCAAGGGTAAACAAGACAGGCTAGGTGCTTGAACATCTTGCATCCAGTGGTGAAGACAACTCAGCAGGCAGTCACATGTACCGGTGATAAGAGAAAAAAAACAAAAAAACAAAAGAAACAGAGTGATACAGAGACATTCCATAGGGGCATCTAACCTGGTCTAGGTGAGGAAGGTTGGGATGAGGCTCTGGACAAAGAAGGGGTTTTTAAATCCAGGAGGAATGGGCCGACCAAGGCACATATAGTGGGGAACCTCACAAGCCTTATATGTCTGGGGGTCTGCAAGAAATTCCAAGTAACCATCCAGAGTTCTTGATTCTGAACACTAGGGGCTGACCCTGAATACCTGCAAAGGAAAAGGAGTTTGTTGGAAGCATATCGATAGTTTATCAAAGCAAAGGAAGGCCGGGGAATCATGAGGGAATCAAAAGAAGCTGAACTGCCAAGAACACGGTCAAGTCTACCCTGTAGGAAAGGCTTATTAGGACACTGGCATTGGGGCCACCGTCACTGGCACCTGACTGGACCGTCCGCATCATGTGATCTCAGGTAAGTTGCCGATGAGCAGGGAAAGGAAATATCCACATTCCTTTGGATGCAGATTCACACCGGGGGACTTCCCCAACGCAAAGCAAACTACTCAGAGGCTGGCAACCAATACCTGACAAATGCCCCCACTGAGCCTGCGTGGCTGGAACATAGAGCATGGAAAGAGAAGCAGAGAACTCCCGTTGGCCATCGTTGTAGACATCAAGGAGGCAATGTCGTCGACAAGCAGGTTAAGGAACTGAGGCCCCATTCTTAAGGCAATGGGGTACCATTCATTGGGGGTTCAGTGCGGATGGGGACTGGGATGGTGGCCATGAAACCAGATGAGCTCTCCCTGCTGGAGTGTGGAGGACAGTTGGGAGGGGAGAATGACTGCAGGCCACAGGACACCTGGTAGGTAATGGCAGCAACCCAGGGGCAGGGGAGTAGTGGTCTGAGTTTGCAAATTGGTGATGGATATGGAGAGATGCCTGGGAATCTGAGAGGCAGGTAGGAAATAAGATCATCCAGGGAGATAGGAGAGGTTTAAGAGTGACCCCCTAGGCCATTGGTTTAAACCACAGGGTGCTCGGTGACACACCCCATGGATAGAGGGACTCCTGCGAGAACAGCTCGGGGAACAACAGAGAAGGGCAGAGTTGGATGTCGCTGAGGCATCTGAGGGTCCTTTCCCTGTGACGCTCACACGAGAGGATGGGGCTGGAGAGGGCAAGCAGGTGTACAGGTCGCCAGGGCTAAGTGTGCACAGAGACACAGTGACGTCAGAGAAACAGGTTTCATGGCAGCAAGTGTGTGGCACAAGCAGTTTCAGTGAAAAAAAAAAAAAAAAAGAGAGGGAGAGTTGGATCACCATGGATTCAGGAGGAGAAACAACAGGTGTTCATGGCTCTCCCACCCCAGAAATCTAACAGCAAGGGTGAACTTGGAGAGGACAGGGGTCGCAGGCGCATGTGAGGTCGAGAAAGAATTTCTTCTTTCCTATGGGAGACCCGAGCAAATTGAAATGTTGGTAGAAAGGAAGCAGGGTCTCCTACATTTCTTTTAGGAGTATGATGCACTAGCCACTTATTGACTCTTTTCACCTTCAAAATAAGCACGTTATTAAGCTATTCTCTCCATTTCACAGCTGGGGATGCCAGGGCAGGGTTGGGTGCCGCCCCCGGGGTTATGACCGCAGGGGGTCTGGCTCCGCGACGGAGGAGCATCTAATGCTGTGCTCAACAGCCCGCGGGGAAGGGAAGAGTCTAACAAGGAGTGGAGAATGGAGCTCCCAGATGGACGGGACCAGCACATGGCTGGAGGGATTAGCTTGGTCGGGGAGCCCCTCTTCCCCGATGACAACGACGTGAGAAGGAAGAAGAAACGGTGGGTTTTGATGCAAATGCAACAGCAGGTGTGGTGCCAGGTTCAGGTGCACTTCAGCAGGCAGCTTGTGTTTTATCTTGGAAGTAGGAGGTAAGAGCACCTGCCGAGAAGGAAGGGCAAGATGGGGAGGCGGTCTGGGGGCGGAATGATTGTCGAGCAGGGATGACGGTGGACAAGCAGAATCGAGGAAGACTGTGGGCAAGCGAGCGGCTCCGGTCTGGCTGGCCGCATACCCACGGAGGGTGACAATTCAGACCCCCCCCCCCACTGCTGTCACTGCCATCAACAAGTGACACTTGCCTCATCCTTGATTCCTCAGGAGGCCTGGCCGGGGCCCCAGGGGGCGGCTTGGTTCAGAAGAGCCAGCCCAGGGTGCTGCAGGAGTGTGGGAAGGGGAAAGGAGGAGCTCGCCAAGGGGAGGCCGGGCTGGCCGGGGACTGTGCCCGGAGGATTCTCCTCCTACGGTGAGGTCACACCCGGTGGGTGACGGCAGATGAACTTGCCTTTGGTTCGTGCCTCCTTGTCCTCCGTGTGAGATGAGTGGTGCGGGTGTGAGCCCGATGTCCCCGGCAGGGACACGTCTGTGGCCTCCTCGCTGGTGCCTGCTGGGCGGGCGCCCCCTTCCCGTCTGTGGGCACCACCAGAAGGGCTGCAGCTGGTGCCATGGCCGTGGCTTCTCAGGACCCGCTCCCGGTGGCCCACCCGGCTGGAAGCCGACACCTAACTCCCGCTGCCCTAATGTATTCCGCTCATCCTTTCGCTCCTCTTGCTATTTTTGAAAATCCAGGAAGGAGACCAGGGCGGTGAGGAATCTGTGCGGAGCCGGGCAAACCCAGCTGTATTTTGGATTTTTTGCCTGCTTAAAAAATATTTTTCATTGTTTTGAGTTTGATGAGAATGTGTTTTCCCATTAATTTTTAAACCAAAATTGGATCCATATGTTTTCTGATTCATGTCTGCTTCACTCATCTTCCTGCTTTAACGGAGCATTTGATGTCCAAGAAAACCTCCTGGAGGGCTCCGTGTGCCCCCGGCTGCAGGGAAGGGGCGAGGGGTCACAGACACGGCCCTCTCCGTGGATTCCTGCCGTCCCTGGGGGAGTGTGACCCCACGTTTCGGCGGCTGCCTTTGATTCTTCTCAGGAAACAGCTCTTCCCAGGGCAAAGGGGCTCAGGGACCCCTTTTGGTCTGGGGAGGCCGGGCCGTGGCTTCTCCCCTCTGAGGTTAGAGGTCAAGCCCATGTGGGGTCCAAGGGTGTCGGGGGCAGCAGGGAAGAGAACGTTGTCCCCACTGGGCCTGGCTCTGCCCTGCGGCCCTGGCACTGGGGCGCCCGGCGCGTCTGGACGGGGCCCGGAGGAGACTCTGGGGTCCCGCACGCCCAACCCCGACCTTTGTGCTGTCGGGGTGAGTGTGTTGTCCCTGGATCCCCGCTGGATCCCCGCTGGAGGCCAGAGGCCCGGCGCCGGGCCGCCTCTGTGCTGGGCTCGGGCTGGCAGGTACCACCGCCCCGCCGCGGTGGCCAGGAAGCCACAGGTGAGCCCCGCCGAGGCCTTCCTCCGTCGCCCTCCCATCATGGCTCTGTCGCCCGCAAAGAGACCCGCTTCTCGAAACTCGCAGGCCGCGGAATGGACTTCGGGGGACGTCCTGAGCATCCTTGACCAGCTGCCTCTGGTTTGTTTTGTTTCCGGCATCATCTTCCGAGAACCTCAAGTTCCTTATTCGGAGAGTTTGAATAATAGTAACAATACGCAGCTCGACGTTGTTGTTGAGGGGCTGCCTTCGGAGCCACCGAGGCCCTAAGCCGCTGCGGGCGGTGGCGGACCCGGGGCTGGAGGAGCGGGCGGGTCCCCGCGCCGCCCCCCTGCAAACTCTCACACAGCAAAAAGAATGTGAGCTTTCCAGGATCCCGAGGTTTCAGCAAGGTTTCCAAGCAGGAGGAGTCAGTTCCAGGATTTCCCTCAGCACCCTCTCTTCCCCCACTCCATGGGCGTCAGTCTCTCCATTTGGTTGTTTGAATTTGGTAGCTGTCCAAGCAGAGACAGTTAAATCTCAAGACTGTCTGCAACTTCCCCATTGGTGTGATGCGCAAGTGCCTTGTTGATATTCCCTCCATAGCCCGCAGGACGGAAGGATTCGGTTCAAAAGGGCAAAGGACCTCATGGCTCTGCGTCACCTCCGCAGGTTTCCGACCGTCAGCAGCTGCAAAACCAGATCAAGGACTCAAGGTGTAGAAAAGTCCTTGAGAAGAAGCGAACCAGCCTCCCATATGGCTGGTCTCTCTTTCCCTCTCTCTCTGTCTCTGCCAGGAAGAAGTGTAGGACCAATTTATGCACAAATTGGTCACATTTTCACACATAGCTCCAATTATCTAAAAGGGGTTTAACATTATATTTATATTGATAAGCTTAACAATGTTGAACTGCGACTCTCAGCTGATCTGTTACAATTCACATCCAAAGAGACCAGAAGGAATAATTGGAAACCCTCCAGCATCTCAAGAAATAGAGGCAGCCTTGAAAAAGATGAAAACTGCTGCACAAGGTCTCGGTTTTGCTGAAATTACCACATAAATTCCAAATGAAGGATGGCCAAGAATATTCCAACAATTACAAATTCTCTCCTAAAGACAGAGGGAGGCTTCCAGGTTAGAGAGGGAGCAAAGACGGGAGCCATCATCAATGTCTGCAACGGGAAAAAAAAAAATTAATAGATTGCAACAAGGTAGTATAGACTTAGCACCCAGGGAGACACTTGATAAAAAAAACATTTTTTTTTTTTTTGGAGTCTGCTGCAATTTCTTAGCAAAATAATAGAGTTCTAGGTGGGAATTTAACAACAAACAGTTCTGATAGCTTGCACTTCGGATTCACCTGTCACTGCAAGAATCTTAACCACTGACAATAGGGTTAATTGCATTCAGCTATGTTGCCCTCTCACAAATTATCCTTGGTGATCTGTGATGGCTCCTGTCCTCCCACCGTTAGCCACATGCCTCCGCTGAACGCTGGCTGGAAGAACAGGATGGGGACAGAGTTTAAAACGGTCCCGGGGACCCGGATCTTTTCTCCTGACTCTGGCTGCATCCCCATAGTGAGAAACAGCTAAAAAAAGTGGGGGGGGAGGGGAGGTTTTGACCTTTTGTATCAGTAATGCAGATTAATAGGATTGAATATGGGGCCGATGTGGAACAATTGTATATGATTTGCTAAGGTTCTTCCCACCCCAAATTGCGTCGTTTGCTCCTGCAGAGGGGGAACCCAGGGATGCTACACGTGTGCGCATGCCTGCTGCAGAATTTTACCTTCCAACAAAGGCGGCTGGTGTGTGCTGTGGACGCAGGCTTGCAGCCACCCCCCTGGTGAGCACGCGGGCCTGCCGCTCTCGGCCACCAGTGGCTCTCAGGGAAAAGAGGTGGGTCTACTGAAGAGGTTTCCCGAGGGAGCCAGGTCCGCACCCTCGCAGAAGGGAAAAGCCAGCCATCGCGGCTCACCCAGTCCTTTTGCAAAACCGAACACCCGCTTGTCGTCCACATTTGTTCGAGAGGCATTTCATCAAAAGGGAAGGCTTGGGTTTGCCTGTGTTTCTCAACTTGGATTTCCCAGATGATTAGAACGTGAAGACCCTGCCTGAGCTGGCACGATCAGCCCCGCATCTGACACCGCGGGCGCGAGGCCATCCACTTCCCTTTGCACCCCCATTCCCCCCTCATCGCTGGAGGCAGTCGCTCAGCTGGCACAGCAGACAGGAAGGCATTCCAAGTGGTAACACGGCTGCCTGGGTGGGAGGCTCCCCGGCGCCCTTGGGCTTAGCGATATGGGTGGTAGGGGGAGGGGGCAGGACGTGACTGCCTGGGAGACAGAGGCTGCGGTCCCCGGGAGGCCACAGGCCACCGTGCCCCTCTGAGCGTGCCCACCCTCCGAGGCACCGAGGCGGGACCCGGCCTCCTGGCGGTGGGCGGTCAAAGGAGCCGGAAGGCCTGCTGGTCGTGGACAGGGCCTTGGCAGCCACCCAGAGGCTCCTCAGCGCAACACCAATGACGTTGCACTCACAAAGCCTCTTAATTACCCACCACCGTTCTCATTAAATGGTTGTGTGATTTCCTGGTAAGTGTCGGTGGCTTCTATCCCCCGTCCTCTCCGTCAAGGCAGAGGTGGCACCTGTCTTGCTCTTCGCTGGACCTCGGGCCTAGCACAGCGCCTGCCGCGTAACAGGCGTGGGCAGAACCATCCAATACCCCAGGCCAACCCCTCCACCCTTCATAAGGGGGCGCGGAATTCCGGAGAAGCAAATGACGTATCCTGGGGGTAGAGAAGGTCCTGGGTAGTCTAAGGGCAGCCACTCATTCATCCAAATGCCATTGGCCACAGACCCGCCGCGAGGGGCTGTGGATGCAGCCACACCACAGCCCTGGGCTCTCCGAGAGTCAGATGTGGGACGTGGGTGAGTGAGTGAATGAAGCAACGAATGGGATGGTTTTCCGGAGTCGTTAAGGTCTACGACGCCAGGCTGGAGAGGACAGTGACCCGGGCTGGGGGCAACGTGACAAAGGTCTCTCTGCAAAGGCAAAATCTGTGCTGGGAACTGAATCAGTGGAAAGGAACCGGTGAGTGCAGGGCCCCAGAGCTTAAGTGGCATGAGCATCGCTGTAGCCCGTCCTCTGCACACCTCCCATGACTCTGCAGTAGGAGCCTTCTGAGCGGTGGGACCGGCTCGGTCAGAGGCCCCATCCTTGGGGCCTGAACCCCTGAGCGAGGTGACCCGGGAGGAAGTAGGCAAGGTGGCCAGGGATGGGACTGCAGGTACCACGGGGCGGGTAGGCCTCCCTGCCTCAGCGATCCTCAAAGCCGCTGGAGCCCAGCAGCACCCCCCAACCACCCCCCGCCCCGGGCCCTGGAAGCACAGGTAGATGGATCAGAAGCACCTGTCACCACCTGACTCACGACTCCCGCAGAGCCAGAGCCGGGAAGTGAGTCAGGAGAGCCAATCTGTGGTTCCTCACACAAAACACGATGCCGCTCGCACACTGGCCCTTAATTCTATTCCTCCTCCTATTTTCCTCTCAAATGTATGTTTTGTGTGGAGTTATCCGTCACCCGGGCGCTGTCAATGAGATGTGTCATTCCTCTGCGTGTGCATTCTGATAAAATGGCCTTAATGCATATGCAAATCTGTCTTCTCAAGAAGGAAGTGTGTGGAAACACTCGCATTTGGCTGGAAGTCTTATACTGTGAAAATACCGACGAAGCATATGCGTTAATTTTACCTTAAATCGCAGACAGAAGCCACCCACCCCGTCCTTGTCACACAGAACAGATAGTTCAGATTTCAGGCATCAAATTTTCCATGAGATCAGCTTCAAGTTGTATGATAGAAAGTGAGCTGGGCCCAGGGAAGCGAGACGGGGGTTCTCAACTTTCTCACTCTCCCTCCCTCCGTCTCATCTCCTCCTTTTTTCCTCCTTTTCCGTAGCGCCTCTTCCCTCTCTCCCCTTCTTTTTCTCCTCCTCCTCCATCATCTCCTTTGTAGTCTTCTTCTTTTTCTTTTTCCAGCTAACTTTTCTTTTCTTTTTTTTTTTAAGATTTTATTTATTTATTCATGAGAGACACAGAGAGAGAGAGAGGCAGAGACACAGGCAGAGGGAGGAGCAGGCTCCACGCAGGGAGCCCGACGGGGGACTCGATCCCGGGACCCCGGGGTCACAGCCTGAGCCCAAGGCAAGCGCTCAACCACTGAGCCCCCACCAGTTAGGCCCCCGACTAATTTTTCTTCATTAAAAGTCATCTTATAGAAAACTGCACTCCTTCTCTCTGCTTTGTATCCCCCGCCCCAGACAAAAAGAACATTAGAGCAAGACTAGAATGGTCCGCGGTGATGCTACAATCTCATACCAGGTTATATGAATAAAAGCAATGACGGCGTATCGGTAATTCCAAAGGCTGGATCTGGAAATGACGAGGGCCCCTATGGCCTTGGATTTCTCTGGTTCCCCAAGGTCCCACTCCAACCATGACTTGGGAGACCCACTAGTGAATCGTGCGCAGCTAGAGCTGTGGGGTGGCATGGGGGAGCGAGAGAGGCTTCCTGGGAAGGGAAGCTGGAAGCTAAATCCTCAAGGGACCCCAGACAGAAAAGAGAAGCAGCCTCTCCCACCTCGGAGGACTCGTCTTCAATCTCCCAGGAGTCACTCTTGCTTCAGGCTCATCTCACAAGAAAAAAAAAAAGGGCACCCAAGACCCCTAGCACTGTTTGTATTTTGACCAACTGACCCCCAGCACAACCCTGTGAGGTAGATACTCTGGATTATTGGTGGGAAAACTGACGCTCGGAGAAACGAGGCGGCCGGGCCAAGGCCCCACAGCTTCTCCGGAACCCCAGAGGCCTAGCTCTAGGGTCCGCATCCACGGCGGCTCAGAGCCCGGCAGACTAGAGAGGGGGGCCGGCGTGGCCTTTTGCAGGAATGAGATGCAAGTTGCAGTTGGCTGGGGCATGAGGAGAAAGGGCCAGTGAGGAGAGGCGAGGCCAGAGAGGGGGGCGCGCCCCAGAGCTGGAAGTGAGCCCCGGGGTGATGGGGAGGCCCCCGCTTTCCACCAGAGCGCGTGGGGCCTGGTGTATGCGGGGGTCACTCGGGGGCATGAAGGCGGGTAAGGCAGAGGCAGTGGGGCTGCAAGGGGGATACTCAGCAGGTGCCAAACAAGACTTACATGAGAACCGTGTCGGGGTGCCCGGGGGGCTCCGCGGTGGAGCGGCTGCCTTGGGCTCAGGGCGTGATCCCGGGGTGCCAGGATCGAGTCCTGCATTGGGCTCCCCGCATGGAGCCTGCTTCTCTCTTTGCCTGTATCTCTGCCTCTCTCTCTGTGTCTCTCAGGAATAAATAAAAAAGATCTTTAAAAAAAAAAAAATGAGAACCATGTTTTTAACAACAAAGTCTTGTTTTGCCATCAATACCTCCTTTTGCATGCAGGTGACTTCCCGAGGCCCCCTTTTGTGGGATCTGCTTCACCTGAGTCTCCTGGTGAGCCTGGGAGTGTAGCACTCTTGCTTGATTCCAGCTTCCCGGACCCCAGCAATCTGTAGAACGGGAGCGCCCCAAGCAAGGCCTCCTTCCAGAGCCTCCAGAGGATGCCACAGAAGCCCAGAGCGAGCAGACCTCCACTGCGGAGCATCCGACCAGACCCCAGACCGCCCCCCTCACCCTCCCCACTCCGCCACCAGATGACACCATCCTCAGTGTCAACCCTGTCAGCCCCATGAGGGGCTGTAACGAAGCCTTCCAGAACCTCTAAATCACACCGAACAACAATTGAAACACTTTCCACGTATTGACACATTTAATCCTCCTAATAACCCAACAAGGGGAGTCTCATTCTCTCCCCCAGTTCGTGGAGAAGGAGTCAGGGGCTCAGGAGGTCAGAAAACTCATGGGTAGTCACACTAGTGAGTAGCTGAGGCAAGACTCTGTTGCATCCCCAATCCCACTCCCCCCGCCAAAAAAAAAAATAAAGAAGAGCCCGGGCCGTGACATCCCCTTCAGACTGCAGCCCTTGGAACAGCTGCCAGAGGGAACCCCAGCAGGCCAGGCTTTTAAGAAACTCTTTACAGAGCAATTATTTCTTCCAAATATTGGAAGATAAAGGGATCAGAGCATGCTAGGGCATCACACTGATTTGCTCATAATAGGTATCATAGGTATTAAGTGCAGTTTATCCTGAGTGTAATTAGTGGATGCTTTTCAAACGTGATGATAATTGCAGCCCATTGTTTCTACGGTGATTTACCGAAATCAGGAGCTCTTCCACTGCTCGTCTCCTGGAAGGGAAGGGGAAAGAGCTCTTGTTCGAGAATGAGCTGATGTCTGCAGCCAAGCAAAACGCAAGAGCCACTTGTCACTTTTACCAAAGGTCCCCTCCCCTCTGCAGAAAAAAAAAAAAAAAAAAAAGCCACATACACTAATATTCACAGGAGAAAATAAAGCCCCGTTTTGCTCTGCTTTGGCAGGACCCACAGCCGATGCGTAGACGACTCGCCCACGTGCTGTCCCGCCGGCTACAGGACGTTTATTATTGTAAAGTTTCCGTGGAGGAGCCGCCTCTGCTGGACGGTGCTTTTCCGCAAGGTGCTGCACGGGTGACCGTCCCAGGACAGCTGGCCGCCTCGGGTGAGCGTCGGCGGGCTGCAGGGGGGCAAGTGTCACCCCCTCTCCAGCGAGGGGTGGAAGCCGAGAGGTCACCAGGAATGCAGGCCCCTGCCCGGGGGGGGGGGGGGCACGGCGTCCGAGTGTCCACTGTCGCTCTGGCACCTGCGGACGTCGGAAGCCCGGCCGGGCCTCTGTCGCACAGACGCCCAGGCCGAAAGCACGGGCTCGCTCGGGAGCCCGGGGACGCAGCTCAGGAGCGAAGGTCCCCTCGGCGTGTCCGCCCCAAGCCTGCCCGGGAGGGGACTGGAGCTCTCGCCCCTGCGGCGAGTTTTTGTTGTTGATTTAAAACCTCACGCTATTTACCTGTCCTAGCTTTTTACTTCCAATCATCCTCCCGAGTAATTACATTTCTTAAGGCAGAGCTGTCTTTTGACATCTATCAAAACAAAGAAGGGAGAGGAGAAGGCTGCTAATAGAGATCCTTTGGTGGAAGCCGATCTCCGCAGGGACCTGGAGGCTTCCGTGGGCGACTCCTGCGGCGGGAGACCGAGCGGTCAGGAAGGTTCCCTGGGTGCAGGGAACACCCTGGGTGCACCCTGGGTGCAGCTCCGCAGCATCTAAGCCGAGGGTGAGATTGAGGTTAGAAGGAACAGGCTGGGTGGGGCTCAGGAGGGCCAGGTCACCTTAGGTCAGGCCATTTGAAAACGTCACAAAGGGACGCCCGGGTGGCTCAGGGGTTGAGCATCTGCCTTCACGCCCCAGGGCGTGACCCTGGGGTCCCCGGATCGAGTCCCACGTCAGGGTCCCTGCAGGGAGCCTGCTTCTCCCTCTGCCTGTGTCTCTGCCTCTCTCTCTCTGTGTCTCATGCATAAATAAATAAAATACTAAAAAAGAAAAAAAAGAAAATGTCACAAAGTTCTAGCTCCCGCCCCTGAGCTGTCCCCAGCAGAGGCACCCGGGGACCCCACCCAGGGCGGGCCCTCCAGGCCGGTGCCAGGGCCCACACGCTGGGCTCCCAAGGCAGCTCTTGTAGGGGAAACGCCGACCGCCCTCTCCCCGTTCCTCACCCCACGGGGCTCCGGAGGGGGAGGCTCTATTAGTCCCCACCTACTCATCGACGGCTCCCCCACCCCCACCCCGGCAGCACCGGGCAAATTTCAAAAGACACTACATTTGATAACTCACACTTATTACTCATTGCCCTCACCACAATATTCTTGGCAGGGGTTAGAAACTGACATTTGCAGCTGAAAATAATGCATTGTCAAATAGGAAAACTGCAGGCTATAATTTTTAACACTTGTATCTGTTATTTTAAACATGAAACATTGCATCAGTTTGACATTAATTTATATAATGGGGACTGAAAAGGATAATGCAATCTCAGTGACCACCTCCATTTAATTAACTGACAGCGAGAGCCCTAACCCAAACTACGGGATTACCATCCACAAAAACAAAGGCTGTTTGTACACCTTCCATCATGCATTATTGAAATGCACCATGTCATTAGGGAGAATAATCAGGATGCTGGTGTAAAACCAGTCACTGATAAATGCAGACACAAAACTTTTATGAAAGTTTGTAAATACAGTATTGTATGGAAATTCTGATGCATATTGGCTTTTCCTGAGCTCCGTAAAGTGTTTTATTATGAAAAAAGTGGATAAGATACTTATCTTTTAAATTGGAGTTTAATATTTTATTAGTGCCAGGCACATAATTCTCATCAAATGGCAGGAAACTCTTTTTTGTATGGATATAAATGTCTAGAGTTTAATATTTCAAAGATAAGTACCTACCACTGCATCTATCATATAGCAGCTTAATGGAATTTACTTTTTCTTAAATATTTATACTGTATATGTGTTTGCTAGTCAAGTGATTATGGAACTCTGAGGTGGAGGGCAGGACGGGTCGCGCGGTGAAGAAGACAAGCCTCCCATGCGCCTTTCGCCTTTTTGGGCCCAAAGCCATTGACCCGGACGGATGGGGAGAGAAATAATGAATCCAGACCCGGGGGGTTTACGAGGGGCCACAAGGAAGGTGCGCTCTTCAAAACCAGGCAGCCGGAAAGTTTCTCTGATCTAACCTGAGTTTACAGACAACGGGGGGAGAAATTAAGTTTAGCAAATTAGAGCAAAATGAGGGGGAGAGGAAGGCATGTGGCTTTCAAAGGGAAATTGCATTGTGTTGAAAATCCCTCCCTTGGCCTGGCTGGGCCAGGCGGCTTCCCAGGACCCGTGCGCACTTCCTCAGCCCTGCAAACTCTTTCATCGGGCCTGAGAAATGCTTTCTGATCCATGCTGATACAATTACCCAGCCTTTATTGGCAATTTAGACCTGCTTTTAGGGACATTTTAGAGCAAATGATGTTTTCTTGATATTTTAAAAAAAGCAGTGCTATTCCCTATACCTTTGGGATAAAGTAGAAACCAAGTTAGAGGCTCATTAGAAGGCTGATTGCTACAATGCAGGGTTTTCTTTTTCTTTCTTTTTTTTTTTTTTTTTCTTGTTGTTGATGCTGTCGGGAACCGAGCCACCAAAACCCAAGGTGTGGGCCAGGTGATTCTCCTCCCTCCATCAAAAAGCCTTTGGATTTTGTATATCTGGGTGAAATACAGACGGGATTTATGGCGACTACACTTAGAAAGGTCTTAAAACCCTCCCGTCAGTCGGAAGGATATTAAAATGGGCTCAATAAATTTTTTAATATGCACATATGCCAGGGGGAGGCGGGAACATTCTTTGTTCCTTTAGCAAACTGGATGTCCAGTTGGCCAGACAGGGTCCGTCCTTCCCTGGAGGTGTTCGGGCCGGTGCTAGCCAAGCAGCGGTTGTATAGACGGTGAACAAAACTGGCTGTCCTTAAGGGCCCTGTGACGGGGATTTAAATACAGTGACATTGAAGCCGCACAATGGAATTAGCGAGGCCCCAAAAGCCCGCAATCTTTCCTGTTCAGCCCAGGGAGGGCTCTGGACCTGCGGCCCCCCGGTAGGATTTGACTGGTGAGATTTAATTCAGCCGCCGCGTCGCCAAACCGCGTGGGAAAAGGTGACGGGCTCCTGCCCCATTGTCTGCAGCCGGGGAGGAGGGGGACAGAAGACGGGGAGCACCTTCCCTCCACCCGAGTCCAGGCCCTGCTGGGGAGGCTGAGGAATAAAACCTGGTAATTTGGGGCACCTGGGGGGCTCCGTGGTTGAGCATCTTTTTGGCCCAGGGCGTGACCCCGGGGTCCCGGGATCGAGTCCCTCATCGGGGTCCCTGCAGGGAGCCTGCTTCTCCCTCTGCCTGTGTCTCTGCCTGTGTCTCTGTGTCTCTCACGAATAAATAAATAAAATCTTAAAAAAAATAAAAACTGGTCATTAAAAACTTACTCTTCCCGGACAACTGTGTCCCCAGATCCCCGTCGGCGCAGGCCTGGGCTGAAGATGCATTTTCCACGTCGTGACGGGGTCCGCGGCAGTCCATAGCGGGGCACGCTCCTCAGCCCTCCTGGCGTGTCTCCCCACACGTCGGGTGATGCTCAGAGTCCTCGCCGCGGTCCACAGGCTCGACCTGGCCTGGCAGGTGCTTCCCTGACCTCCGGCGCACTGACGCCCAGCCGGTGGCCTTGTGCTTCCCTCTGCCTGGAATGCCCTCCACGTCCCTGCACGGCTGCTTCTCCATCAGGAGACTGTCCCCGACTGCAACACCTGACGTGACACCTGTACCCCATCCCTCTTTTGTCACCGTCTAAGTGATCTTTATCTGCATGCTTCTGGGTGGTCCTTACCCGACTGGCTGAGCTTAGGATCCCGGAGAGCCAGGGCTTTGTCTTGCCGGCTGTAACCGCGGCTCTTCGCCCCAGGAAGGTGCACCCTAAGGGCCTACTTCATCCTTGGTGAGAGACCGGAAAGCATTCCCAGGCAGGCGGGGTCAGCACCCACTGAGACGTTTTCCCTGGAGAGAAGGGGTCTTGTGCTCTGATGGGGACCCTGCAGCCAGCCCCCTTAGGGTGGTCTGCAGAGTCTGAGCCTCCTGCCGGTGAACATGGCCCAGCGGGGGCACTGAGGACGCGGGCACCAGGCGGAGAGGCCACACCTGCGGGTGCACCTGCTGGAGCTGGCCACGCGCCCCAGTGGAGTGTCCGGCGGCTCTACCTCCGGGCTCTCCCCCCGTGACCGTCTCAAGGCCCCCCGTGTTCTGAGTTCCAGGCCAGAACCCCAGGGGAGACAAGCAGATACCAAGGTCCCGCAGCGGCCTGGACTCCTGGGGCAAGTCCAGAGTGGAAGGTGCCACCAAGGCTTTAGAAGCAAAGTCTGCTGGGATCCAGCTGTCATACCAGATGGCCCAGGGAGCCTGGGACGCAGCCCTCGGGGCTGGGAAGGGCTCTCCAGGCTTTAGCCCCGGGCACCCGTGGGCCCGTACCCCACTCGGAAGCCAACCACTAGCCTGGAATGTGCAGGATCAGGTCCAACGTCGGTCCGGCTCCAAGGTCATCGCATCGTGGGTGGCCAAGACCTGCAGGAGCCGGCCAAGAGCTCCTCAGGTGCGGCCTGACTGGTGGGGGCAGGGGCGCGGGGGGAGTGTGGGAGGCCTGCACGCCAGCACCTAGGCCGGGTGCACACAGCCTGCACACCCAGGAGCCGGCCTGCCTGGGGCTGGAACCAGTGAGAAATGTGGCGACTTCGTCCCCTGGAGCCCCCTCTCTGGCATGTCCAGGAGGCCAGTTGGGGTGGTGACCAGTGTCAGGGAATGTCGTTGCCGAGAGAGATAAAGTCAACCCATGTGGGTCTTGGGAGCGCCAAGTGTCTCCCAGGCGCGACCAGCGGCAGTCGCCCCCCTGCCCCCTAACCAAGCACCCAAGGCCACGCCCTCACAGCAGGTGCTGTGCTGAGTCCTTCCTCCGTGCCCCTTCTCTGCACAGGTGCCCACTCCCTCGTGCCACCGGCGGGCGCTCCTTCTCCTCCGCATCTCACAGCCGTGCTGGGTGCACCTGCCTGGGGTGGGGCTGGGAGCACTGCCCACGGGGCTGCCCCCCAACCAGGGTCACCTGCTGGCCCCGCCGCATCTCTGCGCCCCTCGGTGGCCGCTTGCACTGAGGTCAGACTAAGACGGCCCTTCAGGGCTCCCGCACCCCTGCTGCGGTTGGACCCGGGACCCTTCCCACAGTCCCCTTGCACCTGCCCTGGCCAGGGGGCAGATTCGGTCAATGTCCAACAGGGAGACTTGCCTTTCTGAGAACAAAGTTGGGACCCTCGTGGGTCCTGGACACGTGGAAAGGGAATTCCTTGGACAGATCCGTCCACGGCTTTGCAGCTCCAGGCAGACGAGAAAGAGATGCTTTAAATAAAGTCTGTTTCCCCAGGAGCTGTGAGAGGGAGGAGAGAGAACTGTGTCCAGCACAGAGCGGACTCGGGCTCCTCCAGTGAGCGCAAAGGGTGCAAGACAAGTCTCTAGGCCCAGGAGCCAAGACTGAGCTTTTCTTCTTTTTTTTTTTTTTTAAGATTTTATTTATTTATTCATGAGAGACGCAGAGAGAGAGAGGGGGAGAGACACAGGCAGAGGGAGAAGCAGGCCGCATGCAGGGAGCCCGACACAGGACTCGATCCCGGGACTCCGGGGTCATGCCCCGAGCAGAAGGCAGGTGCTCAACCACGAAGCCACCCAGGGATCCCCCGGACTGAGCTTTTCAAAGAGGTTTCTGTACATCCAACTCCGTGAAAGCACATTCTTCTTCCTCTTGTTTTCTCATTTCTAGGTCACATTTTGGGAAAAAAGAAAAAAGAAAAAAAAAGAAGAAAAGGAAAAGCTAGGATTTGCGTACACATAGGGTATAGGGTATGAGGGGTGCGAGTCCTTTTCTGCATGTCTAGATTCTCAGAGGCCTCGTACGCCCCCCGCCGCCCCCCAGTGAGAATCCTCTCTCGTCGACGCGGCCTCCCACGTTTCCGTAGAAACCTAAATAAATAAAATTTAAAAAGTATAAAGATGGTGCAACGAGACTTCTGGGTCAGGCCAAGCCTGCGAAGTGCAAGCCGGTTAACAGACAAATACGAGGGAGCGATTGCTGCAAGGCCGTGCTGCATTCCGCTTAGCATGAGCGAATCATTTGGGGAGAGAGATTCAATTTCATAAAAATGATTTTCAAGAGCCTTTTGGTGAGTAGTAGAACGTTGGGTGTCTTTTTTTTTTTTTCTCTCTCTCTCTCTCTTTTTTTCCCTTTCACCAAAATGAATAAAAACTTTATGTTCAGTGCGGTACTTAGGTATTGGTTTTGTTAATTTCTTAAAACAAATTGGCTCCCCAGTAAATCCCAAACTTGGACAGCCGCATTAAGCTAGCAGTGGGGAGGCAATCTGAGCATGATTATCCTGCAAGAGAATTCCCAGAATTTCATCCAAACTGTGATTTGTTCTGTTATAAAAGGCCTATAAAACCCAGTATAGAAATTCCTGCAGGAAGCTCGAGTGTTTAACTATCTGCAATTACTCTCTCATGATTAAAGAAAGATATGAAGGACAGGACATTAGCGCACAACAGAAAGTGCGAGGTGTGGTGCGGGCCGTAAATCAGCGGCGGTGACACCGGCGGACCTTGAGGCTCATTCACAAATCAGCTCGGGGCTCCGGGATGCTCTGGGCGGGCCGGTCGGTCGGGGCGCGAGCCCGGGAGGGGGGTGGCACCGCCCGCCAAAGCCCAGGGCTGGTGGGAGGTTGTCTCCCAGCCCCGTGGAAACTCCTGGGGCTCCGTTGGGAAGGGTCATTTGGCCTCCTGTAGCGGCCACACAAGCCCGCTGCCGGGTTGGCCTGAAGGCCCGGGAGATGGCCTTGCTGAGCCGTGTCGGACTCCACCTGTGGCTTCGACAGCATTTAAAGAGAACACCTGGGATCCCTGGGGGGCTCAGTGGCTTAAAGCCTGCCTTCTGCCAAGGGCGTGATCCTGGAGTCCCGGGATCGAGTCCCGCGTCGGGCTCCCTGCATGGAGCTTGCTTCTCCCTCTGCCTGGGTCTCTGCATCTCTCTTTGTCTCTAATAAATAAATAAAATCTTTAAAAATGATAATAAAAAATAAAGAGAACACCTGGGTGCTCCCCAGCCATCCCACCCAGGTGAGGAGGCCCAGGGCCCTGCTGGCTCAGACACCTGCCCTCCTGACTGCTTGCCTCCATCACACCTGGGAAGCCACCTATCACCTGGACAGTCCCAGGGGGGCTTTCTTCCTCATTGGACTCGCCCCCCCACCTCTCACCATCCCCATCCTGCTGTCCCGAGAGTCTCCCTTCGCAAGAAGGGGCTTCAGACGCTGAGCCCGAGTGTGAGCCGCAGGTTGTGCAGGTGGGCACATGGGCCAGTGGCTGCATCTTGGCCGCGGCCCCACCGGCCCCAGGCGGCCCTTCCTCAGTGCCCCCGAGAACACAGCAGTCACCTGTTCCCGCGGCCGCTCCCGCTGTGCACCTGCCAGCACCTGGGTTCTGGCACCTGCTCCAGTGCAGGCTTCCAACTCCCCATCACTAAGCCGCTAAGCAGGGGCTGCAGAGCTCCTTGGGGCAGGAGATGTCAGCTCCCCTCCCGTCTCCCTTCACACCGTGCCTGGCGCTCAGGGGACACGCCAGGGGGCGGACAAATGAGGGTCCTGAAAGGGCATTTGCTGAGCTTGCACCACCCCTGGAGGCCATATGTTGACTGTCTGGGCTAATTTGCTCCCCTTCCTTCTCACTGGACTTGAGAGGAGAGCAGGGCTGAGGGCCGGTCTCGTCCTGGGAGTGGCCCCCCACCTCACCAGGAGGCCAGCGGGGTACAGCCACCCGGTGACCACAGAGGGCTCAGGCTATCGGCACCTGGCGTCACAGCAGCCCCGGGCCCAGCGCCTTGGACAGGTGTGGGGGCCTGCGCTCCCGCTCGCTCTCCCCCCACACTCAGCCTCTCAGAACTTGAAACACTATGTTCAGGGGTCGAGGTGGAGACCCAGGAGGCCCGTGGAGACATGAGTGCAGCCTCGCAGGAGCCCCAGGACACCCGTGCAGGTCGGGGGTGACACATGGCAAGCCTCGAAGGGGTGCAATCCATGTATTGATTTCCAGCCGTCCTCCTTCTTGCTCGGTGGGCCTCTAGGGACAGAGTCACGGCCCCCTAGGGCTGAGACTGAGCAGGAAGGACACAGGCCTCCTGTCGGGCAGACACCTGAAGCCGCTGGGCCCAGATACGGAGCCCGTTACCAGGAGATGCGGCGCGCGCTTCCCACCGGGACCAGTGACCTGCGGGGCCGGCGGCTGGAACCGGGTCTGGGCGTCGCTGGAACAGGGAAACCAGGGCATGGGGCACAGGGCGAGAGACAAAAAGGAGGAGAATAATATTCAGCAAGGACTGATGGGGTGCTGTGTGCTGGAGACATTTTTTTTTTTTTCAATTCACATTTACTAACTGAAACCCTGACACTCCTAAGTAAAGTGGCCTTTGTGCTTCTAGTCCCAAATCCATCATTAACTTGCGGTGTGGCTTCCACAGGTCTCAGAAACCCTTTCGACCTGTTTTCTCATCTGAAACAAGTAGTTCTTGGGATCCCTGGGTGACTCAGTGGTTAGGTATCTGCCTTTGACTCAGGTCGTGATCCCAGAGATCAGAATCGAGTCCCACATCGGGCTCCCCCCATGGAGCCTGCTTCTCCCTCGACCTGTGTCTCTGCCTCTCTCTCTCTCTCTGTCTGGGTCTCTCATGAATAAATATAAAATAATAAAATAAAATAAAATAATAAAATAAAACAAAATAATCAAATAAAATAATAAAATAAGATGAAATAAAATAAGATAAAATAAAAATAAAATAAAATATAAAATAAAATATAAAATAAAATAAAATATAAAATAAAATAAAATAATAAATTAAAATACTAAAATAAAATAATAAAATAAAATAAATTAAAATACTAAAATAAAATAAAAATAAAATAAAATAATAAAATAATAATAAAATAAAATTAAAATAAAATAAATAAAATAAAATAAAATAAAATAAAATAAAATAAAATAAAATAAAATAAAATAAAAAAGGAGAGGTCCCTTCCTATCCCTCCAGCCCCTTTGGCCTAAGTAAAAAAAAAAATAAAATAAAACCTCTTTACAAGTGCATACCTTCTTGACCCAAGATGTTTCATGCTTTCCAGAAACACCTCCACCAAAGATCTGGAAAAATGAGTCCCAGGAATCAAGAGAGAAGTTTGAGATTTTAAATTGGCGGAGGGCGGGCTGCAAATGTTTTCATAAAGGGCCAAATGGTAAATGTCTGGGGCTCTGTGGGTCTCCGTGACGACTCTGCCAAACAAAACACAGTCGGGTTAGAGAACCGGGTCAGGCTGGCCCCAGCTGGCTCTGGCTCCCGGGCCACAGCTAGGCCCTCCCGGCTTCGCCCCACAGGCCGCGTTCGGCGTTCGGCTGCCCTGTTCAAGGCAAATCAACCCTAACGTGGGCTCGGAGGGGCAGAAATCAAAGATCGCCGCCTCCCCTCCTCTCCCTTCGGACCTTGAGGATGCGTAAACAAAGCAAGCCGGTGCTAATCGAGACGTGGGAACTCGGAAGAACAGGAGATCTCTAACTCCCGCAAGTGGATGGGCCTGGGGTTTTAATCTTACGCATTGGGAGTTCATGAATGCGAGGCTCCGGCAAAGTTTACCGAATTATCATTGACAAAAGAAACAGTAAAAATAGATTAATGCACACCCGAGTGATCAATGTGCCCCCAAGTACGGGATGACGCTGCACATTCACCTCCCCTCGGAGGCGCCTCGTGACAGGCTCAACCCCTCTACTGTAGGCGCTCGCACTACATGGGGGTGACGGTACCATGTTTCAAAGTTATTCAGAACCTGATTGGCCGTGTTCCTGCAATACATTTTCCTAACCTCAAGATAAAGATCCATGCATCTCTTTACCCTTTAAACAAAAAAGCTATTGTAATGGCATGTAGTCTGAGGCATGGTCTGAATACCAAAACCTGTACATGCACTGCTAAACTGTTTAAGTATGGAAGAAGTAGTGTCTAATAGCATCAGGAAATTGAAATTTAAAAATTTTTCTCACTCACTTATTTGATGAGAACGGGGTATGCTGACAGGTGAAGCAGAAAGCCATTTTTCAAGTTAAATGCCAAGTGGTTATATAGCATAATATTCAGTCAAAATTAACCACATCACTGCTGCACTGACACCCAGCGTATTTAATGCCAACTGTTCCTGCAAAGAAAACGGCAGACCTTTGGGAGCGCCTGCAGAAGGGGAAAGAAACTGTTACTAATACTTCAATTATTTAGTAGGCGCCCCTACTCTCTGAGTGGGAAAAATGGGCAGCGGCCACGCCGACTCCTGCAGACGCCACACGGAGCTGAAATCGCTCTGCCTGGTTCCAGGCCCCGCTGGGTCTTCTAAGCCAAACCCCCGAAATTTCTGGATTCGCATGGGTCTTGGGCAGATTCCCTACAAGCAAATCCTTTCTATAAAAGCAAGTGGATGCCTGCCTGCAGGCAAAGGTGCCAGGGATTTGGGGGTGGGGGGAGGCTGTTTTTCTGCGCTCGCTCACTCGCTCACTCGCTTGCTTGCTTGCTGGTTTCCTAGCAAACGTAAAGCAAGATTCAGAGGGCGCATATGCATGTGTCAGAGAGCAGCGGGTGGAAGCGCCTGGAGCAGTAGACAATAGGGAGTCGGAGTCTGGTGGGATTTGGATTCTGCACGGGAGCTTGGGAACCCCCATCCGGGGGCAGGTGGAAGGGCAAAGACAGCCCCCTGTTGGAAATTGTAGCCACTCTTTTCCTGGACTGATTTCATTAGTGAGCACGTGCTAGCGCTTCGGCTAATGGGCCAGGAAGTGTAGCCCTCAGATTCCAGCCACAAACAAAAACAGACTGTGTGTGGGATCTACTCGAAGCCTCAAATCCTCTGTGGCTGAGTAACTAAAGGGGCCTCTCCTTCCCTCCTGCAAAGGTGGGGACATTCATCCGTACAGAGCAACGGCCCAGGGAGGTGGCTCCTGGGTGTCCCAGGACCTGCCAAGAACAAGGGGACCCTCTGGCTAGATCCCGGCCCGGTCGGTGTTGATCAAATCCTTTCCACGAGAGGGATGATCTTGAAACACTTCGTTTCCCCAGCCTTTCACTGGCCTCCCAGAAGCACCCGGAAAGATGAGAAGGGAGAGGTCAGTGGGGTCCCTGGGTACCCCAGAAGCAAGTCCAGGAAGGGATACGGGTCACCGGAATGCCTGGCATCTGGTGCCCGAGGCCCTGGCCCTTGTTTCCTGGTCTCGTGGGCCTTCTTTAAAAAATAACTCACATTGAAATAATTCTTAAAAAATGAAAGTGAAGTAAGGAAAAAAAAATGTGGTTTTTTTTTTTCTGTTACTGTTTATTCTCAAGAACTTGGAGAATACAGAAAAATTAAAGTACATTCAAAAAAAGACACCGCTTCTAATTTTACCATCTACCAACACAGGATTAATCCGTAGGTTTATTTCTCTCAGTCGTGTGTGTGTGTGTGTGTGTGTGTGTGTGTGAGAGAGAGAGAGAGAGAGAGAGAGGGAGAGAGAAAGAGAAAGAGAGAGAGAGGAGAGAGAATGCGTGTTTGGGGAAGGACAGTCTTTGTCACTGAATTTCAAATGACAGACAACGTATATGTCCCTAAAGCTACTCGAAGACGTCCTAAAATCCATCACCCATCACACGTCCTAACTTACTGAGCCGATCTGTTAGTGTTGACTACTCAGGCTTTGAATTTCGTCGTGGTGGCTGCTGTTGCGGCAGCGTTGAGCATCTCCGTACATAACGTGCTACCGGCCACTCCGGCCATTTGCCTGGGTGAACACACCTCGACGTGAGATTACCAGGTCACAGGGAAGGGCCCGTGCTCATCTCACCGCCCAGCACCGGCCCCCGGAGCCCAAACGGGGCTCTCTCTCTGGGGAGCTCAAGGCAGTCTCGCTGGCCTCGTCCAAAGGGTCTCACCAGACTCAAGACCCGTCTGAGCTACACCAACGTGCCCCCCAACCTTGATGTTGACACTGTTGAGACTTGGGGCCAGACAGTCCTTTGCTGGCTCCTGCAAGGTGTCCAACAGCATCCCTGGCCTCTACCCACTAGATGCCAGTAACACCCTCTCAGTTGTGACAACCCAGCATGGTTCCAGAAATTGCCCAAAATCTTCTGGAGGGCAAAACGGCCCCCTGGCTGATAACCACTGAGCCAGACCATGGCCTGGGCAACATAATCATATGGATGAGTTAGCATCTGAGTGGTGGAAGAAAAATCTAATTCCAAGGAGAAAAAAAAAAAAAAAAAAAAAAAAAGCCAGCCAATTCTTCCCAAAGTAAGCCTTGTGGATATTCCTACAGACTCGCATAAACACCAGACAATCCCTGCTCTACAAGATCAGCTCCTCTTCCTTGTTCGCACCACATCGTCTACACGCCTCTACTGCTTGATAATTACCCCGTACAATTGTCACTTGACTACCTGGTTTGGTTTTGTTTGGTTTTCTCCTCCGTCAGACCCCTGGGTCTCTCGGGGCAGAGCGTTTCTTGGCCATTTCTGTGTCTTGGACGTGGCGCGGCCTTAGCGGGCACTAGATCAGGAATGAAGGGACCAGTGAACCTAAGACAAGGTGAAGGCACGTGCACCCACACGCATGCGTGCAACACAAGTGCATGCACACTTACACATGCACACACATGTGCCGACAGCAGGCGTGGAGGAAATCAGGGCCACCAACCCCAAAGGCATCTATTATCTATTGTTCCTGACTACACAGTGGTTCCTGACGCTGCAATTTCTCTGTGTGTAAGCACTAAAAATTCCCTGAACACGCGTAGGATAACACGAGGGGAGGCCGGAGCAATGCATTTTCAGGTGACGTAGGGCCCCTACTTTTAAATAAGTGTGCTTAGGGTTGTCAAAGGAGAGGGAAGCTTTCTCTGTGGCTTTAAGAGACAATTTACTGCATCGTTAACGCATGTCGTTTAATGGAAAGTCCTGTTATTTTTGGAGGAAGAAATGCATATTCCATACTAAATATAATAACAACATAAACCTTTAATAAATAATTGTAACAGTTTATAAATATTTAAATAGTAAATCTAAAAGTCCTGAGGGACTGGAGAAAGCAAGGAGAGAAGATGTGACTTGTACAGTACTAAAAATAGGTCCTGACACAGAAGCTTTCAGACTTTTTTTTTTTTTTTTTGCTGGAGGAGGAACGTATATTAGGACTTTTTTTTGCCAAGATAACGTTACAGCCAAGTGATGGTTCCTCGGTTATTAAGTAAAGGATCTTTCGAGGGTGACATCCATCAAAAAGCTCAACAAAAGAGACGGAAGCCCCCAAACCTTCCTTTTTCTGACGCTCGCTTTGGGTGCAGGCATCGGAAGGATTCGTGCTCAGCACCGAGCGAGCAGACACCGTCCACGCCAGAGCACGCCCACCCAACCCACTTGCGGCCATGCCAGGAAAGTCCCACCATTGGTTGCTACGAACCATCATGTGCCAGGGCTGGAGGAGTGTCTCAAGGGGATCTCTCCACTGATATTCATAAGCTTTCACGATTTCAGAATTTTCATTATCCCTTTGATCACAGATGAGACCCAGAGAGGTCAAGAAATGCTGCCCCAGGACCCCCTGCCCTCCACTGCGGCAGAGTTGGGATTTGAACCCCAATTGACAGACGCTCCCCCGTGCAAGGAATTCACTCTTTAGCTCACACTGGCCCTAACGTGAGAGCATCTCTACGTCCGTACCTGGGGTGGGCACAGAGCTCGTTCCTTCATGCAGCTGCATGCCATAGTGGTTACGAGGTTGCCCTCCCAACACCCGTTCCAACCACAACCTTTGTATTCCAGGCCAATCTTACACATCTGCTCATTCTGGCCAATGGGTGCAGGTCTGTCATTGACAGTGGTGATTTGGGGAAAGTGTCCTCTCTCCCAAGACAGAGCCACGAGAGATGGTCCCTTCTTGCTCCTCTGGCATGTCTGGAGCTGCGACAGCCGCCTCTCTCAGAGGGAGGAGGTGACCGGACGATGAAGCTGAAGCCACAAGCAGCAGAATATGGGGAAGCAGAAAGGAAAGCATCACTCTGACCTTCAAGTCCCTCCTACATTTGGACTTCCCAGGAAGTCAATAAACCCCTCTTAGTGTTCGTACCAGTTTGAGTTAGGGCCACCATGGGCCGGGGGCAAAGGCACTGCATGGTGTGCAGAGGTGTGACTGCCCAGCATTCCGACGGAGCACCCAGGCGAGTGGTCCAGAGACCTGAGCCACGTGCTTGCAGTCCATACAGCTGAGCAGACCTCCTCCCCGCTGCTGACGGACATCACGGGGTTAGGGGGTGGGGGACGGAGGTGGACATTAGCAGCCTTGGGGCACAGCTGGAGGAGAGGACACTGGTGATACGGGTCCGTCCCGGCCTGAGTGTCTACCCTGACAGCGAAGAAGGGAGAAGAATCGGAGTGAGGTGCCTGAGCAAGGACTTCATTTGGAGGGTCCTGTCTCACTCCACTGGGGTGCACACAGCTGCTCAGAAAAGTCTTTCTGGGCAGCAGACCCACAAGTGCCTGAGACCCTTCAAAAGAGCTTGAAGGTCCTGATCCTTAGACCCTTCCACGGAACAGCAGCCCTACCAAGACAAGATGTCCCCAAATACAGTCTTTTGGCCATTATTTAAAAGTCACCTGAAGAGTTGCTTAGTCTCAAGCTTTGCCATTTCATGAGCCTGAAGGGAAGCTTTCCCGGGAGTGTCCACCCACCTCCTGGCCTTTCACGGGACGGAGCTTCCCTAAGCGTCGCACTCATCTTTCCATGCCCGGCAGCGGAAAGCGTTAGATTCTGTTACTGTTTGTTACCACCGGAGTCAAGAGCTCCCCATGACCGTGCTTCATCTCTATTCGAACCCAAGGCATGGGTTGGTTGTCTAGACGGCAGAGGGAGCTTGTCTTCAGGTGGCGTTTGCATGGCTCCTTCCCACGCGCCTGAAGCTTCTGCTCCGGGAATATTCTTCCCTCCAATCACTGCTTCTGGGCCTAGAGGAGCTGGGGCTCCTTGCGCTCAGTCCTGTTTGAGTGTGAGCTGGCACTGGGTGCTCTGTCCCGACACGCCCTTGGCTGGGCAGTGTTGAGCCTAAGCAAACCCACGGGCTGGGAAGCAGGGTGACCGCTCATGAGGGCGCCATGTCTAGGGCCATGAGTGGAGCTCCAGGATGGCGCCCACTCTTTTGTCAAGCTTCAGTCATGGTCCAAGTTCTGTTTACTAAAAATACCATTTTTTCTTAAGAAATTTTAGTGGCTCCCCATTGCCTGAATGACACCGGAGCCGGACGACATGACATTTAAAGGCTTTTATGGTCTGTCTGCAGCTCCTGGTTCTACATCGTTGCCTACCCTTTCTGCCTACAACTTGAGCCAGTGTATTGGCCAACGCTCCCAGATAGACTCTCTGTGGTTGTGCTTTTTCAGACCATCCTCATTTATATCCCCCTGTCTGAACTCTACCGCCCAATCAGGTCTTGCTTGAGCCCTCCACCCCATAGAGGAACTCCATGGACATCGAGTCCTTGATGAGGATCCTTTTGGGATCTCCCGGAGCACTGGCCAGCTGTGGACACCTGCTGCTACATGTGGTCATTTGCATCCCTGTGTGGGCCGGGCTCCTTTCCCCATCTGGATCCTGTGCTCCAGGGTAGAGGAGCCAGGTTTCCTGCAACACTCCCCGCAGAGATCTGCATGGAGGGCAGAGTCCCAAAAGGCACACAGACAAGGGCTGCCGTCATCCCACGGTGGGCCAGGTGCACACTGGCAGCAATCCCATCTGAGTGGCCTCAGGGACCAAGGCTCCCTTCACCTGACCTGGGGACATTCCAAGGCAGGACCTGTGACTGGCAACATGAGCTGTGGTTGGAGGCCACGAGAGCAGCTATTGCACTGCCAGGTGCATCTCAGCAAGCCTGAGAATTGCCGTCCCTCAGACCACAAAGGGTCTAAGGGATTATCTAACTTCAGCTCTCATTTTATAGGCAAGTAGACTAAGTTCCAGAAGGATATGATTTCCCCAAAGTCACGTTGCTAATTAGCAGAAGAGTCTAGACCAGAATCCAGGTCCCCCGACCCCTGGCAGATGGTTCCTTCTATAGCCATGCCTCCTTTGATTGATAATCGGTTTCAATCCAGTTATGCCCAATTAGGAGTTTTTCAAAATGGATTCTTCAAGTTTTTCATAGGTATGACATGAGGACAGGGTTCTGTGGTCAGATAAATTGGAAAAATGATGAACCAAAAATTAAATTGATTTATTGATTCAGAACATCTCAGAGCTTTTAGTATGTTAATCCGGGAGGGCAGTATTGTGTGTAGCATTTCCCAAATTTAATTGATCGTGGAATGTTTTCTCATCTGTCTCTCCAACAAAATGTCTTGAGACGTAAATGCACAGGGGCAGAGACATAACCAGGGAGATGGAGCCAGTTGACATTTTCAATGAACAAAGGCTCATCATTTCCCTGTTGAATGCCCGGCATCCTCAAGGCTGGTGACACACACCCGCCACGACCAGGAAGTGTGTGGGCTTGTCTGCTCGGCCAACTCCAGGGGAGTTTTCGCTCCCTGAGAATGCGTACGAGGGCTGTTTTCGGTTCTGTGAAATTTCTGATGAAAATCTAATTCTAAAAAGTTAATATTTAAGTCTCAGAAAGCATCCATTTCTAATTACCTCTAATGGGCCACAGCCAAAGAGCTGTTGAACACATGGGTGTGTGTCTCACCAGTTAGAGACAGGCCCCTTCTAAGACTGCTGACAGGTCCCTCCAGAGCCATTGGAGACAGAATGACACGAAGGGGACCTCAGTTGTGCAACAGACCCATCAGAGGAACTCCCTGGTTGGCTATGGCTCAAGTCATCTTAAGAAAAGGCATTATCATTACGGCATCTTACCACATATTTCCAATTGAGTTATCACAAGGGTATTAGAGGAAAAAAAAATTGTAGGAGTTGGCAGTAACTCAGTAAATAAAATCACCACTTTAATTGCTCCAGTGTAACAGGTCGATCATTATCAAGAAAGGTTTTGATATATTTTTTAATTAAATGGTGACTCTGTTGATCGATTGCGCTGATAATCAAGCCATCCCCTCCTGTCTCCCCACCTTCCAAAACAGTTTGCTTCCTGAACAGGACCGCGGTGGTGGCGCAAGGGCGCGGACCTCTCTAACCAGCCGTGTAGCCCTGGGCGAGTGACCTCCCCTCTCCGAACCCCAGATTTCGGCCTGCAAGGGGAGGGGAAGGAGCAGGTGTTTCCCGGAGCCCCGCTCCCGCCCACCCGAGGACACCGCGACAGGAGTGCATCGTATGGTTTACCTGGACCATACGCTTACGGCGGCAGGAACTTGTCCTTCCGTCTGTCGCTCATTTCCAAGAGACCTACAGGTGTGGGTGCGGGTCGTGGGAGAGCAGATGTGCTTCCAGAGGCTGCCCGCCCTCTCCCCGCCCCCTTCCCTGGGCCTGAGTCCTGGTTTACAAAGCAGGATGCTGGTCCCCAACTGAGCCGTGACCCCCTTGTCTCTCTCCTCCTCCCGGGTGGGGTCACCCGATGCCAGGAGCCCATCTGCGGGAGTCGAGAGCCCCCGCCGCCCTCCTCAGCCTCGCTCCACGGGAGCCCTTCGAAGGCTGCACGGCGGCCGAGCTTGCAGGTGCCACAGCAGCCTCCTGGGCTGCAGCCTGGCTCCACGGCTGACCAGTCGCTAGGTCCCTCTCACAGGTGGGCAGGTTAGGGCACGAGAGGTTAACAGCGGTAGATCCCTGCAGGGTGTCACGAGGACAAGAGGCTGCAAGTGTCCCCGGCAGGACTTGGTGGGTGATAGGCGCACGTTACTGCCTTTATTCCCCTCACTACGACTCCCATAAGACCACCTGTTCAGACCAGCGAGGTCATGAAATGGCACCCAGCGACCTTGGGGCAGTCCCGAGACTACCACGCTCTCGCCCCCCGCGGGGACCCACCTTCCAAAGCCCAGGCCCAGATGCACGGGCTTCCCCTCTGCCCCCCGGCCCACATCCCCCACCCCGCCCATTTCCAGGGAGAACGGACATCCCCTTCCTCTTGCTGGTCTTGCTTCTTAAGGATGCTGGGAGTGGGACTTCCAGGGAGAGCAAAGTTCTCGGTGAAAAGTAGAAGTACACGCTGGTAGCTTCCTCGGCCGCCTCTTGATTCCTCGGGTGAGCCCCGGAGGGCAGCTGGTGGCACGCCCCTAAGTACCCCTAAGGTACCTTAGTACCAGGTACTAAGTCTCTGGCTCACGACCGTGTCCGTGGGAGAGTCCCCGGGGTGCCGCGCCCAGGCCTGGCCGTCGGGGCCGTGCTCTAGCCCTACCTCGCGTCTCCCGGGGCCGGCTCCTCCCCTGCTTATGTCCCTTCCCCGGGAGGGCCCCCGCGATGATGACCAGCCCGGGTGGGGACACAAAGGCTTTCTTGCCTTGATCCAAGCAGCTCTGAAGGGCCCTCCCAGCCCCGGCGCCCCGGGGGGACCAGCGGAGGCCTCCTTCGGGAAGCTCGTGTGGTCCCCCTGGTGCACAGGGCGCCTCTCCCCCAGGGAACCCTCTGCCCGCGACTCCCTACGTAAGCTGGTTGCAGGGAACCGGCCGAGCAGGGGCTCAGCTGCAAACTTTCTCCCCCCTGCCTTCCAGAGCGCCCGTTGGAGGCCCGGGGCCCTGGGGCTGCCGAGCGGGTGAGGAGCAAGGGGATCACGAGGGGAGGGCCTGAGCCGAGGACCTGGCCCAGGAGGCACCTTGGGGTGGGCTGAGCTGTGCCCTGAGGCCTCCCCAGAGCCGGGACCAGGACCATCAAGACCTTTCCTGCACCTCCCCGGGCCTTGGGCCTCCTGCCAACACCTGTCGGGGGCCCCGTGCACCTGTCGCTTCCTTGGCTGTCATTTCCCCGCCCCATGTAGGGTTACAACATAACCTCGCTCGGGCTCCACATCCTGGGGATGTGAGGAGCGCTTTGATGGTCCCCCTGGGCCACTGGGGAGGGGGCCAAATGTAGACCCAGCCCCAGAAGAAGTGGAAGGGGAGGGAAGGAATGAGGCTGTCCTGGTGCACGAGGGGCACACGGGAGGACCATTCCCTGGCTGCCGGAGGCCTTCACCATGGGGGAGCCCCCCACCTACATGCATCCATGTTGTGAGGGGCCTCCGGGACCCCAGAGGAGCTTTCTAAAAAAAAAAAAACAAAACTGAAGAGTAAAGTAATGATAATTCTAAGGGGGAAGCGGAACTGCAGAACTATGGCCTCAGACAAGCACGGAGGCTGGGGGGAGGGGGAGGCGGGCACAGGTGTCAGGGGCAGCTCCACCCAGGGGAGCCTCCTGCCTTCTTTCCCCGCCACTGGCTTCTTCCTCCAAGCGGCCAGGTGAAGTGAAAAGAAAGGAATGGGGCCAGATCCCCCCAAATTAGGGGCTTTGCCTTTGGCCCTTCCCACCTTTGGGACGTTTAGCAGCATCTCTGACCTCAGCCCACTCGACGTCAGTAGCAGCTCCCCTGCAGCTGTGACAAGCACCAAGGTCCCCAGGTGTCTGGCCGGGGGTGGGGGCGGAATCCTAGCCCCCCGCCCCCAGAGACCCGCGGCCTCGCTGCGTGGGAACCGGGGCAGGCTCCTCTGTATTTCCCAGATAGGTGATCATTTACAAGCAGGTGTCCTCGCCTCTGCCCACCTTTCCTGCGGTGCTATTTATTACCGGCTGATTGGCATGCCCTCCCGAGTCACCTGTTGAAGGCTTAACCCTCAGGAATGCAGAATGTGACTGCATTTGGGTCTTTAAAGAGGTGACGAAGGGGCACCTGGGTGGCTCAGTCCGTTAAGGGTCTGCCTTCGGCTCAGGTCCTGATCCTGGAGTCCTGGGATGGAGTCCCGCTGAGCAGGGAACCTGCTTGTCCCTCTGCCCCTCACCTCGCTCATGCGCCCCCCTCTCTTTCTCAAATAAATAAATAAAATCGTTTTAAAAACGTACAGAGGTGATAAGGTTAAATGAGGCTGTTAGGAGGGGCCGTCACCCAGGCGAGTGGCATCCCTGTAGGGGGCAGAGGCTGGGCACAGACTCATGCACACGCAGAGGGAAGAGCGTGGGAGGACACGGGGAGAAGGGGGTCGCCCTAAAGCCAAGGACGGCAGGGGGGCGCCTCAGAGGTACCAGCCCTGCCGGTGCTTCAGCCAGAGCCGGCGAGCACCCTCTTCCTCGGGGCCCGGCAGGATGGAATTCCCATTCTGGTGGGAGCCAGACAACCGTCCCCAAGGCGTCGAGCCATTCGTGGGGTGGGGGTCACCGATGTCCCAGAGACTCCCCCAACCCCCCAACAGCCTCTTAATACTCGCCAAAAGCCATTAGCAAAGCCAAGAGGAGATTTTCAAGGAAGAAATTGTGGGCTTCTTTCTTGGGGTTCAGTGTAAAAGGAGGTGATACCCGCTTTGAACACAGCATTCTCTTTGTCTGGAATCATCTCCTAATTCAGTGTTTTGTTTTGTTTTGTTTTTTTAATTTTTATTTTTGTCACAATCTGGATACTATTAACCACTCCCTCATGCTCCCTAAAGATAAAAGGACGAAATTAAAACACCGTATTAAAATGTTTAATCCGCCTGCCCGACTTCTGTCTTAACAACCACGACCAAGGCTTCTCCCTCTCCTCTGTCCTTAACTTTGACTTTGGTTTCTGTTTGTTTCCATTTCCCGAGCTTCCTGGGGGCCTAACGCGGGTCTGTAAATCCAGATCGAGTACATCATCCATCTTTGGCACAAGTACCGTGCCTTGTTGGGTTGTTTCAGGGACCGCGCCACCAGCTTCAGGTGCCTGGATGCCCCCTGGTCTCAGGATTGAGGACAGGTAGCCGCACCGTGGGACTCAAATGCATGCACCGTAAAAATATGCACAGCAGTGCTTTATTGAGGATGAGAGATTCTGTTGTAAAGGGTCCCCCACCAGGGGATGGGGGGGAACGGAACAAACCCCCATTTGGCCACTTGGTGAAGAGCGGTGGCCTGAGATAACCAGGTCTCTTCCAGATATATGCCCACAGAGATGGCCCTGGTCGCTTCCTAGCTGCCCCTCCCGCCTCGATCTTGCTTTGTTTGTAGGATCAACGGAAGCCAGTGAGGACACTCCTCTCAACAGAGACACACCTCGCTGCCCCTGAGAAAGGCAGAGATGTCCCCAAACCACCGCTGCTCTTACCCATCATCCACCACGGTCTTTGTCAAGGGACTTCTGAAAAATCCTACAGAATAAAAAAAAAAAAAAAATCTCTCAAATTTCACCCCACTCAGAATTCCTGGCAACGTGATATTTTTGTATATGGGACGTATTTCAGGTTTTGTTGCTTGGGCTTTAAAAAAGAATAGGCTAACAGTAATAGGCACATGGACTATCTTTAGGATTTATGGTGTATGAGAAAAAACAGAAAGTACCGTAGATTTGTATAATTTTTTTTTTCTAGAAAAGATGTATTGTGCTGGTACTAGCAGTAAGATGAAGAAAAACTATGAAATCCTTCATGGTTTTATATGAAAATTGTCAAACTGCTAGGATATCCTCATCGCCCATGAGCCAGACTCAAATACAGTATATTTATACTCAAATTTTTCAGTTTCTTTGGACAGTAGCTTTAGCCTTGTGCAGTTGTAAAGTCCCACAAAAGAGTATTTACTTTATCTTGTCAGAAAATGTAGTCATAAAAGAATCATAAACGCCCTGTGTTTATCGGGTTGTCTCTGCATACTGGTTGTCACTGGAGACAGTTTCCTTTTTTTTCCTCTCTCTCTCTCTCTTTCCCTCTGGAGAAAATAAAATATCTCATTGCTCTCTTCAACAAAAATATAAGGATCCTGAGATATCAGAGAGAGCCTGTCTTCCCATTAGTACTATGTTAGTGATAAACAATGTTTTATGCCCCATAATTAAGGTACAGGTAATGAGCAATTATGTAGATCATGAATTAATTATATTTAAAACAGAGGCCATTACAATCAATATTCACCACATTTCAACTGCATTCTGGAATTAATAAATCTAATTAAAACTTTCAATTGGCAGTGATCTGTTTATACCACCTTTCCGAAGAATCACAATTAGCAGCTGTCTATGAATAACTACATGTTCTGTAGATACACACACACCATGGATTTAGGGGTGTGGGGCTGTCATCTTCGCTTAGGTGGATTGATGCAGATAAGCCTGTGCTGGAGTGATTTCTCACTGTCATCACAAGCTGACCACCCCGGGGGACAGTTGAGACATCTACCTGGTGGGCACCAGGGCCTGGTCCTTCTGGTTTTAAGTCTCAGAGCAATTGCCGCCATGTGAGGTTGATGGTTGGTTGGTATTGAGCCCCTCCGAGCACCTGCTTTTTGAAAGACCACCCTTCCCCTCCCTCCACCTACTCCCGTCATCAAAGCAGGGCTGGCCTCCTCTCTCCACCAGGGTGGACTCAGGTCAGTCTTGACCTATGAAATCACCGTGCTTCATTGGCCAAAGCAATTGGCTCGGGGATGGTCCCATGACCCTATCAGGGCCTGAGAGTCACAACTTGGCTGTGATTTTGAGAATGAAGTTTTCTTGGTTTCCAGTGGACTCAAACCCAGTGAGAAGGAGGTCTGGAGTTTAGGGCAACGACCTTACCAGCTATGCCTTAAGCCATCTAACTCTGGAGTTTCTACTTGTACAATCCAGTAAGAATATTCTCTCTCTCTCTCTCTCTCTCTCTCTCTCTTTTTTTTTTTTTTTTTTTTTTTTTTTCCTGTAAGCCTCTCTGGGAAGGATCTTTGATCACTTGCAAAGTATCTGATAAAGCAATTCCCACGCTCGGCTGACTCGTTACTACAATCGAGCTATTTTACTAAGTCGCCCTTAAAGAAATACAAATCCTGCCCGGAATAAGGGTCTTGGGGTGAGAGAGGGTTGGCAACGGGGCAGTGAAGACTGGTATCACTTTAAACCCGAGTGTCTGTGAGTGGATATCTGCTTGTTATTAAGTATTCCAAATACATTTTCAGTTCATGGCAGGTACACCTCTGACAATATTGACATTATATAAAACCTGGGCTGTGATCTGGAGGCTTCTCCTTTCCATTCTTCACATACTTCTGATGACAAAGGATAACATGACTTGGAACAAAGAACAGTAGTTGTTAGACTCCTTTGAAAATAAGTGCCTCTTTTTAATTGATTTCATGGGTGAGAAGAATGTCATCCAAAAACACTAAGGTTTATCTTTAGTCAATGGTATAGGGAGCATCTAATGCAAACTGAGCTCTCTCATTAGACCTATTTTTGGTACAGCAGCTTTCTATTTACAAAACACTTTTATATCCATTATCTTGTTTGATCCTTACAGGAGGAGCCATGGCCCTCACCCATTAAACCGTCCATCAGTCCACTGAGCAGGTATTTGCTGCGGGGACTAGTAGGTAGCAGGGCTGAGGCCAAGGGGAGACACGGAGTTGTGTTGAGATCCAAGAGACGCGGATCCCCTCGTCTACTATTTAGAACCCTGTGCTTCAAGAGAACAGGCAATGGCTATTAGATTCCAGTCCCAGACTCTTCACTCCATTTGAGAAGAAAATAAAAGGTGTACCCCCATTACGATCCATCCAACGAATGCATCCACTTCTGCCCTCTCTAATATCCAAAAATACTTACACGTAGACGGGAGTGATTTTATCTTGAAGCTGACACAGCTGGCTCCTCAGGACCTCTTAGTGCACACGTTCCTTCCAAAGCCTTGAGGTGGGCCTTGGGAATGTGACAGTGGGGTCACATACTTTTGAAGATGTTAAATGTTTTAAGAGAGAACAGTGTCTCTTTCCACTTTAAGTTTCCCTCCACCATAAGTCCTCTGGTGTAGGTTAGAGTTAGTGCAGTCAGGGGCATTTTGGGATCTGGCTAAGACAAGGTTGAGTGGGGACGCATTCATTTTGGGTTTCGAGGAATGTAGTAATGTGCATATAGTACTTCTGTGTGTGGTTGTATGCTTGCTACCCTGAGGGCTTCAGGAATCTTCCTGAAGATTGAGGAAGACTCTCCCTGCCCTCTATTCCAATCTACCCCAAGCAAGCCATGGAGCTGCAGGGTCAAAATTTCTATTGAGATGTGCATGTGTCCAATGGTACCTACACAAGAAATATATGGAGTAGAGGATTAACAGGGTTGGAGGTATATGGAGCCAGAGTATTGTCTGTGGAAATTATTCCAATCATCAGATATATACAATTATTCATCATCAGTTTTTATTGATGCCTCATCAGAATGGAAGTTCTCACCTAACAGGAATGTACTTAACATAAAATACACTGTTTAAACACACCAAACTATTCTTTTCCTTTTTGATGGGGAATAAGAAAAACACAATGTATGAGAATTCATGTATTTGTAAAGCACAGATCGATAGCATTACATCACTCAGCAAATTCATCTGAATATGAACGGGCATTCTTTATACATGCTAGAGGAAAGATTTTTCTATTCCCACTACGGAAGATGATCAGAAAAAATGTAGACAAAAATGGTAGGAAGAAGTATACTATAGAATTGTGTTAGAATGTTAATTAATTTTTTTTTAAAAAAAGACTAATAACATATGCTATTTTCTGAGATACTTGTGATATTTGCCAGCTTTTTCAATTTTTGGGGGTGATTTATTTTCTCCCTCCAAATAAATACTAATCCAAATTTTATATGCATAACGTATTCTTAAAGAAGGCCTCCAAAATTTTATAAGCTTGTGTAAAATCTGGACCTGCGCCTAGTTAGAACTCCACTCCCCACATTGAATTCCAGGGTAAGCCCCCAGGGCTGCATTGGATGCTATGGAAATGTAAAAGACAAAGGGGGGAAGGGATAGGAGGATAGAAGAACACAACGACTTACAGCTTATAAAGCTTTATTGTAATTGAGAAGATATGACATATGGTTAAAAAAAAATCAGGTACAGATAGACTGGAAAAGTAGTAAGTGGGACTAAATGGAAGTAGCTAAATAAAGGGATTAATGAGAAATGTCTATGTGTCATGTCTCTCTCTATCTGTATAACAGGTTAGCCATACATTGGAAGATCATTACAGGTGGTGGATGGTCCACGTGTTGGGTGATCTGCGCTTCCCCCATCCCTTTTCTGGAAGCACCTTGTCCTCTCAATCTGTAGGACTATGTTGAGAAACAGATTCCCTAGCCCTCCTCCCTCTAACCCCCAGTCCTAGCTGAATGGCCCGGCAGTGGGAACGTGACCCAATCTGGACCTATCAGCTCTTTTCCTAGAAATTTGGAATTGGGCCTGAGAGATCCTAGTCTCATTTTGATGGGTGTCTTGTGCAAAGAAAATGAAAATTCAGGGGCTGTGGGAGGTCACCTTCTACCACGTGACTTGAGGAGCAAAGAAATTCAGCACGCTTTTCAGCAAAAGGAAAGGAAGCCAATAAGGAAATGCAGAGATGCTTCTGAGAACATCTTGTCCCTGGTTCCCACCATTCTTTTCTTTTTCTTCCTTTTATCTATAATTCACATATCATAAAATATACCATCCTAAAGAGTACAGTTCAGTTGCTTTTTGTTTGTTGTTTAATAATTGCTACTAATTTTAGAACGTTTCCATCATCCCAAAAGAAAACCCATACTTAGCAGCCACTCTCCATTCTCCTCTTCTCCGCACCTCGGGAAACCCCTATGTACTTAGTGTCTCTATGGATTTGCCAACTCTGGACATTTCATATCAATGGAAACATATAATGTCCAACCTCTGGTGACTGGCTTCTCTCACTTATCATACCGTTTTCAAGGTCCAACTGTGGCATAGCCTGTGTCAGTCTTTCATTCCTTTGTGTGGGTATAATGTCCCCTGTTGACCCATTCATTCCATCCTTCCCCTTTGTCTTCAGGTGCAACTGATGCACCCTTCTCATTCTATATAAGATCTCCTTTTTTTATTTTTGTATTTAGGTCCCCAAGAATCAGCTTTGCTTTCCTCCATTAGCCCTAACTAATATAGGATGTAACAATTCCTGAAGGAAGTGGGGCCTTGAGCAGAGCCAGAAAAGAGAGTGAAAATTTAATAACAGGAGAAGATGTGGCACATGATGGAGAGGGAAGCCTTCTGGAACAGTAGGGATGACAAAGACTAGCAAAGATGTGGCACATCCCCAAGCGATGGCAGAGAGCAGCTGGGCTGGAATATGGGAAGTTTACAATTAGGGCATAAATAAGGACAGATAGGAAAGTGCCTGGATAAGGGATTATTGGACAGGCTGAACATATAGGCTAGTGCTTAATTAAGGGATTGTTAGGCTGAGGATGCAAAAGTCACCTTTTCTAAAGAACAAGATAAAGAAGATGTGGTGCATAGATACTCAATGGAATATTACTCAGCTGTACAAAAGAATGAGCTCTTGCCATTTGCAACAACACGGAGGGACCCAGAGGGTATTATGCTAAACGAAATAAGTCAGACAGAAAAAGACAAATACTGTATGATTTCACTTATATGTGGACTCTAAAAACAAACAAACAAACGAAAGCAGAAACAAACCCATAAATACAGAAAACATACTGATGGTTACTGGGGGGGACGTGGGGAAAATGGATGGAAGGGACAGGGACGTCCAGGTTTCCAAGGATGGAATGATAAGTCACTATGAAAGGCGCAGCGTAGGGAACACGGTTGACAATATCAAAATAGCGATGTGTGATGACAGATGGGATGACCTACAGAGACGCTGAAGCGCTACGTCATGCACCTGCAATGAAGGTAGCAGCGTGTGCCAACTGTACTTTTATTTAAACAACAAAAACAACAACAAGTCACCTTCTTTGTATCCCGGCCTATCTAGAGGCCACATTCCTGCGCACTACAAAACACAAAATTGACATTGCAGATACCTGCCTTCTGAGTTCTGCACCCCCGTGCGCAGGCGGGGCCATAAAACCTTGACCTGATCTAGCCAATTGCTCCCCAAAGCCAGAGAGTGGGAAAACCCGGGACAGCCTATAGGCCACATGACTAGGAACTACCTACTGGGGCTTCCTCCCCCTTGAGCTGGGGCCACGAGTGGCATCTTCCCAATTTACCCACAGCTCTTTGGAGAAAGAATCCTGAATAGTGTGGCTAAGCCCTCTCTGAACACAAACAGCTGACTTTCAACAGCCGCTCAATCTCTGTACCTGGTCCTATGGTTTTTGTTGGATTGTTTTGGCTCGAACGGGTCTCATTGTTGGTGGCTGGATCAAAGGAGATGTCGAGCTGTCCGTAAAAAGACTGCGCAGAATCCGCTGTATTCCTCCCGTGTACAATCTCCTTCAGCCACTAAGCACAAATAGCCATTGAATGCGTAGGAGCAAGAGGTGGGATTGTGATTCACTAAGGGAAATAAAGAAAAAAAAAATCAACTCTGCATTTACTGACCGAAAGGACAGACCTCTCCATGTAGTGGCTATATTCTTTTTTTAACATTTTCTTTTCTTTTCTTTCTTTTATGATAGTCACAGAGAGAAAGAGAGAGAGAGAGAGGCAGAGACATAGGCAGAGGGAGAAGCAGGCTCCATGCACCGGGAGCCCGACGTGGGATTCGATCCCCGGTCTCCAGGATCGCGCCCTGGGCCAAAGGTAGGCGCCAAACCGCTGCGCCACCCAGGGATCCCCTAGTGGCTATATTCTAACGCGGAATGATAACCTGCGGAAAATGAGTAACGGGCCCCCCTTATCCCCCCCTCCCCTTCTGGTTTCACCAGCTGAGGGGCACCAGCCTTGCAGATTCACGCGTGTACCCAGCTGCCTTTCGGGCTTGGCTGATGTGCGCGATCTTGGTCTCTAGAAGGTGTCTCGGTAAGTGGAGGGTCCTGCTGCTTCTACCTCCAGCCTGGCACTGTGATTTCATGCTTTGCCTTATGTTTAAATGAAAAAAGAGCAGGCCAGGAAAAACCCAAAGTAATTGAGCGGATTCGCACCACGACGTGCGGCGTTGCCCACAGCTACGCCTTGCAATCCCCCCATTCATATTTTAGGCTCTGACACGGGAGTTTGCAGTATTTTACAGTTCTGTGTTCCATGTCAGCGGCTCACCGTACAGCTGAATATCAGTCCTGTTTAAATCTGCGGGAAAATAGCTGCAGGTGACATAACCTTTCGTGTCGTACCACTGTGTACATACACAAATAATTGGGGCTCTTGACCCTGTCTGGGCCCATACAACTGTAAGTACAAACTTGACATTTTGATACTGCTTGCTAGCCTTTCTCGTTGTTATTTTCTGTTTCAATAATCCATTGCAGGTAGAAAAATGAAAGAAGGAAGCATGAATGATTAATGCTGTCAAGCTAAAATAATGTATTTAGAAAAATCTATAAATCTGTTATTTGTGGCATTTTAAAAGTGAACACGACACTCCTCCGTGCCGCCGCCTATTTCCCGGCAGATGAATGGGAGTCCTCTGCAGCCCCGGGAGGCCAGCCCGGCCTTTGGAGTCTGCGCTGAGTTGGGCTGCGGTCGTCCCGGGACAGGCACAGCAGGAAACGTGGGTCCCCTCACCCCCCCACCCCCCCACCCCCGTTGCCAAGGTCAGGAGCAGAGACCCTCAGGGGTCTCCGCCGCGTGCTGTCCACTTGCTGCGCGCCCTGAGGTGAGCCTGGGCCCTGCCTTCCCAGGTTCCCGGTCTGCACCCCCCGCCCCCGGGGCTGCAGCCCACAGGCCCAGGCAGCCAGCTGGCTCTTGCTCCAACCTGATCTCTGTTGGATTTGGTTCAAGCTCGTGCAGAAAGTTGATCAAAAAAGTCAGACTCCTCGGAGGCTCTGCACGGCTCCCGGCAGTAAGCTGAATGCTGGTCCCAGAACACGCTCCCCTGTCTCCATGGGCCTCGGGCTGGCCTCTTCCAGGCTCCAGGGCCCTCACCCAGGAGTCCCCAGTATGCAGACGCACAGCTGCCCCCGCGGCCCGCCCACGGCGCACCTCTCAGGTGCAGACAACTCCAGTGTGGCCGGAAGGGCTGTGGTGGAGAGAGCACAGGGCGATGACCTGAAACCAAAGCTGCCAAAGACACACTTGCGGGGCCCGGGTGGACAGCATCAAGGCGTTTGTTAGATTTGGAGAACAGCTCACATTTCTGCAGACAATAAAAATCAGCCATTAATGCCAATGGTGTGGTTGTTTGCAAACTCAGAACGGGTTGGCACCTGGTCAGAGTGGCCACAGGACCTTGGCAAGTGACACTGGGGATGGTGTGGGCCCTGGCTGCGGGCGTGGGGGCAGGGGACTCCAGTGTTCCTAGGGGACACAGGCTGCTGGGGGAGGCCGGACACCCCAGGACAGTGTGGGCACCCTGGGAACGAGCGACACACTCAGGCAGAGGCCACGCGGGTCACAGGCTGACGACCAAACTCCTTGTCTCCTGCAGCCTTGGGAGGTGGGGAGGCGGCCCACCTGTTCCCTTGTGCAGATTCTACTGTCAGCTTCTGTCCAATGGCTGGAAGTTTGATCTGAAGGCAATCAGGTGCAGGGGACTGTGGGCCGCTCCAGGATGGCGGGCGGCATAGACACCTCAGCTGGCGGGAGGCATCGGGCACTGGCCACACACCGTGAGGGAGGGCCCCGCAGATCCTGGAAGCCACTCGCTGGGCTCCTCGCACAACGGCCTGATGTCTCACCCATCAGCCGTGGGCGCTTGGGAGGGACACCCTGAGAATGAGACAAGTGGGGCCCTACACCCTCTCTTCCAGTAGCTCCAACATAATTCTCATTTCCTTGTATGGCTCCACCACCTGGGCTCCTTGAGGACACGGCCTCACCGCCCAGCACCGTGGCCGGCGGACAACAGGGACTCAGTAAGCGAGGCCGCTGGCGCCTTACCTGGGTCACGAGGGCGGATTTCACCGGTGAGCAGCCCTCTGGTTACCCGAGGGACAGGGCCTGACCCGGTCCCGCCCTGAAACTGCTCTGCCCCAATCGACTGCTCCACCAGGTACACGTATCTGGCCAGCGGAGGAGAAACGGATTCTAATCCAGTTTGCATTCCTGCACCAGCCGAGCCCGCAGATGCCCGACCTGCCTGAGGATGCTTGCTTCACTCAGGTGCTGGGCTTCCATAATTTAAAATTAACTCAACTCTCTCAGCATAAAAAAGTAATGGCTCTGTCAGAACCCGAGTGCAGAATGCCTAATTTAGGGTTTTACATGCTAATTCTGAATAAATGGAGGTGTCACGAGAAGGAAGGGTTCTCTTTTTAAGTGCATAAAGGCAGACCATGAATTAGTGGAGACCATTAAAGGGATGTCTTCAGTGTCTCGGGCTTCATGAGAGCCGGACCAGAGCAGCGCTGAAAGCCCGTCCCCCTGGGGACCCCAGGGCCAACGATCAGAGTCCCCGTCGAAAACACAGCCCGTGTTTGCCTCCTGGAAGCCTGTGACCCTGGGGTTCAGATTCCCCTCCTGGGTGCGGCCTGGACACTGAGGAGCGCCTTCCCCGATCACGTGCATTCTCACGACCAAGTGTCGAAAACAGCCGGCTGGGCCCCAAAGACACCGGGCCGGGAGCGCTCACGACAAGGGCAGGATCTGGCTCTTCCTTCCCCGGTGGGGTCTCCTTTCCAGAGAGAAATGTCAGCGGGTGGGGCTCGGGACCCCCCGACACTGGTGCGCGACTTTGGTGAGTATTCGGGGGGCCCCAGGGTGAGCTTGGGGAAGGGCTCCCACCATGGGCCCCCTCGGCCCTACGCCTGCCGGGGCTCCCGGGTCCGGGGCTGGGGCTGTCCCAGGCCGTCAGATTCCTGCAGGGGCTGCACACACAGTGGTGGTTTCTCGCCCGCTCGCCTCACCTCCACCACTTTGCCCGGGCTTGGTTTGGGACGGACGGACTTGGAAGTAAGTCCGGCGCAGTCGTTGGCTTCCCTGTGGGAAGTTGGCTTCCCACGGCCTCACTCGCACCTTGGCTCATTTGCCCTGATCCCACTCCTCGGGGCTTGGTCCCTCTGCCTGAGACCCCAGGGCCCGGCCCAGACTGGCTGCTGGTGGTGGTTTTCCGTCCAAGCGCCGCGGAGACCTCAGGCACGGCCGGGCCCTCGGAGGAGGCCTGTCTGCCTCATGCTTCGAGGACGCCAAGCTGGGATGTCTACACTGAGGGAAGGAAACACGTGAACTGATCTCCCCGCCCTAGCAAACCTCCACGGGCTTCCGGAGGTCCCCACTCGGGGGGGATCACATGCAGAGGCTCCAACACAGGGGCGGCTCACCACCTGCAGCCAGGTGGGTGGCTGGGACTCACCCGGCTCCCAGGACCGGCTGTACTCGGGCTTCTTTACCTCCTGCTGACCCCAGCACGGCCCTGTCCTGTCCCGACGCGGGTGGGTCACGATGTCCCGAAGCCCGCGGTCACGATGCCTGGGGAGCGAGCCATCCCGGCTACTTGACCCCCAAGCAGGCGCTGGCTCGTGTTGGTCATGAGACCTTGACAAGGTCATGAGACCATGGTAGGCTGGGCCCCAAAGACACCGGGCCGGGAGCGCTCACGACAAGGGCAGGATCTGGCTCTTCCTTCAGAGGGGACGGAGCAGGGAAGCTGGGGAGGGGCCCGGGGGACAGGGCACAAATCACAGGGCCTGTAGAGGTGGGGGCGGCCCTCTGCCCCCCACTGTTGCGGGGACGGTGGGTGTTCGATGAAGCCCTACAAGCTGCTCGGCCCGCCTCGTGTCTCAGGCGCTGTTCTCGGCTCTGCGGTGGACGCAGAAAGCGAGGACGCGGGTGAGCCCCAGGGTTCTGGCCATTTCTGTGTATTTGCTTTAAAATGCAAAGGTGGGATTGGTGTTCCGAGCCCTTCCACTCCGGGGTGGACTCGGAGATGCTTCCGACTGACCTCTCAGGTGAGACCAGGTCAGCTTGTTTCGCACCTCTTTCCTCTAGAGTAGCAATAAATAGGAAGGGCGATGAGCGGAGGGCTCCGGGAAGCTGGCCTCGCTTTACCCGGTCACTCCTTGGGATCTTGGTTCTGGCATTTGCCTCGGGCCACTCACCTCGGGGCTCCTTGAGGACTCATCTGCATTCTCCTCCACGCTGTCAGTGCCCCACGGGCTGGGGGTCCCCACGTCTTGGGTTCTCCAAAGGCTGGGGCTCCCGGTGGCCGGAGACCCTGCGTGGTCCCTCCCTGCAGCCTACTCCAAGGCGATGGAGGGTCGGGCATGGACGTTGCCATCGCTGGGGACAAGCCGGCCCCTGGCACACGGTGGCCTGTTGGCAGGGAGTTAGCAGGCCGCACCACCCCGGGGCACACCTCGTAAGGCTGGCCCCGGGCCCAGGCTGTGGGGACAGCCCCGCCTATTGTCATCCGAAGGTCTCCATCTCCTGATGCTTTGCCAGGATGACGGCGGCTCTCAGCTGTGTTGGAGGTAGTTAATGGAACCCCCCTCCCCAGTCCTGCCCGGTGGCCGGCGCAGGCTTAGCTCCGGAAGGTGGGTGTCCTCTGAGCTTCCGACGGAGTCAATGGACGGAGGAGAATCATCCGTCTGGGGGGCAGACACTATCAGTACCTCTTGAGTGCAGCAACCTTAGAGGTGCTGGCACCCTGGGGACTCACAGATACCCCCAAGGGAGACGCCAGGGGGGAATGGGATCCCAACATGAGCTGAGGTGGGCTTGGGAATAAGGTGGGGGGAGGATTACAATATGAATACAGATACGGCCTCCATGCAACTTCTAGGCTGACCACGTGGGGCATGAGGAATTCCCAAATCACGGCCCCGTCCACCGCTCCCATCAGGCCAGAACCCTTGTCCAACCCTGACGTTGGCTTTAACAACTTCAGGGTGCCCGGCCCCACCCAAGGTCAAGACAAGGACTCCCTAAAGCCACACATCGCAGGCCCCCACTGCCCCGGGCGCCCACCACCTGCCCTCCCACAACCATGCCACACGCGCATGCGCCCCCCTAACACCTCCACCAGCCCGAGGCCTGATCCCCCAGCGGGTCCCCGCACACTCACTCACCTCATGGCTCCTCCGCCCGAGGAGAGGGCCACCCACTCCCGTGGCCGCCCCCCTCCATCCATCCATCCATCCCCTGCACCTGTTTTGCCGGCGTGTGCGGGAAGAGTGGAGTTATGTGTGTTACTTTTTGGGATCAATGCAGCAAGTTCCAAATGATGTATGCGGTAAAAAAAAAAAAAAAATCTCTGCCCTGTGCACAGAGAATACAAGCCATTATGTGCTGAGAGCGCTGCACTCGGCTGCCTATTTGTTGTTTGTTGACTGCTGTCAAATATAATAAAATGAAATAAATCTCTGCGAACAGAAAAATTAAGGCACCTAAATGTGCTATTGTTTTTTATTTTGTCCTGGACTCATAAAATGGTACTTTTCTTCCCTTCCCGAGTGGTCAGATAAATAAATTAACTATAAAGTCTGGAAGAAAAACACATCCATGGAAAAGTGCTCTGCAGGGGCACCGACTCTGTTCTCCTGGCCTCGCCCCTCCCTCGCCCGCTGGCTTCCCGCTTCTCCGCAGGTGCTGGGATTAGCCCCGGATGGAGGCCGCCGGGCTCCTCAGGACCACTCCGTGCCCTGGGGTCCCCCTCGCCCCGCTTCAGGCTCATTCCCCGCAAAGGTGTGATGTCGTGGCTCTGCCCACATCCCTGCTGATCCCATTTTAGTTTATAGGCACCAAGAGCTCACTTGGGGAGGACGGGCCTGGGGAGGCTGGGGCTCGGCTGTGTCCCCTTTGAGTAGGAGATGTCTAGGAATCTCCTCACCTCCCTAGACCGGGCGAGGGTGGTGTCATCCTTAGGTGGGAAAGCCACTGCCCCTTTGCTTAGGATGGAAAATCCAGCATCTTAACTGGCACTGCAGAGGCCCCTGTGGCCATCCTCTGGGAGGCTGTGCCTGGCGTTTTGCTCGGGCTCGGCCTCCTCCTCTTCCCTGTCCTGCTTCTCCTACTGCCTTGCCTGCTGAATCCATGCACGCAAGCCCTGGGCTCGGGTCAGCTGCCCAAGCAGCCCTCTAACTGGGCAGTAGGCAGAGAGGCTGAGGAGCAGACGTCTTCCCTCTGCTTACCCTGCCCATACCTGCCCGGCTCCAACCAGAGCAGCTCTGCTGAAACACATCTTGCCTGTGAAATCTCTCTTCATGTTTCCGTGGATGGAAATAATTTTTCCAAGCCACTGACCAAGGGCAATCTACTAATTTTCAGAGCAGGAAAGAGTTCCCACTATTTTCACCCTGAACATCGATGCCAGGGAAGCCCCTCAGGCGGGGGGAGTGGGGTGCATTGTTGCCTGCAGAATGGAAAGGATGCCCAGGTCCCCGAAGGGAGGCACCGGGGAATGTGGGAGAAGGCATGAGGCTAGCTCAGCAGGGAGGCCTGGCTCTAGCCCAGGGGAGGGGCAGGAGGCCTGTCTGGGTCCGGCCACTTGACATGGCCTCTGCTTCTGTGGCCACGCTCCTCTGAGAACAGAGGAGAGACGATGTGCGATGCCGTCTGCAGACCTGGTCAAGGAAGGCTGCCCTCCCGGTGTCCTTCCCTCCCAGCAGCAGAGGCCCGCAAAGGTCAGCAGAGGTCAGTGGTGTGGGTGGTGGCCTAGTCAGAAGCATCGCGGGGAGGCAGGTGGCGGTGACATTGCCGGGACCCCCGAGGCTCTCCAAACCGTTCCAGACTGTGGAAGCAGCAGCGGTCGCCACAACCCGGGCCATTGGACAGAATGAGAGGGCCGTGATCCCGTCAGGAGGAAGATTCTGGGCACCCTGCTCGTGCAGGAACTCCAGAAACTCACTGCAAAGATCAAGAAGACACGATGAGTTTCCTGCCCAAGCCGACGGAGCTGCTCATATGGTAAGACTTGGATTTTTTTTTTTAATTTTTATTTATTTATGATAGTCACACAGAGAGAGAGAGAGGCAGAGACATAGGCAGAGGGAGAAGCAGGCTCCATGCACCGGGAGCCCGATGTGGGACTCGATCCCGGGTCTCCAGGATCGCGCCCTGGGCCGAAGGCAGGCACCAAACCGCTGCGCCACCCAGGGATCCCCAAGACTTAGATATCTCTGCCCGCCTGCCGGACCCTGGGCTGAGTGTTTTACATCTATTCGTTCATCGATCCTTATAATAACATGACAGACTATTGTCCCCTTTTTACAAATGAGAAAGTAGAAGCACAGAGAGGTTAACTAACTTGCCAAGGGCCACAGAGCTCATCCTGGCAGGGCCAGGAGTCAAGCCCAGCAGCGGGGGCAACCTGCTCTTGAGCCCCCCATGCTCCTCTCTCCATCGCGGCAGAGCACCCCGTGCCCTGTCAGCTGGGCCACATGCAGTCAGGCTGGAGCAGACTCATACGGACCAGGCCACCTGCAGCTCTACTGAGTGGGGGGCTCCAGGTTACCCAGATCCCAAGGCCCAGTGCACTCGGTGAGAGGACAGTGGTGGCCCCATCCACCACTGAGAGACAACCTCTGGCCTTGCACAGTGGGGAGAGAGCAGTGGGGAGCTCTGGACAAAGGCACCGTGGCAGGAGTGGCACCAGGGCGGCCTAGGGACACGCAGGACCGGGGTGAGGCAGCGAGGACAGGGGGGCACTTCAGCTGGCTGAGGTCATGACAGGATTCGGACACCAAGTAAACGAGAGCGGGCACTGTCCTGGCCGTGGAGGTGACCCAGTGAAGGCAAGGGACACCTTTGGATCCTTGCCAGTTGAGTGACAGGTGCATCAGCCTTGCTGTAGGTCAAGGTCCAGCTTTGGTAGCACAGACGGTGGAAGAGAAGGTTCTAGATGGTGGCCGCACCTCTCTTGACCACCCAGTCCCCGGTGGTTTCTCACTCTCCCGTGTGTGTTCTTCCCTGGACTTGCAGGAAGTGGAGGGCGGGGGCTGGGAAGGAGGCAGGGGTCAGATCCCCCGAGCTCGCATGCCAACCCTCCCCAGCACTGGCAGGTAAGGGTGTTTGTGGGTTCGTTCTATTCTGTTTGTTTGTTTGTTTGTTTCTGTTTGGGTTTTATTCTTCTGATTGTCCAATGGGTTGAATCAAGTGCACCCGCCAGCACACACACGCACAACTACCCAGGGTGCACATCCATCCTCAGGACAGCGCGGCCTAAGCTGTAAGGAAGAAACACGTGCCCGGCTGCCCTGTAATTTGCACAGAAGCTCGGTCACGATGACATCAGTGACTCACAGCAGCTCAATGGCCCGGTTGCTCCCTCCTTTCATCCTCTGCTCGCACTCGGGGTCCCCTTGGGTTTTCCTGCCAGCAATAAGAGAAGGGCGCACTGCTGAGCCCTATCTCCTGTGCCAGGCGTTGTTGGTGGGCCAAAGCCCAGCCTTTCCAGTCTCCTCTTCCCCCCATCTCCTCCAGGTTTCTGGGCCCCCGGCGTATGGGGCACGCCATGCACAGGTGCCCGTCTGACCAGCAAGACGGACGGGAGGCCGACAGCAGAATTCGGAGAACGGCACTTGGCTCTGTGATCAAGAGGGGCAATGATGAAAGCAGAGCGCGCTGGCAGGGTGCCCTCCTCCCCCTTCCCGCTTTGAACACAGATTCGATGTCCGGAGCGCCGATAGCCATCTTGCCATCTGGAGGCAAAAACAAAAACAAACAACAACAACCAAAAAAAAAAAAAACAAAACCCTAAAACCAATGTAGGACAACCTAACACGCTAACAGTGAGAGAGAGAGAATGGAAAGACAGAAAATCCTGAAACCTTGATTACCTTCCTGAGCTGACTGCCAACCCCGAGCCTTCTTAACAATAAATGTCCTTCCTGTTCGAGCACAGTTAATCCGGTTCTCTGTTACTTAGAGTGAAAAGCTTTCTCAACTGATGGACACCTCCTAATGGCCTCCCTCTTAGCTATGCAAAGGCCCAGCAGAAGCTTTGAAATTATTCCCCATAAATACTCCTTTAAACTAGCCAGGGGCCATCCCTACCTCTATGTGGAGTCAGGGAACGACAAAGGCAGCTCCTTTATGTTCATATCCTGTCTCCTTAACTAAGCCCTTTCACAGGAAGAATGCATTTTTATGTTCTTTTGTCTCCTCAGTAACACCCCAACTACATCTACGCAGGGAGAAGATGCTCAGAAAACTCCTGGTGAATTGTGCTGAGCCAAGCATTTGTTAGTTATTCTTCTAAACAATTGCAGTTGGCTTCCATTTAGTTTAGTTTTTTTTTTTTTCCCCCCTACGAACATGTCTCATTCCTCCATTATCTGAAATCCTCTTAGGGCAGAGTCTGCGTCTGTTCATTTTGTCTTTCCTGGAATGTCTTGCCCTACACCGAGCATGGAGAGTGCACCCGCAGGTGCCTGTGGAGGATGGGGAGATTGACCCGGGGTGGGGGGTGGGGAGGACTTAGTGTGGGATAGGACGCCCGACTCCCCAGGGCCAGATCCACCTCTGGGTGACAAGTCTAAGGCAATCCTGGTCATTTCATTACACTCACTAGTGACTGGTTCACGAGGCAGCATCTGTCCCCAGACTGGCCGGTCAGAAGTGTCAAAAAACAAAATTCAACCGAATCCATTTTAAAGTTCTAATTGGGTTTATTCAACGATTCATGAAGAATCTTAACCAAGATTCCTCACCAAGAGTTGTATAGGCAGAAGGGGGCAGGATAAGGAAGTTTCTAGCAAAGAGGGGATTGTTTCAGGCAGGGCCACCTTCCTTTGGGGGATGGCAGGGAGGGGTCTATCAGGCGAGGACCTCACTAGTGCTGACCAGGTCATTGCACATTGACTAAGATTCCACTCCTGGGAGAGGTTGAAACTGTAATTAAGTGAGGAATTGAGTCTTGGTTTGGTGACATAGGGTTTAGCACAAGGGACTGCATTTTGGACCAGTTACCTCTCTTTAACAATTCTCCCCTCTGCTTACCCGAGAGATGTGAGCAAAATATAAGGCACCCCTCACAGCTACCGCTCCCGAGTTCTCACAGTTTTTGGCTGAACCTGTGTGGTAGTCACAGGTCATGATGATGTTTGCTGATCCTTCGTGGTATTCAGAGGTCATGACTTCAAGTTTATATTTGTAAGTTGATTATTCTCTTCATTCTTTTTCTGAGGCTCCAGTCTTAAGGAGATCATTGGTGTGGTGGTTAGCAGCTGCAAGCGTTCATTTAAAGTTTTCAAGACACGACAACACACAGGAAAACTACTATGATTATTATAAGCAGGATAGTTCCCAATGTCTGAAGAGCACTTCAAAGTGTGATTCCCAAGAGCTCATGGTCCCCAAAAGCAAACTGACCAAAATCAAATAAGTCAAAGAAAGAGTCCATTGAAGGAGTCGAGTCACTTTCTTAAGCCAAGCTGGCTGCTCAATGACCTTACGCGAGTAAGTTTCTACCTCCCCAGAGGTGCTCATTCAGGTGCAGCCAGTGGTGTTGGCCACAGTATAGACATCTCCTTATTTGCTACAAGAAAATCGAGGACTGTCCTATTATTTAAAGCAATGCTGGCCAGAGATTCTAGGGATTTTTGTTGGGAGGCTCTTGTAGCCCAACAAAAACAATAATTTGTTGGGCAAATTCTGCAGTATCTTAAGAGCTCAGACCAGGTTCCTGACCATATCCTCATTTGTACTTACTCCTAGCCAGGCAAGCAGTGAGTTTCCAAAGGAAGCTAATTTTGGACATGAATGTCAACCAGCAATCCCTGTTTGAGTCTGTGGCTCAAGACTAGTAAGGTGACAGCCATGAGGCTGGTAAAAATTTAAGGATCTGTAGACCCCACGGGAGGTCTGATTTTGGTTATCTTGTGTCTCCCTCTTTATGAAGCACCTGGACACAAGCTTCTCCAGGTTTGGGGTTGTCAACCAGAGATAGAACAACAAACCCCCAGGGTTAGGGGGTCTGACACCATAGAGGAGGAGTTGAGTTTGTTCCAAAGAAACTAAGGCATTGGAAATCAGAGAGAAGTTTGCAAGGGGCAGAACCGTGGGGTCACCAGTGTCATGGCAAATCCAACAGTCATTTGGAGGTTGCATTATCCCCCACCTCATAATGGCCTAAGCTATTATATTCCCAGGCCAGAGCGAGGCCAGTGGTGGGTAAAAGAATCATAAAGACCCTCACAGTGTAAGAATTAGAAAAAGGATGGTCAGAGAGGAGAGGAGGAATGGGGTGGTATGTTCAAGATCTTACACCTTGGGAGGAAGCAGTCTACATCGTGTGAGCTATTACTCTTCTCCATCATTAGATCATCATTAGATTCTCAGGTCTTCGGCTCATGTGGGGTTCCTAGAGTCTGAAGGAGCCCTTTTTCATTAGGAGATGTAAACCCAAGGTTCAAGTCTCTGAAGCTGGGTAGTGAGGAGGACCTGGTTTAGCCCCTTCCAAGGAGAATCAAGGGCAGTTTTTGTTCTTAGTCAAATCAAAGGAGTGGGAGAAAATTGGAAACGTTAGTTTGGGGAGTCATATTTGAGTCTAAACTCAGATGCAGTCCACTTTGGGGGCATATGAGAAAACCTCAAAGCAATTAACAAGACTGTAATCTTCTTATTTTTGGAGAGAAAAAAAAACTTATCTTTTTCTTTCCAAAATCACCTCAAATCTTTTTTTTTTAATCAAAGATAATCACAGCAATACTAATTTGCTTTTATTAAACTTGTCCTGATTATTTACAAAAGTGTAGCCAAGGTAGATGATTGACCATATAAGCTCTTTTTAAGACTGCTTGGCTGGAACCTTTCCTGAGGAATCTCAGGTTGAACTCTTGCAAGTCCTAAAGCTGAGAAGCCAAGCCAAGGACTTGGCATCAGATTTTACATGCAATAGCCGTAATTTGAATGAATTCCTCTTTTTTCCGGGTCTGCAAAAACATCCTGAGCTTCCTAGGCCTGACACAAACTGACCTTCCTTACTCACCTATTAAGGCTGTTGGGAACCCTATAAGCTTGAATCTTTAATCCATGAATCCTATAACCTATAATCGGTTAACCTATAACCTATAGGTTATAATCCTATAACCCTATAACCCATGAATCTTTTCTAGGTCATTCCTTAAAGCTGTCTGGTCATATCTGACTCTATATGCATCTCTCTCAAATATGACCTTTCCGTTAAAGCCTGGGTAATAAAGCCACAATTTCTAATTGTGTCCTGTTACAAGGGGAACAGATTCTTATTGAACTTATGTGAATAACTAACTATATCCCCATGAAAAGAACACTCAAGAGTTTCCAAATTCTGGAGGGATCGGGTAGGGAGAAAAAGCCAATGTCTCATCTTTGTTTACAAGGTGTACTTTACCAAATTGCTGTAGGTCATAGAAGGCTTGAGGTAAAAGGTTTCCTTAAGCTGGAAAAACAAAACATTAAGGAACCAGTAATGTTTCAAGCAAAAGTCATAAAATAGTACAATCGTCTTCCTCAGTGCGTTCAATCCCACATAATTAAGACTAGTTCTGCCTCCATCCAGTTTTTCCGCTGGTTCTAGACATTTTTATCCAGTTTATTTTATGATCTTAAACTTACCAGAAACCTGTACTTGTCAAAGTCCTTTCCATGAATCTCCTTGAAGATGAAGCACTTTGGCAGAAATACTTTTGCAAAAGCATCAGAGTAAAACAGTAATTCCCTGTAAATGACAAAAGACTTTAAAATGTCCATGGTTAAAGACCTGATGAGATTTTATTATAATGGAATTGACAAGATAATTTGGTTATTTCTGTGATACACAACATTTTAAGATAATAACTGAAATTATGATTGATGGCATTATTCTAGGACATACCAGATTTCTAGGAATTTCATACGACTTTTAGAACACCTATAACATCTACCTATACAAATACAGCATAAATAAAGTTTAGGATTGGGGCTATTCAGTTAAGCCTCCAACTCTTGATTTCGGCTCAGGTCGCGATCTTGGGGTTGTGAGATCAAAGCCTACATGGGGCTATAAGCTGGGTGCGCAGTCTGCTTATGATTTCCTCTCTCCCTCTGCCCCTGCCCCTCCCCAACTCCCTTTCTAAAAGAAACCAAAATAAATCCCCCAAAAAACAGAAAGTTCAGTATTACTTCTTATTTAGACAGTACCTCTCATGTCATTTAACACATCAAAAATGCCTGATTAAAAAAAAAAATGCCTGATTAGTTCGGCATTTCTCTTTTAATAAGAAGAACAAATCTTTCTGCGAATTTCCAGGGATTCCTCTGGAAAATCTCAAAATTACTTCCAGATCGAAAAGACTTCATCCAGAATTGAATTTGGGGGAAGTTTGTCAAAAATATCAAAAACTTTTAAAGCACTAGGTCCAATAGGATCATAGGTCACTGTGAAACAATACTTACTTATCCATTTACCAGCTTGACAGTGAAAGACGTCACAGGCAAATACAGAAAAGTTAAAAACAAAACAAAACCAAAAAAGCCATTAGCTCTTTTCATAGAGAAGACTCCGTTTTCTTAAGTAATCAAAGACCTCATAAAGACAACATGCTACACAGGGAATTACTTTGATAAGACACAAAATCTTTGTTTTCTAAGCAGATTACTTAAAAGGTAAAGAAAAAAACATTTTTTTTTTTTTTACAATTTCTTATCAAGAGCAGATCAATTGTCCAAGGAAACTCTGTCCTTTTTCAACAGAGAGAAGACTGAATTCTAATTTCGTACCAGCTTACTTTTGATATTAAAGTTCATTCTTAAAAATCAAACTTAATTAAATGTATTCTAATTTTAGCCAGCTCGAGCATACATAAATTTCCTTCCCAAAGACTCCCTTTCCACAACCTTCTACAACTTTATCCTATTTCCGCCCACTCTTACTCATTCTGAAATAACCAGCCTCACTTGAGGACTATATTATTTTATTTCCCCTCAACAAAATCATATCTCCATTCCTCCTACCTTCTCTCCCTGAAAACACTCATCCTACTTTCCTTGCATGTGCAGATGTTGCCCTTCTTATTCCCAGTAGCTTTAAATCATGTACAAAATCCTTAAAAACTCAATTTTCTAGTGAACATTAAGAAATACATAATTGTGGACCGCCCGTCCCACTAGCATTCTGGGGATTGGCAGACTGGTAAATACATTTCCTAATTTCAACAAGTGAACTCTCCCTCATAGTAAAAAATTTTACAGGTGGCAAAAAACATGCTACTAAGAGACCCAGATATCTATGGTTCTTTTGCAAAAAGAAACCAAAAGCAGATAACCCTGTGTTCAGGAATCAACGTTTCAGCGTTTTTTCTTATTTGGAAATGGTCTACATATCCAATGAACACCTATCATTACCTTATCTCGGTATAACCTTAAGGGTTCAAGTAAATAGATCCTGGAAATGATTTTTAAGTTCACACAGCATAAAACATAATTTTTGTTGAAAAGTGAATTCATGAACTCTTATCCCATTTATATCACTTGCACCTAACAATTATGTGTTGACTACCTACAAAAACCCTGAGACATTAGGCAACTAACCACCATCCCAAACTATTTTTTTCTTGCTGACGGGTTTTGTAATAGTGGTAACACGATTATTTGGTTAGTTAACCTGGGTACAGCAAAGGTCGTAGGTCGGAATTACTTTTAATACTGACAAATCTGAAGACATGCTTATTTTCACTAAACCAGCAAACTTCAACTGGTTTTCATTTGTCAAAGATGATCTCAGATCACATGATCTGAATATTTGGGTTAGTCTTCTACTATATTTCTGCGAGTTTTAGGAGTATATCCTTTTTTAAAAGATTTTATTTATTTGTTCATGAGAGACACAGAGAGAGAGGCAGAAACACAGGCCCAGGGAGAAGCAGGCTCCATGCAGGACTCGATCCCAGGACCTCGAATCAAGCCCTGAGCCCAAGGCAGATGCTCAACCACTTAGTCACCCGGGCGTCCCTGGAATATATCATTTATGTGAGCACTTGACTTTCTCTAAGTCAATTAAATAAGGCTCTTTTACAAATTAATTTTGGCAATGTCATCCAGAGGCAGGAAAACATCCACGTCTGTAACATACCCACACAGACATGCCTAAACCTACAGTTACGGAGATCTTATGGCTTCTATTCTAAAACTAAAGTCACGAAACAGATACAATAATACAAAACTCACCAGTTATGATAGAATTTGGATCCAAAACTGTTTCTGGCAGATGGGATCAGTTAAGGTTACCTGCTCAGATGGCTGCAGCTTTTTTACTAATATTTCTGGAGAAGACACTTAACGATCTGTGTGTGTCCTTGACAAATAATTTTTTGAAAGCCGTGGACTGGATTTGGGGCCAGGAGCCTTCTCCGGGAGCTTGTAATTTTTAAAAGCTTCTTTTCTGCCTTGTTTTTTTTTGTTTGTTTGTTTGTTTGTTTATTTTTATTTTCTTCCTCCAGTTTTAGGATTGCGGAATGGTAAAGATAGGTGGACTTTGAATTGTTTCCGGAGCTGCATTCCTGGTTTTTGCAAAGATTTATAAGGCAAGAACAGTGGCTCTTAATTCCTCAAGTAATTGGGTTGCAGCCTAAATGATATCAAGGGGCTGATCCATTCATCCGACCACATTATCTTCAGTTTGATTCTTTGTATTGGAAGAAAGATGTCCAACTTAGATGGAAATCAAAAGATTTCTGTGTTCTGGATTTAGAGTTGTTTGTCTTTGGAATGTTTTAGCAAATCCCTCCACAAAGGCTTGGGGCTTTTCTTTGCCTCTGGATGCATAGTTTCATTTTTAGCTTAGGGGAGAAGGCCTGGAAAAAAAAAAAATCCTATCAGGCTCGGAATATCAGCTCCCAATCTGGCCAATTTGTGACCATGGAGCTATCTTGGAAAATAAATAAATAAATAAATAAATAAATAAATAAATAAATAAAATCACGTCAAAGATCTTGTCAAATTTTAGCTGGGACAAACAGTAAATATTTTTTACCAATATTGAATGTCCCTTTGGACCCAGGAAGCATCCCCCAAAAAGGGTGCACAAGATATTACTACCCTCCCAAGGTTTCGAAGCATTCCCAGAGACGGCCAAAAGGAAGACAAAGTAGAGGAGACGGTAATAATGGCTGTCCCTGGGGATGGGGTGCGGGGGAAGGTTAACGACCAAAGGGTCTTGATTTGGAAAGGAAGGCACAAGGTGTCATTTTCTTTTTCCCTCTTGACTGGGTACTAGAGCCAGAGATTCAGGAGAGCTGATTCTGGTACGAATTCTCACCCTTCACTGGCTTCTCCTTCCATGCCATCTGCAGGCTCTGGTATTTACCAGAATTTGGCAAGGTTTTCCATTCATTTTAATTTTAGTTTCCCTTTGCTGTTTAAGGGAATAACGTCACAGTTTACCAGAAAATCCCTCAGTGTCCCCTTAACCCCCGGAGACGCCCACTCGGGGGCCTTCCTTGGAGGGTAGACGTGGGGTCGGGGGTCTGTGAGGCTGCTATAGGTCTGTAGGCTGGAATTTAAGGTCTTGTAGTCTCCTCAGGGTGTGAAGACACTTCAGACAGAGGATTAGCAGTTCAAGAGGGAGAGAGGGGTGCAGTGGGAGGCGCGTCCATCTTCGTCTTTTGTTTGAGGTGCCTCTTGCATTTTTAATTCTTCATTAGCCTTTTGCAGCAAATCTTCCAACGAGACCATATTGGAATTTCGCGGCTCTTTGGGGGAGGCCTCTGTCTGCCCGGTGAGATAGATATCCTGTTCTGTTTGTTTAACTTGGGAACCCATGGTTTTCCAGGGCATTTCTTTCTTTTTTTTTTTTTTTTTTTTTGAATTTTTTTTTTTTAAATTTTGTTTTTGTTTTCACTGAAGTTTGATTTGCCAACATAGAGTATAACACCCAGTGCTCATCCAGGGCACTTCTTAAATGAATTTCCCTGAGGGCAGGCAGCAGTTTGGAAGAACCCTCGCCACAAATGGAGTTGACTTCACATTTTTGTCCAGCCTTTTGTAGGTGTAAATGGAGTACAGCCCACATTTCTGTCTGGCCATAGTTTGGCATCCCCATCCTGATAGTTGCCGAGCCATGTTCTCTGGACACAAAATGATTTTGTCTAACTGGACTTGTACCCCGTAGTGGCCATTTTCATTCTAGGTTGTTTTTAGTGAGATGTTGCCATTTAAAAATGATATTTATGGCTCCTGGCACCATAGTTTTTAGATATAAAACAAGCCCATGTGCCAGAAGGTGACACATGTAACTCTTTGGAATTTAAGGATTCCCTTTAATTTTAAACTTTTTTTTTTTTTTTTAGTTGAGCCTTGGGTCTCTTGGAGCCAAATCAATATGTAAAAGGGATGCACCATGGGGCTGGGGATTGTGTGATGTGTTGCAGTGTACCTCGTCGGACAGAAGTTTTCTGAAGGTTGGTGGTGATCTAGCGTCAACCGAACCCATTCTGTGACCAACTTATCCCAATCTGGGAGTCTCAGAGTTGAGTGGCAAGTGGTCCAACAGCGCTGAAGAGCTCAACCTGTCCCCATCAACTGCAAGGCTTTGACTTCCAAATCCCCTTTGTAATAGCCTTTATCTGCATGAAAGAAGACAAACGTGCAGATTAACACACCAGTAGTGAGCAAAGGTACGCTCCTGTGAACTAGCCAATAGAAGGCCTTTTTCATACCACCAGCAATTCCCAAAGTGGAACTGGGGCCTGGGGCAGGGATTGAACCAGCAGATCCCAACAAGTAAGGATGGTAGATTGGGATTCCAAACACAGGGAACCGTGGACTGGACCAAGGGTGGGGGACTTGGGTTCCAGCACAAACTTATCTACCCTGGACAGGGAAGCCCATTTGATTGGAAAGACAACAGAGCACAGAATGGAAAGGAACTTATCCACAGCCCTTGGAAATGGCAAAAAAAAAAAAAAAAAAGAACATGCAAAGAGTTCATGAGTATCATGCCTATGTTTCTTGTCCCCAAAGTCATTAGAAATTTCCTTCAGATCCTATTACTACCACCGAAAAAAAAAAAATTAGCTGAGTAAATTTTAAAAATCTTATTGCCGGGATCCCTGGGTGGCGCAGCAGTTTGGCGCCTGCCTTTGACCCAGGGCGTGATCCTGGAGACCCGGGATCGAATCCCACATCGGGCTCCCAGTGCATGGAGCCTGCTTCTCCCTCTGCCTGTGTCTCTGCCTCTCTCTCTCTCTGTGACTATAATAAATAAATAAATAAATAAATAAATAAATAAATAAATAAAATTAAAAAAAATTTTATTGGCTTTATTCAATGATCCATGAATCAGACAGTAGTCCATCTAGGAGATAGGAAAAAAGCTCCAATGGGCTGTATAAAATGAAAGACTTTTATGGACAGGAGAGAGCAGGACAAGGAAGTTTCTAGCAAAGAGGGGATTGTTTCAGGCAGAGCCACCTTCCTTTGGGGGATGGCAGGGGTCTATCAGGCGATGACCCCACTAATGCTGACCAGGTCATTCCAGATTGACTAAGATTCCACTCCTGGGAGAGGTTGAAACTGTGATTAAGTGAGGAGTTGAGTCTTGGTTGCATGACATGGGCTTTAGCACAAGTGACTCCATTTTGGGTCTGTTGTCTCACTTTTTAACAGACGTGGGTAGAAATCTGTTGTGCCCTCTGGGAAAGGTTTCCTTATTCCTGAGAGGGAAGGTGCAGCGAGAGATGCTCCCACCCTTCTCCCTCTACCTGTTGTGTCTGGATGAAAGAGCATGTGACTCGAGGGGACTCAGGTGTATGACGAAGCAGGCTGTGAGGGTGGTAGGGTGAGGAGGTGGAAAGAACTGGTGCCCTTGACAAGATTACTATACCGTGAATGGAGGTCCCACCAACTGCAGTTCCAGATCCAGTCTTACGAACTAATGAATTCCCACATTTTAGAGCCAGCGTAAGTCAAGATTTTCTGCTCCTTGCGGCTCTATGCAGGTTAACTGATAAATCAGATGGTGAGGAGCAACATCTCTCCACACCAGCCAGCACTGTAAAATCCCCTGGCCCTGCCTCTTTCAGTTTCCCAAAAAGTGAGGCAGCTTCATGGACAAAGAAAAGAATCTTGTGTGTTCAGAAGCCTGAGGGTTGTGGGATGAGGGATGAGTTCTGGGTCCTTGGCTGGTCAGGCCTCCTTCTGAAAGAGCTTAGATTTTCTCTCTGGGTCTGCTTGTCATTTCCAAAGAGCCCCATAATTGCTTGATTTGCATCTTGAAAACCTCTAATGACTTACAACAGTGAGTAATCAACTCAAGGAACATGTTGGGGCTTCTCCCAAATTCCAACCGCTCTACTTCTTGATGTCCCCATTCTAGGAGATCCCCAGGAAGGGGAAATGAGGATCCCAGTAAAGGGCCCAAAAGTCAAGGAATGACTCTTCCTGATGCATGGCTCTGCCCTCCATGGAGTTGGGCAATTGTGATGACGGGGATTTTGCTTAGAGCAGGAGCCCTGATGTATCCCAAAGAACACCCCATAGGTCAAAAGTGAGGGCCTTGGGAGAGACATGCAGAGCTCTGGATTCACCATGTCAAGATCCACCTGCTTTCTTACTTTGGTCACTTTGTGTGAACTTGGGCCAAAGGACTACCAGCCCCAGTTTCCTTGCTGGTAAAATGAGGTGCCTGTTTCTCATCATCTTCCAACCCTTTCTTGGGGCTAACATTCTCTATAGACAGGGTGTTTTTGAGTCAGTTAGTAACCTTCCAGCGACTTTTGGGACGCCTGAGAAGCCCGGCCAGTGAGGAGTGTTTCTGTCCGTCATAAAGGGGCACTTTAGTAACGTCAACCCCGAACACCATTCTTCAGGGGTCTCTCCAACAAAGGGGACTGGAGGGGAAGAGATGGAGGGGAAAGTGTAGGCATGGCTCTCCCATCAAACTCCAATCAACATTGCTTCCTACCAGAGACATGAAGCTTGGATACGCCTGACTGGTTCAAGAAAATATTCTCTCACACACAAAGAGCCATGTCAGACTTGGAGTGTGTGTGTGTGTGGGGGGGGGGGTGCACACAACATTTTGGGTAGAAATGGTAGAAAAATTCTCAGCTATGGAGGACTTTTAAATCGACTCATAGCCTGAAAGCTATGTTATTTTATATCCACGCTGAAAGGGTAATATCAAACTTATGAAATATTTACTAACTTGGCTGCATAAACAACAAATCACCTCTTTTCCATTAAATATTTTTTGTGAAAGATATTTTAGAAAAAATACTGCAGCTTGCAATTTAATTACAATGAGTAATTAAAACTTAGAGCATAATCATTTTTGGCAAAAAGTCAGTTTTTGTTAAAATTTTAAGATAGAAAAAAGATGCATATTACGACCATAATACTGTTAGTAATTAAGATAAATGCATCAATTATTAAAGATGCAAACATGTCAAGCAAGCATAACTAATTATTTGAGCATGTTAACAGTTGTTTAATGTTAACAAGCAGTGAATTATTAAAGACCCCGTGTGTCACATTCTGGACTGCATAAAATATAATGTTCTGGAACGTTTTATGATTTTCAGGTTTTCCTTAGATCTCCTCCATCGGATTAGCCATAAAGTTAAGATAACTTGCCTTTAAAATGTATTTCTAAAATAATTAGCTGTAATCAGGCTAAGAGAGGCCACATCTCCCAGTTTGTGCAGCAGAAAAAAAAATGCAGCAGACACAGCGAGAAACTGCCGACCCAGCGCCACGTCTGCAAGGAGGACGTGTGGGGTTGAGGGAAAGGCTTCCCACTGGAGGTCCAGCATGGGGGCAGAACCCGGAAAATATGGTGTTGGTGCAAGAAAGCAAGGGGGAGACATAAATCACGGGGAGCTTCACGTACACTTCGCAGCTGTATATTTCTTCTTTTTTCTATTTAGAGATACACCTTCTTGAAAACAGCACTTCACGCAATCATATAATCAAGATGCCAATTAAGACACTTGTATAAATCACATGCAAAGCAATGCTTGGATTATTTTTGACTGTCAAATCGCAAATCAACGCCAGCAACATTATCACTGGAATTCAACGAGTCCTGGGTATTTCCTTTCCCCAGACACAGAGCAGAGCCCACAGGGAACCCATCTGTTGGGGGGCCTGGAGACCCAGTCGGGAAACATCTTGTTAGGGTCCCGGGCCCCAACATTCGGAGCTCACAGGCCCCTCACTGGCCCCTCTAAATGGGAAACGGGGCTTCGGGAGAGGCTAGCTGGGCCTTCTGGGGCTGGAGAGGAGAACGAGAGGAGCCCTAGTGGGTAATGGGGTGGGGGGGGCTGCTAAGGCTGCAGCTGCCCGTGTCTGCAGAGATGCCTGCACCAGGCCCAGGGCCTCCCCACGGCCACCAGCGCTGCCTCCTGCCAGCAGAGGGGGGCCACCTTGCCAGTGCTGGGGACACGCTCAGCCCCTCTCCAGCCACCGAGGGGGAGCTGTGCAGCGTCCTGGCCCCGTCCTGCTCTCCAGGGCTTGCCGTCTATGCCAGCGGAGAAAGACTCCCCACGAGGGAGAGCTGAACTCCGGAGAAGCTGGAAGGCAGCGTCTGATCCTCCCGCTACATAAAACAATATCTTCCGTTCACCCTTTGGTACCAGCAACCTGCCTCCCCCCACCCCCCCCACCCCCCGCGTGGCAGGCGTGGGGAGCAGGGGAGCAGGGGAGCTTCCTGGAAAGGTGAGGACCCACGCTCTGCTGGAAAGCCCCAGCTCCGTGGGAAGCTGCCGCAAAGCTCAATGAAAGGGGGGCTTCGCATTCAGGGGTGACGGGGAGGGAAAGGCCAGTCGGAGAAAGCTGGCGGGAGAAGTGGAGGGAACACTGGGTACCCTCCGCTTTCCTTCCCGGCAGCTTCGAAGGGGTGCAGCATCCATGCAGTCAGCCCTTTGGCTCCGTCGTGGAGCAGGAGGGGCCTCTCTTCTAGAAAGACAGTGGCTCCCCAAAGCCTGCAGCCCCAGCCCCGCCCCTCCTCCCGCCAGCCTCGCTGGGACTCGGGTCCTTTCCCCCCCCAGCAGGGTTCGGATAAAGCTCGAGCCCTGGGACTTGGGTCCCCACCCCAGGGGGCACCAGTCTGAGAGGACCCCGGCAGCTTCGTGTTCCTTCTCTTAGAGGCCCCCAAACTGTGTTCACTCTACGTCTCCCAAACCTGGGTTTTCTTCCAAACCAGACAGGTTCCTGCTTCTGCACCACCGTCACTCCGGATCTGCGGGACCCTCGGCTGATGCAGTCAGGGCACCAGGTGCGACACAGGAGGACGTCGAGCGGGCCAGCCCGCCCCCTTCTCTCCCCAACCCTGACACGGGGCCCCAGGACCAGGCCTCGCAGAGACCAGGATCTCCTCCCCTGGGGACCAAGGACTGCTAAGGTCTTATCAGGAGGCCCTGTTCTGAGTGGACCCACCCTCGCTCTTGGCAGGTGGCCTGGGTTGGGGAACCAGGGTGCTGGGGAGCTCTTGACGCTGAGCCTAACCTGAGGTGGGTGCGTCGAGCTCCCTGCATCCCTGACGGCCTGTCCCGACTACCCACGTGCTTCTCGTTCATGTGCCGAGGCCCGGAGAACGTCGTGGAACTGGGGTCCCGGGGCCGGATCTGGGAGAGGACTAACGTCTAGGCTTCCATGGGGCCTGGCCCAGCCCCACCATGACATCAGGGCTGAGCCCTGACTGGGTCGCGCATTCTTCTCATTTGTGCTCGGCGTTCAGGGCTTCCGTCGGAAGGAAATGCAGCAGCACCAGGCAGCACTGGGCTTGGCGGATCTGCAGGGACAGTTTCCAGTGGGGCGGGAGGACATTGCACCAGGTGGCCAGGCCTGAAAGGAGGGCAATACCTGCAAGACAGTCCTGAGGATGCCCCCGGATCTCTCCTGGGGGTCACCCTGCAGCTGAGCACCCAAACCCATCACCCCAAGTCCTGGGCGCACGGCCACCGGGTTCTTGGCCGACGGAATGTGAGCAGAAGGGAGGCGTGTGTCCTCTGCAACACAGCTTTACGGACAGCCGTGAGCCCCCTCCGGATGCGGGCGGTGACAAGACCCGCCAGGTGGTGAACCCGCAAGACAGTGGATGGAGCCCGGGGGACAACCTCCGGCGGCCTCGACTCCCTGGCCTGTTCTCTACACGGAAAATGAGTCTGCTGTGTGTGTGTGTGTGTGTGTGTGCTTGTGTGCGTGTGCGTGTCGCTACATGTTGGGGTCTGTTTGTAGCACAATTTTAGTCCATGCTCACGAATACAGCAAGTCCGAAAGCGTGTGTGCTAATGTCCCGGGGATGGGACCGCGGGGATGTGTCCGGCTCTATTCCGGAAACTGCGGTTCCTCTGCGGCCGCCGTATCTCCCGGTCCAGAAGGCCCCCCGGGGGCCTGGTACCGGGCCCGCCCCACCCCCGCCCGCTCCTGTCTGAGGCCATTTGCACTGATGTGTCTTTGTGTAGAAGATTTTCCCTTCTCTCAGCAGCCACTGGTGGCAGCTCTAGGTAAAAAGCAAATCCTAACTTAGTTAAAGGAAGCTCCGGCAAAGCTGGCAACCCTCCACTATTGTTTTTATGAAGCATTTGGAGAAGCCAGGCCGGGCCCCGGGCTGGGGTTCGCGGCCACCTGCAGCCCTGGGAACGCTGTGCATCCCGGGCCGCAGCCAAGGGGGGCCGGGCCGCTTCGGGGAGGCCCGCGGCCTGCAGCTCCGGGCGCCCCAGATCCCGAGATCGTGGGCTCCTGCCCGGAGCCGAGGCCTGGCGGCTGCACGAGTGCGTCCCGCTGGCCCCGCGCCAGCTGCATTCCTTCATGTGTCAGCCCTGAATCTCTTCATATGTTAGGGTGAGCTGCGTGTACACTAGTTTCTTCACTTGCAAGGCAGTTTCACCATCTGTTTCTATTATGGGAGTTTATGGCACAGAATACCTCAGACACCAGAGCCTCCATCTCTCTGCCTGGCGTGCCGTTAAAACACTTTATGAACAGAATGATTACGAGGTAGGGGCCTCCTTAATTTTTTTCCCCCTCTTTTTCTTGGCACGTTACGAAATTCAGGAGGATTTTTTTTACAGTTCATTTTGTGAAGATGAAAGGTGATTTGGGAAAAAAAAAAAAAAAAGAAATTAGGAAATTAGAGGGGAATGTAAATGTGACTGCGATCCGGCTTCTAAAATCCTTTAATCTCATCGTGATTAACTGGATTTTTTTTCATATTGTTTCCTAACTGCACATCCTTAAGCAGGCAAAACTCAGGCATATTCTAAAATTTGCAACTAATTCTGGAATTTGAGATCACGGAGGCCCCTGCATCTCTGTATTTGAAAGCCAAATTAAGGCAGCGATCCCAGGAAGCTTCCAGTCAAGGGGGTTTTAGGTGCATTCTGCATCACGCACGCACAGACCGTCAAGCTATTTAGCTTTTAAGGAGAGACGAGAAAGGGTTGGACTCCCACATCAAAAAAATCTCGCACCTCAGGATCGTCCTTGAGCATGAAATATGCCCACTTTGCCTACAGGTTCACACACGTGTGCACACACACACACATTTTTCCATGTTCTTAATGACCTGATGCGTTTACACAGCAGCCACAGAGACAATGTTCACTCCAGCACAGCCTTTCTTTCTTTCTTTCTTTCTTTCTTTCTTTCTTTCTTTCTTTCTTTCTTTCTTTCTTTCTTTCTTTCTTTCTTCTTTCTTTCTTTCTTTCTTTCTTTCTTTTTCTTTCTTTTTCTGCCTGTTTAGGGAAACAGTCCTATGTTCTTAGAGGTCATTAAAATGGGTAATGATGACCTGTGACGCTTTTGAACATGATAGTAAGAAAAAGCCAGAGAACTTCTTGTAACTTGTGTGTGGAAGTGACAGGCGTATCTCTGTGTCTGTGTTTCCATGAGGAACAAGGAGGGACCCAAATCAAAGATTCTCCATTGATATTTGAGGAAGAGCCCCCACCTTCATGGTGTCCAGTACATTCCTTCTTGCTTTAACCAGTCCAAGGACACAATGATAAAGAAGACAAAGACCAGAAAACCCTGGGTCTCCCAGGCTTCCTGGTACTTCCTCAGTGATTTCCCTTATTAAGAATCTGTTATATCAGATCAAACCCCATTTCTGTACCATCCAGTTCAAGGCTAGCTTTAGGGTCTGAGTGTTCATGCTGTCTTGGTTCTGGCACAGTGATGGCAGAAAATGTGCTCAAGGTACCCAAGGTGAACCCATTTTCCCCTCAATGCTTAAGCTGGTTCTAGAAGAAGCTCCTATTTATACCTTCAGCCTTCCTTTGATCTTCTTCAACGATCCATTTCTGCTGACACACTCAGCATCTCCTAGCAGAGCTGGGTGGAGGCCGTTCAGCGTCCTGCATCCCCAAGGATAGGACCACGCCATGGGTGGAACCCACCGTTGCTGCCGTCATTCGTCTGCTTTCTGCACCAAGCCCTTGGTGAGTGTGGGCTGAGCCCTGAAGATGGAGAGCCCAGCAGGCTACACTTCATTGCTACAGAACAGGTTTGAGTCAAAGGAAATCATGTAGTGTGAACAGCACACAAGGCCAGCCTCAGTGGGCGAAGGGACACAGTGGACTTCTGCGGAAGCTCTTCTATCAGCAGAGTGTGTTCCTCTTCCCCTAACAGCAGCTGTGGTTTAAAGACCAGGAATGGCACCTGGGTGGCTCAATGGGTTAAGAGTCTGCCTTCAGCTCAGGTCATGATCTTAGGGTCCAGAGTCAGGCTCCCCATTCAACGGGGAGTCTGCTTCTCCTTCTCCCTCTGACTCTCACCTGCAAGCACTCTAAATAAATAAATAAATAAATAAATAAATAAATAAATAAACAAACAAACAAACAAACAAAATCCTTAAAGAAAGAATGTCCTGGGGAACCAAAGAGCAAACATAAGCACATGGCTCTTTATGCATCACTGACAAACTCTTTAGCCTCTAACCATAGCAAAAGGAAATGGAGATAATGTCCACCATGTGCTTCCTGAGCCACAAAATGATATCCCTGGCAAAGCTGATGGGTTGGAGCACACCCAGATGTCGCATAGGGTAGTGCTGAGTGCCGCTGCCAGCAGCATCACAGCATCACCATTTCCAGGAACCTGCTGTGAGTTGCGTGGCCCTCCTCATACTGCGGAACCTAGGGCTGTGTTGTCACTCGCTTTTGTCCTAGCTGCCTGTCACTTCACCGTGTGTGGATATGTCTTCTTTGTTTAGGTTATACATTTGGGCTTTGTTCTGGGTTTCAGGATTGGCTGAGGAGGGGAGCAAGACCCCCAACAGCTGAGCTTTGGCTCCTCTGAGCAACAGCAGCCTGAGGTTCTCAAAGCACATTAGGGCAAAAGCCTATAATGCCTTGATTGGATTATAATGAACTGATCTCCTCCACACCTTTCTTTCTTTGACCTCAGCTCAAGATGGTATTTAAGCCTGAGTTCTATGCCATGTGTGGAGTTCACTCTTATTGTCCCGGTGGCTCCTCCTCCGTTTATCCAGGAGGCATACATGTTAATAAACATCTGCTTCTTTTTTTTCTCTTGTTCTTTCTTCTCTCGTTAATTTACCTTTGTTGGGAGGAGGGTCTCAGCTGAGAACTTAGGAGGGCACAGGGAATGTTATTTTCCTCCCCCCTTACAGAGGACCCTGGGATCTATAATAGCCCTCCCCAGTTACCCGATGCAGTGACTTTTCCCTTTTCTGTTTTAAGATACGCTTCCCTGAACCAGAAATATCATAAACACCAATGAAGGGGTTAAATTACTTTCAAATTACTTTGAAGACCAGTTTGCTCTGCCCACTTGGTCTCCGAGGAATATCCAATAGCACTGGTCTCCTGAGACCAAGAACAGGACTTTACTCAACATTGCTATGTACCCCAGGGGACACACGCTCTTGGCTTACTCTAAGATGTTATTCTAGGCCCTCACACTCTCGTGACTTAGTGGTTCACCCATGAAATAAAGGGTTGAGATACACTGGGTATAAGCTGCTTCAGCAGCACAGATTTTCACTAGGCGGGAAGGAGTACCCTTAGTGATGTGGGCTGGTAAACTAGGGGTAGTCCCCTCCCTTCTTCCTGTGACTCTACTGAGTAGGACCCTAGAGAATTGCCTTCTGCTGGTGTCAGATCACCCTGGGAAGCGTGTTCCCAGCAGAGCAGCTGCTCCTTCTTTTGTACTCTCAGCACATCCACCCTTCCCTCCACCCTGGGATTGTGTTCCCACTTGCAACAAGCTCTTAGAAGCAAACTTTTCATGCCCTATCTTAACATGGTGGTGGGCAATATGCGTGTAATCAATAGATGTGTAAGAAATGAGGCTCATCACATAACACACTTTTTAAATTTTTAACTTGTATTATGGAAAATTTGAAAACACACATGATAAAGAGAATACAGTGAGATCCAATTTTCACCTCATCCAGCTCCAACAGTTGTCACCAAGGCCTGTCTTCTTTCTTCTATTGACCCCCAACCTATACCTCCCCCATCATGACCAAAGTGAACTACTACGACACACACAAATCCCAGGTATCACCTCCTCTCATCAATAAATATTTCATTTTGTATTTATATAAAACAGCATATACCTAGGAAATGAGAATAATTTTTTGATATCATCAAATATCTAGTAAGTTTTCAAACATTTTGTAGACAAGAAGGGAAATTTCATTTACATATTTATTTGTTTATACTCGGGTTTTTCAAATTTTACTTACTGAATTCCCTCTCTATTTTCATTCCTATATTTTCATTCATTGAAGAGACCATGTCATTTGTCCCAGAGACTTTCTTTTATGCTGAATTTGCTGATTGCATCTCCATTTTGTCCTCTAACATGTTTCTCTATTCCCCATATTTCTCATGAACTGGGGCTTAGATCTACAAGCTTGCTATGATTTTGACAAGACCACTTCAAAGGTGGCCCTATGTATTTTCATCAGGAAACACTTAATGCTCTCTTGATTCTTTTTTTTTTTAGTTATTAAAAATTATTGCCTGAATCCATTTTTTAGGGATCAAATTCTATCATTCTTTCTTCCTTCATTAGCTATAAGTATTGTGCAAAGGGTAATTTTCTTTTATTAACTACATGGCTACCTCGAGGCACATTCTTATAGGAAGGGCAAGTCAATTGCTGGATTCTTTCCCCACTTACCAGTCTTCAGAATAATGAGTGGATTGTCTGGCCTCCAAAGGTGACCAATTTTATTTTTTAAGTTTCACTCTCAGTTTATGGATTCTGACAGGTTTGATGTATTTCAATCCATTGTAGTTAGTATTTATATTGACACTCTTTGCTTAGCAGAATTTGTCATATCTTTGGCCAGTAGATATTCAAATTGGCACCTATGTTCTTTTGACATGACTCCAGTCATCCTTGGCAGCTTTTGTATAAGACAAAGTATTCTAGGTTCATTCTGTACAATTAACCTCTAATCAACCATTTTGGTGGAAAATGGTATTTAGAGACCATAATTTGGTGGTAGGGAGACCTAGTACTACTGAGCTGACCACTTTAGGTCATTTTAATGAACAGATAAGAAATAATTCTCCTTCCCCAAAAGAAAATACATCACAAATTCAAACTGGCATTTTCAATTCCAATTTAGCTTTTATTTTTTATTTTATATTTATATATATATTTTTTTCTTAGGCTAATGATATTCTAATGACATTAACATAATTACTTCATCATTTTTCCTAATATATACATATGTGAGAGAAAGTCAGTTTCAGAATAACAATGCCAATGTTACCACTATCACTAACAATGTGATGTTGAAAACCATGTGTCCCATTTCGTTTCATTTTATTTTTGTTTTGTTTGTTTGTTCTTAGGGTGTAACCCACTAAGGACTTCCTTTTAAATTCACCCAAATTCTTTCTGTAGGTTTCCTAATCAACTATACACATATTCTGTTTCATCTCTTTCATTTTGTTCTTTCCTTCTAGGAACTACTTTTTTATCTTGAGTTATTTTTGTTTGGTTATTATGTAAAATATTTATTTCGTATCAAAATTAATATTTCAAAAAAGATATTTGGACAAGTCCAGCTTTTCTCTTTTTCCCTTCCCCTCTTTTTTCCCCTTCCTTTTTAATTGTACCTGTGGCTTATAACTTCACTATATAAAATATGTATTTGTATCCCTCTTTTCTTAAATACATAATAGCGTACCATATACACTTTGCTCTATCTTGCTTTGTTTCACAAAACTATGTATCGTGAAAATCATTCCATCGTGGTAAATGGAGATATACCTTGTTCTTCTTTACAGCTGAAGAGCACTTCTTGACATCTCCCCCATTCTTAAATACTGAGAGTGTCATCTAGATGAAATGTTGCAAATCATGAAGTATAGCATTCAAGGCCCAGCCTTGTTGGCTGTGCATATAAGGCCTCAGTGAATTTAGGTGAGGATAGTCAAAGTAAATCCAAACAAATTAAGTAATAATTATAGGAGAAGCATTATTAAGAGTAGTGGCCATAGTGATAGAAATAGTAAAGTGATTATGATTACTACCATGTATCAATCACTCACTCTATACTGGAACTGGGGTAGAGCACTTTGCATCTAATACCTCATTTAATGTGATTTCCTGCACTATTTCACAATTTATAAATGAGTCATGAGAAACCTACCTCCTTCGACATGGCTATTGCAGCTTATGCACACTACATCGGGAGTTCCAAGTTCAAATGTTCTTTTCGTCAGTGATACCCAATACAGCCATTTTCCCAAGCATTTCTGTACATTTATCTATTGACTCCTAAGCTAGGATTTTACTGGAATGCAGGACCTCTCCCAAAATTCTCTGTGAAGCCTTGGAAAAGTCTAGGGACCATACAAATCCCCAAATGAAGGTACTTAACTCAAAATGGCCCTTGGTGAGTGATGAATGCAAGCCAGAGTATCACTGACAAACAGGTGCTGATACGCTTGGGCAAGGTCAGGTTTCCCTGAGACCCTTCTTCCTTCAGCACGCTCAGCTGGGAGCTGATGGCTTGCAGCCGCTGATCCAAGCTGTGCTGGTGTGTGGTATCGACCTCCGCGTATCCTCTCTGTTAAATATGCTTGCCTGTTAGTGTGGCCGCCATGCAAGCGAGACAATCTGACATGTGGTTGTTTGACTAGATGCTTTCTGTGATTTTTGCTTTCTTTTCACTTCAAAATCGTTAGGTTTCCAGACAGCAAGTCATGGTTCCAACCCAAATGGGATTCTATAGCCAATTTTCAACTATGGCTATACCTGTGGTGTGTTTAGAAGCTGTGTCCTGGCACCAGGGACAATCAAGATCTTTCCCCACAGACCTCCCACTGCCAACTCCATGAGGGTGAATGGAAGGGGCGCCCTGCACAGGCCCCAATGAACATTCCCAGCCAGGTTACTGCTGCCATCTTGAAAAATGCATCAGGATCCTGTGGTTTTGCAAAAGACTTTTAAAGACACCATTCTCAGAGGCATTACTGCCTTTTGATTACTAGAGTCAGCTCCAACTCATATTCCCAGCCTCTGGGGAACACCATGACTTGTCCTGCCAACTCCCGAGATATCTGCCCTAACGCCTGCATGGCAAAGCCTTCCTGCACATGACTCCTGGGAAGAAGGTCACAGATACTGATTTTTGCAGAATGCCCTTGGGTAGCCAGCCTACACTGGAGGATTGCTCGGACCTCAGGGGTGGGCCGACTATTCTTTTGTCGAGATATGCTATAGGTGGCTTTACAGAGACTGGGGTGCTTTAATTCGTTTTTGGACTCCTGGCCTTGTCACCCAAGATGTCATATATAAGCAGAGGGCTGAGGCCTTCAACACTCCTTGGGCTAGCTTCACTGAAAATCATGAAATAAGTAAGTGTGGACACGCAACAGTGGGGAGCATGACCTCACCTGGACTGCTGGCTCATGTCACACGTGATGCTGACTCAGAACAAGAGTGTGCCCTACTGAAGAAGAGGCTTACATGTGACAAGGATGTTAGCACAAACCAAAATCTGACCTGGACCTCACGGCAACCCTTGCAAGTGGGTGCAGGGGGTGATGTGCTTGAAGGGTGAACTAGAGTTCAAATCCTGCTCTGCTACTTCCTGTCTGAGCTGGGGAAGGTCACTTGGCATACCCCGCCCCAGTTTCTTTCTCTTTGATGGAGACAACAGGAATGGTACCTACCTCGCAGGGTTGCAATTGAGGAAATTCATGAAAGAGCTCAAGAGAGTATCTGGCTTAGGATCTCTGCTTCCAAATGTTGGTGACTCCTATGTGCCTGGATATAAGGGTTGGGTTCCTGTAAGGTCTATGACTATATCCCCAGAGCTCAGGATGGGGATGGCACTTTTTATTCCCATGACAAGTGGATATGAAGAATTTTCTGCCCTTGCCCATCACATTTCTGGGACAATGTCAGCTTACTTAATGCTCAACCTACAGCTCCAAACCTTTAATTCCCATACAGACCAGCTATGCTCTAGAAAAAGTTTCACAAGGTGTGTTCCTAACTTCTCTCATAACACAGCGCATTTTCTTTGGGGCTCGGGAGGCTAACCCTCATGTTTTAAGGGGAATTATATTGAATGAGGTCCTGAGACATAACCAATAAGCTTAAATACACTGTCTTTCCCATGATTTCCAAAACGCAGGTGAACAGGTGGACACTGGTCTCCACCCATTGTGCTGCGGGGTCCCGTGCACAGCAACCCAGTGAATAAAGTGAGCAGAGGCCCCTTTGGATTTATGGGGTCACTACATATAAGAGGCACATCCTATGTGATTCTTCCTTTTTTCTTTCTAAAGAACAAATGCATTTCCTTCCAATGTCTTGCTAGCCAAACACAACCAGCATAATGACACGACACACAGAGTGGGACAGATCAATGATACAGGCAAAGACAAACCCTCAGGTTCTATTTATAGCTCAGATTTGGGAACAGATTCTAGGATTTTATTCATACTGAGACTCCACTCCAGTAATGGCACTGCAAAGCATTTTCAGATCTATATGTTCAGACTGAAAATCTTCACCAAAGCCTCACCTGAGCAGACCTTCCAACTAGCTGATTTATGTTAGTGTCAGACAAGACACCAGCTGTCATTTCCATTTTTCTGATGGGAATGGAAAGTGTGCCCGTTTGGGAATTAGCTGTTTCCACCGGATGAGTTGGACGAGCGTTCATAGTCTCCCTCCCCTTCTCTGTTTTGCATAAACCAACCACAAGGCAACCCCCCTCCCCACCCTGATTTATCCATTCATTATCTGTTCCCATCCAGAGAAGCCCAACTCAGATGTCAGGGTCCTAAGAGTTAAATTGCTAGCCCCCCTCTGGCCCAGCGCTGCTCCTCTCCTCTCCCTGGGCTGGCTCCCTGTGATTTATGGAGGGCTCCATCCCTGAAGGGAACTGACAATCAGTCTCATTTTCTTGTGTTTCCCCCCCTCACAGCCAAGGTCATGGGCAAGGGGGCCCCTGCAAGTTTTCTCCACTCGTCCTCCTTCACCCTTACTCCAACGCGGCCTCATGAATCATTCGGTCTTCACATTGAACTCCTGACGCTTCCCTAGCACCAAACTGCCCGACTTCCGCAATTTTTCTTCATTCTCACTAACAATTTGGTAATGAAATATTGATTTTTAGTTAGATTCAAATAGATGTTATTAAGTTTGCATTGATAAATCGTTCCCTTTCTCAGGCTGGAAGTACCTCAGTCAAATTCTAACTGTGCTTTCATACCTGGTGATGTATTAATCTGACGTGTCTGTCGGCCGGGCTGCTGGGGCCAAAGCCAGGGGTGCCAACCTAATTGCCGTTACCTCACACGGAGGGCATCATTCTAGCTGGCGTGTTGTGAGGATTTTAGCCCTAAGACCCAAGTGGGTAAATATTTCCTCTGGGGCTCCTACTCCTTCAAACTGTATCATTTCTTGATGAATACTGGCTTCATATGGGATGGAGAGGTGGCCTATTAAATCCGACTTTCCCCCATGCTTTTGTCAACATAATATCCAGGCCATATTAAAAAACATCGAACGGACTGACAAGAGTGTGCCATTCCCCTGCTAAAATTGTCGGAGGAGTTCTGAAGGTTTGTGGGCAAAGGCCAGAAGGTGTCACACCCTCCAGCTCTGACCAAGCCTCCCGGGGAGGGTGTGCAGCAGGCCTGGAGGCCAGCCTCCTGCCATGGGCCTGTGGTCTGTGTAGGAGTGTGGGTAAAGCCCCGGGGTACCACTGGCTCAGCATCCACCTGCGTTGCTGTTCCCTGCCCCCATCTCTCCTCCCACTAATCTCACTCAGGACCCAAGTGTCCCCCTAGACCATGTCCAAGCCTACAAAGCCAAGACAAATCACCTGGATTCATGACTCACGAGAATCTCCCCAGAGGCCATCTTTGGGATATTTGCCACTTGAGGGAGAGGGGATCTTTGCTCCAGTAAGGGCTTCCCCTCACCCCTGACTTCTGTGTCCTGGCTGAAGGTAGACACTTGATCCAAGCTGAGCTAATCATTTGTTCACCATCTTTGTCTGAGTAATTATTCAGAGTAGTCACAAGACCCAAAATAGGCCAGTCAGCCTTGTCTTCCAGAATGGTTCCAAACTGCAACAGGGGAAAGAATCCTTTTCTCCCTTGTGCTAAACAAGGGTGTGGGCCCAGAAACATCAAAGGGCACATTCCCCACCCACCACATGGAGAAAGCTGACTTCCTTGGTCAACGGGAAGGTTGACCTGGTGCCAGGTCCCTGATCCCAGGGTCTTTGGCAACACCACTTCCTTCCCTGACACTAAGCACCAACTTTGGTTCTGGTTTCTCCTACTTGCATTCGAGTCCAGCCTTCCTCCCTCTAGTAACACCTGCTCCCCTGAATGGATTAATCTCAGTATGACTTGGACATTATGCTCTTGCTTGCAATCTCCAGTGGCTTCCCAACACCCGTCACACGATGCTACCCATCCTCAGTTCAGCATTCTAGCTTCTCCAAGACTTCCTCAACCCACAGTCCCCATAGTCAACGCCCTGTTCGGAGCAGCCACCAAGCTTCCTCATTTCTCCAATTCGGGATATTTTCCCGGGAGGTTTTCTTTTCTTAGAATGACTCTCTTCAACTCTGCATAACTGACCCCTCTTTATTCTCCTTCTAGGTGAGCATCCTAAGCTCCTAGCTAGAATCAGCCCTTCGCCTACATGCTGTGCTTTCCACTGTAAGTCATGGGCAGGAATTCACTTCCATGCAGGCCTGTAGGGGGATGACATACACAACCCGATCCTTTATTGCCAGCGCCTTGACTGCATCCAGCACGTAGTAGATCACTTAATATAAACGTATTGCCTTAAGATATTAATTCATTCACTCATTCTCTTCTTATCCTACTTATTTTGCAAGGCAAGATTAAATACCACATCTTCCTCTGAGCCTTCTTCAGTGTCTTCCGTCAGAAATAATCGCTTGCTTTTCTTGTGTTCCCACATTATCTTGCTTTCAACTGCTAATTAGCATACGTTAATTAATGTGTACATTTTAGGCGTTCCTTTAACAATAACTTCTGAGTATCTCCTTCCTTAGATTGAAGGTAGTTTCTAGGGTGTCTGTTTTCCACTCTTGACTATAAGCCCCTTAAGGACAAAAATTGGATTTGTTTCCTTAAAACCCAGAACCTTGAAAGGAGCTGAGTGATAGTTTGTTGGACTAAGTGGAATGCATTTATTTGAAACAGATGGATGGGAATATGATGGGCTACCTTTGAGTCATGGTATTTCTCCACATACCAGTTGCAAATGACAAAAATACTCAAAATCATCGAACTGGTTTAAGCCAAAAAAAGTAAAAAAATTTAAAAAAAAAAAGAGTTTGTAAGCTCACGTGACAGGAGTCCAGAACTAGAGCTGGACTTAGGTCATGCTGTACTCCTCCTTCCAAACAATGTCATTTGACTCTTTCTCCATTTCTCCCTCTGTTTTCCTCCGCATGGGCTCTGTTCCAGGTAGCTCATGGTGCCAAGATGGCTCCCAGAACCTCCAGCCTTCCATCCAAACCTTTTAGCAACTGGAGGAGAGCTATCTCTATCTGAAGTGTTTCCTTCTTTGAAGACTTAGATGTTCTGAGAGGCTTGGCTTAGGTCTTGTGACCATCACTTGGGCTGATCCAGTTGACCCACTAAAAGGAGAGAGACGTGGTCTCCAGCGTAAACCAGCTCCTGATTCCAGAAGGAGGGCATGGATACCTGGTAGGCAAGTTCAGCTCTTCCCCTGCAGAAGCGGGCCTGGTGCCCACCTCCCAGCTCCCTGGGGCTGTGGCCTTGGGTGAGAACAGGACACTCTCGTAAGAGATATAGGCCTTTTCAACCTAGCCTTTCTGGGTCTTTAAGGAGACCGCAAAGAGTGACGTTCATTCAAAAGGAAGCAGTGGTCTCCCTCCTGCCTGCAAGGAGCTGGGAAAATGGGATGAGACCAACTGCAAGTGGAAGTCGGGTACCTGCTCCACCAGATTCCTTCTAAACCTCCCGGTCCAGCACCGCAGAGCTGCTGCAGGAGGCTCCAGGTGTGTGAATGCCACCGGCCTAAAATCTGCAGAGTGGGGATCAGAACAGTTCCCAGATCCTACAAGGGGCTGGATTCCCCAACACGTTCCTCCAGTGTGGACACTTGGAGACAAAGAGGAGGCGCCACCACCCCACGGCCACAGGCCTTAGGCGGCCTGACAGAGCCGGCTCTACCCATCACCCTTCAGCCACCCGCTTCTCTGCCGGTGGCTTCCATTCGGTGTCGTCAAGGGAAACAAAAAGACCAGGTACTTCTATAACTGGTGGGTGCTCACCGTGCCCTCGCCCCGGCCAACCCCACGCAGAAAACAAAGGAGGCTTGGGGGTGATCGAGGGCTCGGGTGCGGGTGTGGGCCACGCAGCCCCCGCCTCCTCTGTCTGAGGCGCTGAGCTGCCCTGTTGGGCCTGCACCAGTTTCTCTGAAGGGCCCAGCGTCCACAGCTGCGCAGCCCAGGGCCGGCCAGACAGGGAGGGAGAGAGGGAAGGGCCTCCCGACCGGCCCCTGCTGCTCGGGTTTCCCTCTGGCGGCCGCAGCAAGTGCCCTTTAGGTCTGATTGATTTTATCTGTGAAATGAGCTGAAAATCCCTCCCAGGGAGAAGCGCTCATCTCCCTTCCTCAGCCCAGACACTCCGGATAAATCAGATTGCCCACCGCCAGAGCCCGCGTGGGCCAAGCGCAGGAGGAGGGCGGGACGGGGGACAGCGGGACGGCGGGACAGTGGGACGGTGGGACAGCAGGATGGCGGGACAGTGGGACAGCAGGATGGCGGGATGGCGTGGAGGCCTTTGGCTTCTTCCCAAGGCTGAAAATCCAGGGCGCCGGCATCCTCAGCCACCTGGTCACATCCTCAGCCACCTGGTCAAGGCCTGCCTCACTTCGGGTTTCCACAGAAATAAACCCCGAGCCGAGGAAATGGGTGAGCCGTGATTCAGGGGTAGGGACCAAGCCAGGGAGGGGAAGGAGTCCAGCAGGGCTTCAGCCCCTGCCCTCCCTCCACCAGCCTCCCCACAACACCCGGGGTGACCTTCCCTTGGGTCTGCACGTCCCCCTGCACCTCGGGAAGCACCCAGGTCCTCCATCCAGAGGCAGGATTGCCTCTATTCATCAGGAATGAGCAGGAGGCCAACAGGCGAGCCTTTTGGAGGGGCCGATGGGGTGCACTTTTGGGGTGAGGATGGAGGCAGATGGAGGGGAGGCTTGTCCCCCGCACCAAGGGCCAAGGCTCCTGTCTCCTTCCACCCCTTCCCCAGCAGGCCAAGTGCCTGGACTTCCCAGGTCTCCCAGAACATTAATGCAAATTATCATCATTCTTCTCTTCATTGAAAGAGACTCTGGCACAGTCGTCTAAGAGTCACCGATGAAGCTGACGTGAAAAATTCGGTAATGGGCTGCCAATACTCAATTACTCCAGCATAATATGGAAGTGAGGGGGGAGCAAGCCAAGAGGCCACAGCCCAGGGACAGTGGGGGCAAAGGGGGAAACTAGACACTTGGCTCAGGCCCACGGACACAGCCTCGTGGGCAGGAAGGAGAGCACCTCTGGGGGCAAGGGGTGCACAGGGAGTCCCCAGCCTTCCCCTCGGGCCGAGCCTCCCCGCAAGGCTGGTCGTTCACTGTAAAGGGCCTTTCCTGGGAGTCAGAAGTTGCTCAGTCCCTCCTAAGGGCCCCAAGAGAATGAGCCTGGCTGGGCCCGGGAAAGGGGACAGAGCATCATGCCAGGCCTGGCAGCCCTGTGCCAGTCCCTCCACCGTGGGCAGGGGCCTTTGAGCAAGGCCTTGTGGGTCCCGGAGGTCTCCCCGTGAGCTGGGAGCCCAGACGCCTGCTCCTGCCCAGGGCTGTTTCGTGAACGTGAGGAAATTACCCACCGGAGGCCAGGTCTGCAAGGGGGATGACTGTGGCCACCGCTCCTTCCTAGGTGGTCCCTCCCCTTCCTCGGGATTTTCAGCTTGGAGCAGAGAACATCACAGTCGGAAGATCCACAGTAAGTGCTTATTACTAATGAGCACACTCCAGCCCCGAGGGTGGTCGCCCCGTCCAGCCCCTGCCCGCCCGGTGGCCTGGTGGGGGGGAGGCAGCTCAAAGCTGCGAGGCGCACCTCCAGGTCAGGGGCAAGGTCAGGGGCAGGGCAAGACGAGAATGCACCCTTCTGTTGTCCTGCACTGTATCATGTCTGCAAATAAATGGAATAATTCAGTTTCCAGGACTCTTAACCTTTTCACTTGGCATAAATTGTGATCACCCAAATAAATACAGGCAAATCACATTAAAAACATATATATACGAAGCTCATTTATTCAAGACATTTTCCAACTCTGAAAATACCTGTATCTTACCAAGAGAGAAAAAAAAATAACAACAACCACAACAAGCTCAGTTCAGAGCTGCACACCCCCGTTTCTGTCCCTGTTTCCCTGTTGGCTGCAGACAGGGGTGTTTGGATTCCTGACGGCCCTCCCTGACCTCACGGTCCCACCTCAGCCGGATCAAAGGTCGAAGAAACCATTCCCTCCCTCCCCACTCCATTCCAAATTGGCAGAGAGAGGGCCAGATGTATGAGCGGATCGTAATGTGGTGCCAGGAATGTTTGAGCAATAATCAATTGCGAATTATAACTTACCAAGTTAAGAGTCAAATGAAGGGGCTGCGACTGAATATTTTATCAAAGCAATTTAATAAGAAAGTAAATGACCATAAACCATTAAAATGAGGTTTTTCAGCATCCTAAGGAGCTGCACTTCCCAGGCAGCATTTGACACCTCTTCCACCATTTAGGAAGAGGCGGGAGTGGAGTGAGGCTATGGCTTCCAGAAGAAAGGATGCCTTCTGGGTGGTGGCGTCCCCAGGGGGCCTTAGTCCCTCCAGCCAGGAATGCATCCCTCCTGGGACCTGAGTCACAGGGATGGTGTGCCATCCTCACAGGTATCTCACATATGGGGCCTCTGCTGAGACTGGGGCCTCCCCTCCACGACGGCTCGCTCCAGTTACAGAGAGGGCAGGCCTCCCGAGAGGGCTGCATGAGAGATAGGCCAGGACCCAACACGGTGGGAGGCCTCTGTTTGGCTCTCAGGCTTCAGAGCACAAGCTTCGGCGTGTGTGCACCCCCAAGGGTGGCCTCATAGACGGGCCTCCCGTGTTTTGGAGCGCAGAGCGCCAACACTCACAGAATACTGTGCACCCGCGCAGAGCCCTACCAGTAGACCTAGGAGTGCCTTTTAAAAAGTCGCGGGTCTGCACAGCAAAGGAAACCGCCAACAAAATAAAAAGGCAAATCATACATCTTGTAAATCATACGTTTTGATAGGACTTAATATCCAAAATATATAAAGAACTCTTGAAACTCAATAGAAAAAAAAATCTGATTACAAAAATAAGCAGAAGATCTAAACAGACGTATTTTCAAAGAAGGTATACAACTGTCCAGCAGGTACATAAACACGTATTCAGCATCACTAATCATCAGGAAAATGCTAGACAAAACCATAGGGAGATAACACCCCATAACCCATTAGAATGGCGATTATTAAAAAAACAAGAAATGCCAAGTGTTGGTGAGGATGTGGAGAAAGGGGAGCCCTCGTGCACTGTCGGTGGGAATGCAAGCTGGTGCGGCCACTCTGGAAAGCCGTATGGAGTTTCCTCAAGAAGTTAAAAAGGAGCTACCCTATGACCCAGAAGTTTCTCTTCTGAGTATTTACCCAAGGAAAATAGAAATGCTGATTCAAAAAGATACACGTACTTCCATCTTTACCGCAGCATTGTTTACAACGACCAAATATGGAAAGAGCCCACATGTCCATCAACAGATGAATGGATAAAGACAATGTGATAAATGTAATATTTATGATGAGATCACAAATATATAATACATATCAGATATAGATGTATCTGATGGAATATTATTCAGCCGTAAAAAAAAAGAATGTTTGTGACCACAAGGATTGAGGTAGAGGGTATTAGTCTAAGGGAAATAAATCAGACAGAGAAGGATAAATATCATATGATCTCACTTATGGAATCTAAATAAAACAAAACAGAAACTGAGCTCGTAGTTCCAGAGAACAGACTGGCAGCTGCCAGCGGAGAGGATGGGGTGAGTAAGGAGGTGGGCAGAAGGGGTAGGAGGGTGAAAAGGAAATGACTTCTAGTAATAAAATAGTCCTGAAGATGCAACGTGCAGGATGGCGACTATAAGTAATAACAATGCTTGAAATCTGCTAACAGAGGAAATCTTAAAAACTCTTGTCACAAAAAAAAAAATTGAAACTGGGGACAGATGTTAACTAGACTTACTGTGGTGATCGTTTTGCAACATCTACAAACATCTAATCGTTATGTTGTACACCTGAAACTAATACAATGTGGCTTGTCTATTACAGCCTAATAAAATTTTTAAAAAGGAGTGTAGTGGGATGTAGATCTATATGCCAAGGAGACAGCTGTATAAAAATCACAGAGTTGAGAGTATAAGGAAGACTGAGAGGAGGTGGACAGGGGTGAAAGCAGAGACGGGATATTGTGATGACACATTCAGGACTGTCTCATTAGATTCAGATACGGTATGATGGCTACTTGCCTAATAGAGAGCAGAAAATAGATGAAGATGATAGATAGATAGATAGATAGATAGATAGATAGATAGATAGATAGATAATAGATGATGGATAGATGATGGATGGATAGATTGATAGATGATGAATGGATGGATGGATGGATGGATGGATAGATGATGATGATAGATAGATAAATAACAGATGATGGATAGATGATGGATGGATAGATTGATAGATGATGGATGGATAGATAGATGATGAATGGATGGATGGATGGATGGATGGATAGATAGATAGATAAATAGATAATGGATAATAGATGAATAGAAAGATGGATGGATGGATGGATGGATGGATGGATAGATGATGATGATAGATAGATAAATAACAGATGATGGATAGATGATGGATGGATAGATTGATAGATGATGGATGGATAGATAGATGATGAATGGATGGATGGATGGATGGATGGATGGATGGATAGATAGATAAATAGATAATGGATAATAGATGAATAGAAGGATGGATGGATGGATGGATGGATGATGATTGTGAAGATAGATACATAGATAATAGATAATAGATGAATGGATAGATGGATGGATGGATGGATGGATGGATGGATGGATGATAGATGATGATAGATGATAGATGATAGATAGATAGATAGATAGATAGATAGATAGATAATTACAGGTGCAGGGAGGCAGGAACATCAGTTGAGAACCCCAAGGCCGACTCCTGCTTTGCCCTCTGCTTCCCTGCTGCCTGCCTGGCTCACCAGGGAAAAGGAAAGAACATTCTACAAGTGGCTACATTCAGACCCTCCCTGTGCAGAGCATGTGCCAGCTGCTGGTGCTCACAATGCTCCCCCCACCACCAGAGGAAGAAAAGGCCATGCAGGTAGGGAGCTTGTGCCCCTCACACATGAGGCAGCGGGGCCTGGGAGCATGAAGGAACCCGCGGAAAGACCAAAGTCACCGAGCTGGGTCTAGAACCCAGGTGGGAACGGAAGACAGAGCCAGCACGTGCTGTGCTGTGCGTGGAGGAGCTACGTATACCCCAGGATGTGGGAAGGTATGTTTCCTGAGAGATGACGCCCTTGTGGAGGCGGAATGGACATGGCCCAGGCCTTGGAGAGCCCTCCGCCAGGACTCTTCTCGTCACTTGGGGTCCGCCGCTGCACCTGCACCAGGACTGCACTGGGGGCCAGCCTGCGGCCGAGCTGGGGGAGACTCGGGGCCGGAGGTCACTCCGTGAGGGGGGAGCGGTGACATGGAACCGGAGTCAAGGTCAGCCTGCAGCTCGGGTGCGAGGCCACTCGGAGGCCGGCCTGTGCGTCAGTCCGCGTCAGGAGGAGAAGCTATTTTGCAACCCGTGGCTCAGAAGGGAAAAGCATTTGAGAATCAATCCTTCCACCGTCGTGGATCAAGTGCGACGTGTTGTTCTCCACGACACTCACCTACCAGTCCATCACTCGGGTGCTCGTGCCCAGGTACGGAGAGCAGAGAAGCCCCCGCCCCCCCTGCTCTCTACCTGAGCAGTGGCTGCGAGGACGCAAGCAGGTAATCCTTGCTAAGTTCAGCAAAGGGCCTAAGAGCTGCGGGTCGGCCGCTGCTAGGTCACTTGCAGTCGCTCCCCCTTCCCGGCCAGTGAAGCTGCAGGTGGGGCAACACGTGTCAGCATGATGAGTGGGCGAGCTGAGGCGTCCTGGGGGCACCTCCACAATTGCGTCTGCTCCCTGCAAACCTTGAGGTTGCCCCTGTGCTGAGGACATCACACCTGAGAATATCCTTCCTGCTATATTCACATCCAAAGCTCTGCTTGTCCTCCTGCCCCGGCAACGGGCATTCCCAGGACCAAGTCAACCAGCCCCGGGGGGAGTCCTACTTTGCCAGGATTGGGTCCCAGCTGCGCCCGCCTGGGCCCTTCCGGGAGCCCAGGGTGTGGGGAAGAGCCTTACCTTTGGGCTTTAATTATGCTTGATTCCAGCTTCTGCTGAGTGATCGCTCGTCTTTCTCTAAGCCCCCATTTTTCCCAGAGCATTTTCTTGATGTTATTAGAGCTGTCTATAAAATATGAATCCCAATTCCATGATAGTCATAAAAGCCATAAAATTCTATGTCTGCCATGAAAATATTACATGATTTATTTTTGTGTGAAGTACATATTAAATCTCGTACTGGAATAGGAGTTTGGCTCTTCAACATCACGAACTTTTAATAACACACACTTTGCCTTAAATTGCTATTATTTTAAGTTTCTTTCTTCACTTTACAGTAGCTCTCGCTTCAAAATAGGATCAGAAAATAGTCCTAGTCTTATTTATACGTTAAAGTTAATATTCACTGTAGCTTAAATTCTGCTCCCTTTTTTTTATAGTGTTCATTTTTGTTTTGTATATGACAAGATTTGTGCATTTGATTTGTTTTATTTTATGCTGAGTGCCTTAGGAGAAATATCAGGTGATTAACCAAACCCTCCGACAGTGGGTCTGATACTACCATCTCCAGGGTCACGGAGTGGGTCTGCATAAATCCACACGAGTCAACACGTGGCTGGAATAGAGAGAGGAAGAATTGAACTGGGATGGGGTGGAAGAGGAGGAGCAACTATTGCTCTTTCCTTTTCCCAAAACCCGTAGGTCAACCCACAAGGGTTTGCCAAGCTTCCAGTATCTGACGGTCAGCTAAAGCTTCCTGGAGACACACAGAAAGAAGAAGATCATTGGTACGATGGGATTCACATGCATGAACCCATTGAAGGATCACCCGAGGCCAGGCCAGGCTGTGTGACTCACATCGCATGTGTTGGGGGGATTCGATGGGATCCAAGAATTAGGTTTATTCTGCAGGCGAATGCGGGATTTGAGTTGCCCTGGAAGGACAAGGGGAACTGAGAGAGGCCGAGGAGAGATGAGACAAAGTGAGGCAGAGGAGCCTGGGCAAGAGGAGAAGCTCGTGGGACCCTGAATGGGAGGGAGGGAGGGAGAGAGGAAGGAAGGAAGGAAGGAAGGAAGGAAGGAAGGAAGGAAGGAAGGAAGGAAGGATAGTGTCCAGGTGGCCACCGCCAGAGCCCAGCTCCTACCCAATCCCCACCTTGCCATCTTGCCAGCTTCTCTGCCCCAAAGACCCCACACTGAGTTTCAAACGATATCGAGGGTAAAGGGAAGATTGATTTTCAGCCTGGAGGATACATGTGACATTTGGAATGAGTTGAAACTGATCTAAGAGATTTTCATTTCAAAAGATATCTGATATGATGTGTCGATGGGGTGTTTCACACACCTCATCAGAGTTCAAAGACTGCAGCCATGAGCATGGCGCTTCCAAGGTGGAAAGCAGATGTGTAGAACCGGAGCAGGAGGGGGTCTTGGCCTCTTCAGACTTGGCCCACCCGCCACCTGACATACCATGGAGACAAAGCCGTGTGTTTGATCCAGGCAGCCCTTGGGGCTGCGGCATCTTGGCATGGGTACAAACAATGTGATTTTTTGTATCCAACTCCGCGACCACGTTTTCATATCCCCAAACCCTAATCAGGGCACCTACGGGGCATAGAGTCATTCACTCAGAGGCCACTGAATGCTCTGATAACCAGCGAGGACTCGCCAAGCTTGGTCGGACATCCACCCGTCTGCCACCCCCGGAGCACCCAAGCCTTAGTCTGGGCTCCCCGTAGGGCACGACCTGGGGAAAAACTCACGTGCTACCATCTTGGGAGGGGGTTCAAACCCCGGAAGCTGAAGTGAGGGCCTAGGGGACGGAGGCAACATAACGTGCATTATCTCGGTGGACACATCTGAGCACAACCGATTACTTAACCTCAAGGGACTGTCCTTTGGGAAACCATTATAGCAAAGCACAGCTCAAGACAGTCTATCTGCAGGGGTAAGGTGACAACAAGAATAGAAAAAAAAATCATCTGTGCCAAACAACAGCATGAGTCCCGTCCTCCGGGGCTGTGCAAACGTGGGTGGAAGAAAGCGAGTCCCAAGGAATCCCACGACTGGGAATCAACAGGGAGTCTTTGGCGCGGAGGTCAGAGGTGCGTGCTGCTGTGAGATGCTGTCCGCTGCGCCCCTGGGAAGTCAGGGGGGCCTCACAGGGCCAGCCAGGGGGCCGCAGCAGGATCTCTGTCACCGAGGCCAGGGCAAGCTGACGTGATGTACTGGAGGGGTCTGAGATCGGCCCCGCTCTGCATCCATTCACTCCAGCCTAGATGCTGATGCTGTTGGTGCCCGGAACCTCTCTCTCCAGATTCCTCTGTGGGTTCACCGTGGAGGCCTTGTCTCCCCCGACCCCTGGCCCACCCCCGGCTGGGGCCATGCTGCCTGGCAGGGTGCACCTGAGGCGCTCTGTGTGAGGGATCTTGGGGCAGAGTCCCCAGGCCCTGCTCTTCAGGGAACAGGCGGCCGAGACAACGTCTACATTTGCTTGGAGCAGAGGGAGAGCCTCCAGGAAGCTTCCCTGGAGTGCAATAGAAAATTCCGTCTCGTGACCCACCAGCCTTCTCTCGATGTGAAAACATCTACCAAATCGATCCCACACATTAAGCGGATGAATCCTAATATTGAGTTTAAAAATCATATACCTTCCAATCAGCTGCTTTGTGTTATGGAGACAAGAACCAAGTGGGGGGTTGAGGTTCTTTGCAAAACTGAATAAGGCCACCACGTCGACTGAGATGATAAAAATAATAAGGAGACGAATAAATTAAAATTGTAGCGAGGAACTGAGGCCCGAGAAGAAAGTGTGCACCTTTCTAGCCGGATGTTTTTCCGAAGAGCCTGTCTTGAGTGAGTGGCAGCTGGGAGGACAAAAGCTAGAAGGCATCTGGAAAAATATTAAGAGTTTTGTGAAAGAAAATCAATCAAGAAAGATACACAAACCTGATTAGGGAAAGGAAAAATGTATGTCGTAATATAGAGAGCGGTCCGTGAACGGGTGGCTGGTTCCTACAAGATTAGAGAAAATAACCCGAGGTGAGGGTTGCCTTCTCCTTCCACTCGGCGCTTAGCATCACCCACCTGGAAGCTTCATCCCCCTGGCTCCAAGCAATTTGCTGAGAAAGAATATTTTTGCTGCTAAATGATCTCGCTCCCCGGTGGCTCCCGCAGCCACCAGCTCCGAAACAAGCGGCCTCGCGGGAGAAGGGACGGGCGCAGCCTTGGCGTTCAAGGCCCCCCATGCGGAGCCCAGCGCCCCGCCCACTGGCTGCCCCCCGGATTGCGGAAAGGTTCTGGCTTGAAAATGGAAAGACAAGGCAGGAATAAAGGTTCCAGGTCCATGAGGCCCTCGTTGGCGAGGACGTCTGCGTGCGGTCCAAGCCGAGGAGGGAGGGGGTCTAGGTCAACGCATCTCCCTGCTTGAGCTCCCAGGGTGTAAATCAAGAAGGTGCCAGCAAAACAGGCTGCGGGGCCCGGAGGCCAGCACGGGCTGCTGGTGGGGAGCAAAGCCTGCGGCCTGCGAAGGTTCTCAGGCCTGAAGTGCAGGAAGCGGGAGCAGACGGCAGGCCCCGGCGGCAGGCCTCCCTGCCCCAGTCAGCGGAGCCCCCCGACCCCTGACGAGGTGGCCTCGCCGGGACAAGAGCCACCTGCTTCCAAACTCAAGTGGCTGAGTGACTGGGCACGGGCAGGTGTGCGCACGTTCCAGCAACTTCTGCTCCCTGACGCCCGCTGAGGGCCGCCTTGCACTCGGCGCAGCAGGATTCCACGGGCCTTTTGCTCGACGGGCCCGTATCTTGGTATCAAAACTCAATGAACGATGGGCACAGATGTGGGAAATTAAGGAAAGATGTGGACAGCTGCTTTTGCCTTTGTTCCACCAAACGCTGGAGCACGTTTCCTCCTTCATTTCCTCTTTGTGCTCATTGTCGTGCACAGAGGAAGGCAGCCGATGGCTTGGTTTGGGTGACCTGTTTATTTCTAAACTTGGGTTCCTCTGCCTGGCGCTAATGGCCCTGCACCCCCTCCCCTCATCGCCCCGGGGGTCTGGCTCTTAATTACCCCGGTGGGAAGGTGGCCACCGTCCCCAGCGCCAGACTGGCTGGTGCAATTCGGTGTCAACACAGACACAGGAGCTCGAACAGCTGTCTCGTCCTCTCACAGCAAATTAAATGCATGTTAAAAGATTATCTCTTACATTTATCATAACAAGATTTTGCATTCATGTCTTTCTCTCTTTTTAAATAGGAATAAGGATCTCATATACATTTTCTAATTTATTATCTGGTATTTATTATAGGGAGAGAGTTTTGTCTAATCACAACTCGTTAAAATCACATATTATTCACAATAACCCACCACTAAAGACTCATCACGGTAGCAAGAAAAAATTTAAAAAAAAAAAAGTGTTTTTAAAATGAAACTTCATTTTAAGCATGCCTCTTTGGAGACAGTCCAACGTGGTAAAGAAAGGAGTGGAACGTGTGTAATAAAATACCTTGGCAGAGAAAATTTGCCGGAAGGAAGGAAGGAAGGGAGGGAGGGAGGGAGGGAGGAGGGAGGGAGGGAAGGAGGAAGGAGGGAAGAGGGAGGGAAGGAGGAAACAGAATATCAAAGAGAGTTCAAATGCTTGACAAGAAAAAAAAGTAGGAATTCTGTGGCCCAGCTCAGTGTGCCCGCTGAAACTGCACGCCAATGAAGAAAGAGAAGGAGAGGAAAAAAAAAAAAAAGAAAATCAGGCCAAGAATTTACCGAGTTTCTCTCTCTCTCTCTCATCCTTAAGCCTGTGTCCTTTTCATCCTTCAGCCCCGGGTTCTAACTCGCACGCGTCCCGTTAGCCGAACGAAGCAGCCCTTGGCCTCCGCCGCGTTCCAGCCAGAACCGACTTCCAGATCGTGATTCTGTGCACAAAGAGGCGACGGCGTGGCATGTGCCGCGCTCATGAATGTCACCCCATCCACAGCAGGCCATCGGAACGGGGTTATGAATACGCGGTTTGCTGAGTGAGATGATTCTGGCATCAGCTATGTGGCATCTTCCACATGTTTAGCCTGAAAGAAGACATTTGTTTGGACTATATGCTTCTGTGTACTTTCTTAATGCAATAAAATTGACAGATGACTCCTTTTTGCAACAGGTTTGGAGAAAGGAAATGTGGTGGTGCTACCCTCCCCTCTCTTCTTGATGGCTGTTTAGACAGCAGTCTTAAAAAATCACTAGTCACTAAAATCCCTCATGCCCATTTCATATTGTGTTGATTCATATTAAATTCATGACAACAAAAAAGCAACTTGAGGCACTTTTGGAAATGACCGCTCTTTAGCGCGCCTCCCCTTCCTCCGGGCCTGGTGGGCCCAGCGCCCATAAAGCTGCCTGCTGTCTTGTGTCATGAAAAGAAACAGCTTTGCCTGGGAATGCCATTACTGTGTAATGAGGCATGCAGCAAAATATACCTTCAGCAGCCACTTGATGAAGGCTTGCTGACACACCAGACCAGACAGAAATGTTTTTTTGTATGTTCTTCCTTATTTTGTCCATCAATCACATCATTAGTCAAAGCAGACAAGCCTGTCAGCCGGGCCCAGATGCGGAGTGGCAGGCGATCAGCGGACAGGTGTTCCGGCTCCCCCAAAACGAAATCCTGAAATGAGAAAGGAACCGAGACCTTGTTTCAAGGGCTGGGATGTCAACGAAAGAGGACAGACACGGAGAGGGAGGCGCCCCGAGGCGCGCAGCCGTGGGGTGACCGACCGGCGTGGGGCCCTGGCATCGCCCGGCGGGGAGAACAAAGCCCATCCGTCTCCTGCGGTCGGGGACGGGTTCAAATGTAATAGTCACAGGCAGTAAATAAATGAAAGTCCCCTCGCGCCTCTCTGGTATCCCGAGTGCTACACGCGGGTTGGGAGGTTCAGAGGCCTGGGCCACCCCGGGCTCCTGGAGCTGCCTCCTGAGGCTGGCTGGGGGAAGGCAGGCTCCCCGCATGTCCAGGAGCCTAGCTCATCCCCGGGGGGTGCAGGGGTCGGGAACCAGCCTCCCCTCCTTCCCAGCACAGCCTGGAGTTTCTTCCTCCAGGGCGTTGTCTGGGCCACGCTCTCTGCCTGGGACCTAACAGGTTAATGAGACCAACCGTACGGAGTCATCCTCCAAGGTTCATTTCTAGCTTTTCCAGCAAAGCCCCGAAATGAATGTGAGCAATAAGCTCATTGCTCAGTGACGTCCGGGTTCCCTACCGAGAAGGGCTCGCAGCTAACCCAGCCCCCAGGCCCACCCCGGCCGGCCTTCCCAGCCGCAGCGGCCGAGGTGATCCCCTGTGACGTGCCCAGCCCAACCGCCCGGCCGGCACACAAGCCTTTGGGTTCCTCATTTTCAGTTCATGTTTTAAAGCACTTTTAGATTCACAAAACAAGTGAGAAGAGGAGACGGACTCCCCACACGTGCAGTGTCCCTTGTCACTAAACCTGAAATGAGTAGGCCCCACGTGGCGTCATCCACGAGCCGACACCGGTGGGTTATCATTAACCGAAGCCCCTGCTTGGGTCAGATTTGGCTCGTTTTTCCCTGATGTCCTCTGTCTGTCCTGGGCCCCCACATCGGGGGGGTCCTGAGGCTCTGAGGTGCGACAGCGTCTCAGACTTGGATGACTTCGGCCGTTTTGAGGAGTGCTGCCAGGTGCCACTTACGGTAGGCCGGTTGTTGCTGTAGTTTTTAATTTCGAATATGCGTGTGCGCACAACATCTTTTACACTGCAATAAATAATAGTGCGGGGAGGGGGGGGACCCGAGGAGGGACGGAGGGAGGAATTAGGCCCACGAAAGGTCAGAAGTCTTTACACGGCTCCGGGGAGAAGACTCCGACACTCCAATCTCTCCCGGGGTTGACCTTTCCGGAGATGTGCTGAGCAGGAAGGTGGTGATACCTGATACAAGATTCAAACCCACACTTCCACCTTTAAACGAGAATTAAATCTGCAGATATCTCCTCTGGGGTTTCCAAAAGGAAAGCAAGCAAGCACATCATTAATCTAAGCGGCCATCGGATGCCACCACGGCCCGGTGCCGGGCGTCTGGGCCCGCGTGGGGGTGAGCGGGGGCCGCCGAGACATCAGCTTAAGGTCACTGAGGGTGACATGGGGGGTGGGCCCCGAGAGGACCGCGGGCCTGACCGCACCCAGCCTCCCAGGACGACGGGGACAGAAGGCTGCGTGGGGACCACCCCCTGCAGGTGCTCCGCAGGCCCCGTCCGCCCAGCTGCCATTCCCTGTTTCTTGCCTCTTCGCCTTTTCCTCTTTCTCCACAAAGCTCACGGGGGCCGGGGAAGGAAGAGGCCGTCCGGTTGGGAAATGTGTGGTCGCTTTTGCTGATTAAGAAAGACCGTTCTCTTCTTCCCCCCTTTGTCTCGGCCGGGGAAGAAATAGTGTCTCTTAAAGGGCCTCGCAACTGCCAAGGCAGCGAAACCCGCAGCAGCTTGTTGCCCATCGCATCCCACCAAGAGCCTGACGCTACACGTAAGTGATGTTGTTAAATTACACTTTACAATTCATCCTTGCAAGTACCCCAGCTTTTCCAGCTCATACACATGCTTTATGAGCCTGCCTTTCACCCAGAAGGTCTACAGAAAGTAAAATAAATGAATCCAACACTCTATTCAGCCTGGATCATCTGACATTTATTCTTAGATGGGGCAAGTGACAATTTGAAAGCGATTCTCACACTGTAGGAACTTTTAGCCTAGGGTGCAGTATATAATCAGTCAATCAATCAGTTTTACGGACTACCTACTGGGTGCCAGTCCAAGTGGAAGGGCCGGCGCCCGCCCTCCGTGACCTTCAGGTAGTCGGGGAAACGGGACTGCATTATTCCCCCTTTGGACAGTTGATTAGAGAGCGGAGTTCCCCCGACTCCGGGACAGTCAACCCAGAGAGCAAGCTGAGCTATTTAGATTCTTTTCCTTGGAAGTTCAGAAGTGGAAGCGGAACGTCTAAGCTGGGCCTATGTGGCTCCCGGTTGCAGGCTAAGCAAGGTCAGGCCATACAGAGAAAACAGGAGAGGGCAAGATAAGAGAGAGGGAGGAGGGAGAGAGAACGAGAGTACAGATGTGTAGAGAGAGGCTGAAATGAATACAAGACCGAGGTCCCGGAGAAGTCCCCAAGAAGAGGCGGTTGTGTTTCCTGACTCTGTCCCTCCCGCCGTCCAGGGGCATCGCTTCCTCACGATTTCAGGGAAATACCCTATAACCTTCCAGCTGAGCTCCATCCTTTCCTAAGCAAGCCTGCGGAGTGGAGAGGGTCCCTTACACAGAGCACAGCTACCAAATGGGCCTTAAACACAGGAAAAGGTTCTCTAAGGCAGAGGAAGGAGCAGTAGTGGGAAGAGACATCAGAGAGGACACCGGGGAGCGTGTTAAGTGCTGGAAAGACTCAGATAATCAGAAAAGAACCGGTTACTTCACTTCGCATTCAGATCACTAAGCATAAACGTGATGTCGGTTGAGTGGTCTGTACCTCCCAAAGATACTGTAGGAAAAATGGTAAGAATCCCAAAGAAGCAAAGAGATGGAGTAAATACCCCAACTTCTGCACCAGGACCTGGAAAGGTCTCCTGGCTCTCCCAGGCCCTGTGTGCAGGCACCCGCTGTTCAGATGTCCCGTGAGATGTGTCCCCCACTACCTCAACCCCTGTCCTCCTGGCCTCTCAGCACAAAGAGGCGTGAGGTCACAGCAACTCCGTTCTCGAGAACAATATCCATCTGCCCTTCTCCCCAGGAGAACACATTTTGGGGACAAAAATGTTTATTTTCAATAAAATATTATGTGGATGATGCTGATGTAAGAAAGCATATAGTTCTCCTGAACAAGTTTTGTGTGTGTGTGTGTGAGAAAGAGAGAGACAGTTGTTTTGTGAGGGTGTCTCAGAGCTTGAAAGCCTCCAGCTCTACAAGTTCACTGGACCAGAATGTTCCTCTGCTTTTGGGAGCACCTCTTGGAGGCAAAAGCATGCTCTCTGACCCTTTGGGTCTTCCTTCCCAGTCCTGCCTGCACCCTGGGAGGAGGTCCAGCGGTGCAAGTAGCAGCCTGGGGATAATACCGTAACGGCCACCGCTTACTGGGTCTCCTAAAAGGTCGGGGAACACTGGCACCTCCGAATGCTGGCATCTGAGCACCAACCGTGCAAAGTGGCACACGGTCTAAGAGACTCAGAGAGGCTAACGTAATTTGCAGGGGACAAAGAGGCTGCAAGTGGCCATGGCTGAGGGCCACGACATCGCACTGCGCTCCGGGATGCTCAGGACCCAGCAATGGGCACAACTCGTGCATCCAAGACCACGAGCTTCCGGAGAGGCCAGCGCTGCAGCTCCTCCACTTATAAATGCCTTATTAGTGAGCTTTTGCAGGAAGAGTCTGAGGCGCTGGGCGTGTTTCCATTTGTACTGAGCAAATTTACTGGTGCTCGATGCGTGGACACGAAAACTCCCCCTGGGATAGGTGTGCAGGTCAGATGTATGGTTTCATCCATCCCGTTGGCCAAGCTCATCATAAGGCGAGGCCGTTAGGTTTGCTGAGCTGCAACGGGGAAGTGATACATCTGAGGTCCCTGAGACGCCCCTGCCCTCGAGCACCAGTGCCTGGGCATGGAAGCCTGGCGTGCCCTGGAGAACGGTGATGGGTCAGGCTTTCAGAAAATGCAATGTGCGCTGGATGCTCTGGGGACCCATCGCACCCCAACTCCGTTAGTGGCACAGGATGGGACAAGGGCCAGCTGTACCCACCTGCACTGCCCAAAGCTCTGGGGATGGCACAGAGCTCTAAGCTTAGGGGTCCCCAGGAAGCAGGGCTCCTCCAGAATGCAGGTCCAAACACCAGCATTGATGTCTCCACTCAGCCAGCCTCCAGGCCTGCTGCGGATAGCTGCAAAGGCGAGGCCAACCTTTACAGGGAGGCTGCGAGCTTAGCGGCGAGCACCTGGGGCTGGGGGCACCCCTGGCACAGGGCGCCTGGAATGTTCTGCTTGTCCTGACTCAAGAGGAAAATGTTTTCCACTCTGGTGTCTCCCTGCACTCCCAGCATGCCTGGAGTTGGGTCATCCCCGGCTGCTGAGCACATGTGTCCCCCGTATTTACCTGTGGCTGCAGAAGCCCAGATGCCCCTGGGGCTTGGGCCCACCCTCATATCCCTCTCCGCCCGCCCGGAGGCAGTCGGATGGGGATGGGAGCAGATGGGATGGAGATGGGGAGGTGCCCTCCGCAAGTCAATAATTAGAGACCCCTTCACCCTGGTATATTTAAATATTTGTTCAGTATTTATTTAGTGAAGGTGGGTAGAAAGTGATATTTGATAATAAAATTGCACATCTTTATTTCTTTTGGCTCTTTCTCAGTAATATATCAACATAAAATTGTAAAAAAAAAAAAAAGCATCACTGAAATACATAGAATAAATGTGTGAGTCCCTAAATATACCTATCCCCACCTCCATGCCCCTCCTCAAGTGTAAGCACTACGGAACAGTTAGGTGTACATCTTTCCAGTCATTTGTTTCTACCCATTTCCATAAATATATGTGATATGTATGATTATAAATATATTAATTATATATTAAATATACATATAGGATTTTCACAGAAGTAAAGATATATCCTATATATTGTCCTGGATCTTGGTTTTTCTCACTTAATTCATTTCACAGATATTTCAAAACCAATACACATTTTTAAACAGCTGTTTAGTATTCCATAGTATGCATATACTATAATTTCTTTAAAAATATTTAAGATGCTTCTAATTTTTTTCATTATTACAAATAAGATTTTGGTATAAAATCTCATATATAAGTCTTTGAACATTCAAGGAAATATTTCTGTAAACTAGATTCCCAAAATTAAGATTACTTGTTTGAAGGGCATGTACATTTTAAATTCAGATGCCTTGTATATTTTTTACATCCCTGCCTGCTCAGGATATACTAGTCATCTAAAATTTTGCTATTCTAAGGTATAAAAACGGACAATCTTGTTTTAATTTGAATTTCTCTGTTGATTAGAAAATCTGAATGTCATAAGATACGTTATAAATATTGCTCCCAATGCATCATTTGTCTTTTCTATAGAAGATTTTTGTTTTAATGTAGTCAAGTATGTCCTCCTGTTTGTTCAGAGCCTTTGGGCTTCATACCTTAGTTAGGGGTACTTTTTTAGGCCCTAAGATTGTTTTCTTTTAACTGTTTTTATGAACTTTTAAATCTATGTTGAAATTTTGTACATCATGAAATGGAGGTCTAATTTTTTTTTAAAGATTTTATTCAGTTATTCATGAGAGACACAGGGAGAGAGGCAGGTAGAGACACAGGCGGAGGGAGAAGCAGGCTCCCTGCGGGGAGCCCGATGTGGGACTAGATCCTGATCCCGGGACCGTGGAATCACGCCCTGAGCTGAAGGCAGATGCTCAACCGCTGAGCCACCCAGGCGTCCCGGAGGTCTGATTTTTTGAATGAATAGCCGACTATCCTCATCGTGGGTAATTGGTCTATTTTTCCTCTCCTACCCAAAGTCCTTCCTTTGTCATGAACTGAACCCTCAGTTACATGATCCTGTTTCTTCCCTCTTCAGGTTTCGCCATTGAGCTCTTTCTTTTGTAAGATCACATGGTTGTGATTGCCACACTCTGATTAGGTGTGGAAATTTGGTGAGAAATTTGTCCTCCCACATCAGTTTTCTTTTTTCAAAATTGTCTTCAGGATTCTTCTGTGATGTCTCTCCCATATGGGCTCAGAATCTGCTTGTCACCTTTCTATAAAAATCTCTCCCTGGGATTTGATTGGGACATGTATCAGACACTATTGTGCCCCAGTGACACTCCTCAGAAACTCCCTTTATTCCAGAGGCTGCTGGATCATTTCCTAAAATAAACTCCCAGCAGGCAAGCCTTTGTCTCAGGCTTTACCTCCTGGGGAAGAAGCCCTCAGTCCAAGACAGAAGAGCACTGAATATTGAATAGACAATTAATGTGGGGAGATTTGACAGGTTTGCATTATCAAGTCTTCCTACCTCAGAGGACTCTTTAGTTATGTTCTCTCCTTTGTGTCCTTTATTAGCATTTATAGTTTTGCTTCTACAAGTCCTGCACATGCCGTTAGCTTTTTTTTTATGAGTTTTGTTGCTATCAAGTAGGTTATTTTCACTGTGTATTTCCTAGATGTTGTTGTTTAGAAATTCTGTTTTTATATATTTATCTTGTATCCAACTACCTTCAAGTAATAACTCCAAGGAATTTACTTACATTTGTCAAGTATGTAAACATATTAATTCTCAATAGTGATTATTCCCCCTCTCTGTTACAATATTTTATCTACTCACTTAATTGCATTTCTTTATTCACCGGTGTGGACATCAGTGATTGTCTTGTCTAGTTTCTTAACAAATTTAAATAAAATATTCCTAAGTTTACATGCTTAATTTATATTTCTTAAACGCTTTATTGATTTAAAAAGTTTTTTTCATTTCTTAGCTTACTATAGCTTTTAAAAATCATGAATGAGAGATTAATTTTACTTAGCGCCTATTCATGTGGTGTATCTATTTTAATCTCTTAATTTCATTAACTACAGAAATATATTTCTGACATTGTAACCTTTCACTCCCAAGATGAACTCAACTTAGTAATGAGTTTCATGATCATATCTTATTTAGAGTTTTTGTATGTATCTATGCTCATACATTTTTTAAAAAGTTTTATTTTTTACATTACTCTTGTCTTCTTTTAGTGTCAGGGAAATATTACCATTATAGAAAGAGTCGGGAAGGTTTTTGTGAAATATAAGAATTACCCATTTTATTGAAGTTTTCTTACAACTTATCTACAGATGGTCTAGATCTGGTGCCATTTTTAGGAAAGTTTTTTTATTTTTTTGCAATTTAAAAATTTCTTTTACAAATTCGGCTCTTTTAAGGGTGTCCACTTAAGTCAATCTTACTGGTTTTTGTATTTACTAGAATTTTTTCTATTTTGGCTACATTTTAGAATGTAATAACATTCACTTGATTTTATAATTTCCTCATTATCTGAAGTTATATTCTTTTCCTCATTTTTAATATTATATATCTTTGTATATACTATTTTTTGACCATACTGGTCAGATACTTTTTTTATGTTTTCAGAGAAACAGATATTAAAGCTAATTATGCTTTTTTAAAAACTCATAAATTTTGGATTTGTTACTATCATCAAAGTTTTCCTTATTTCTTTGGATTTATATTATTATCTTTTCTTCACCTTCTTGAATTACATATGTGGTTCATTTAATTTCACCCATTTTAATTTTCTAGTATATACCCTTAAAATTCATACAGTTGCCATTAGATTTTTTAAAAAATATTTGCATGACTCTTGTTTTTATCATGAGTTTATTATTTTGATTTTAACTCCTTTTTAACTCAAGGATTATTTTAGAAGTCTGGATTTTTAATGTGATCTGTTTTTATGATTCATGTCATTTCCGATTTGAGGAGTTTATGGAAATTTTCCTTGTGGCTAAAATGCATGGTCACTTTTGTAAGTATTTCATGTGTGTTTGATACTAGAGTGAGTTTTCTAGTTGCTAAAAAAAAAGTGTGTGCACATATACAAACATATATAGTCAAGCTTATTATTGATTATTCAAATCTTTTATAACGTTACTCATTTTAATTTTTTCCTAGATTTATTAAGATACAATTGATATACAACATTGTGAACATTGAAGTGTACAGTTCACTCTTATTTTTATTTTAGTTTGCATGTCCTTAATTTATTGAATTCTGAGAGGTCAGGCAAATATCTTTCAGTATAAGTAAGGATTTATTATATTCTTTCTATACTTTTATCACTTTTGCTTTCTATCTTATAAAGCTATGATCTTGAGTATATAAAGTCAGCTTTTATAAAATGAACTAAAACCTCCTGTCCAATATGTTGCTTCTACCTGGGGTATATAAAATAGTTTGATGTAGCCTGAATGGAGGCATCATGCCAAGAGAAAATTTTGGTAAATTAGATAAAAGATAGATTGTGAAGGCCTTTCAGTGTTATGCTCTAGGTTTTGGTTTTTGTTCTCAATGTAATGGAGTCATAAAAGGGTTAAACCTCGGTCAAGATGTGGTCAGTTTTTGTCTTCGAAAACTCAGCTCACTCCAGCTGAATTATGAGAATGATGGCGTGAGAGGATAGACAGGCTGACAGCCAGAGAGAGTCAAAAGCTGTTGAAGAATTTTCCTACGGAAGGTTATGGAAATAAAGGAGAAGGCACACATTTAAAGACACACTCTTCACCAACCCGTAGAGTCCACATAGCCATTTCGCAGAGTAGCAAATCCTGCAAGCCAATGGACTATGGAGGTCATGGGCAAAAGTACTGAGAGAACTCAGCATTGTGGATAAAATATTTTCATCAAAAAGGAGATTATGAAACCCTCAGGCTAGAGACAGTTTGGGCTGAAAACATGGAGAAACTTCCAAATTGCATACAAGGTTGATAAATGGTGAACTACACTTGGGTATTAGGAAAGACAAAACATATCAGAGGCATTGCCCCAAAACAGACATCGAGAAGCATGAGCAGTGTGAGCATCACATCTGAGAGGCAGGATGGATCAAGTGAGTGGCGGCTATCTAGAGCTCTCTGCTTCCTTTGATCCAGCAAGCATGAAAGTGGCACAACAACATCAATACGGTCTATCCATGCTGCTGTCACTGGCTCCCCCCTTGCTCCTTCAGTAGGGGACAAGTGGGCAGACCTGAATCCGAAACATGACGCAACCCAAGCATTGCAAAGGTGTGACTGAATAGGTATCTTCTTGGAGGAATGCTGGTCCCTCAAACCCGGTAGCAAGTTAGTTCACCTCCTATCAGCAGAAAACAACACCCAGGCAACCCTCACGGTGCAATAGCAGGCAGGTGAGCAGGTGATTCTCTCTGGAATGGCCTCCTGAGAATCACAACCACTTAATGCCCCCTCCCAAAGAGGTGGATCAAAATGAAGCTATATTTCTCTGACAGAAGCTAACAAAATATAGAATGTTCTGGAGAGAGAGAAGGAAGAAAAACAACCGAATAAATTAAACTTGGAGTTTCTATGTTGACCTTGAGTTTTCCGTCTGTTTTCAGAACTTGAGGGTCAAGCGATGTCTGCTTCCAGCTAATTTTATTCATTATCATTCTCCTTAAAGGAAAACACGCCTTTAAAGTCAAGAGCTTCTCTGTATTTATTTATTTTTTTTTGAGCTTCTCTGTATTTAAAAAAATAAATAAATAAAAGACCAACGAAAGTGCCACCATTTAGAATTTGCTTTTTGCCACAGGGAAATGTGCCATTTGTGACAAAGGGGTGTAAAGAGAACTGCAAACGTGTGTCATTGTTTTATAGAATAGTTTTCCTCTTCAGAAAAGTTATATAACTAGTAATTTTGAAAAGGCAATCATCAAATTGTGTTTTATAAACTGATGATACAAGCCTATCCATATATTTTGTATGACTGAAAAAAAGAACTTTTTAAAATCTTTTTGAATTCTTTCTTAGTGCCAACATTCTAAAATCAAGGGATTTCACATAAAGATATGAATTCCTTTTTTTTTTTTTTATTTTGGAAACCATAAGGATGTGACAATATTTCACAAACGGCAGCCGCCCTTTGGCAGACGCGCCCTCCTTCGCTGTGACCTGCCTCTTCAGGCCTTGGAGAGCAGTTGCCACTTGGCATTAAGTTTGCGTGACACTTGCATGTGACAGTCGAATTAAGGATGTAATATCCAGGTTGCTATCAAAGAAAAATAACTGCTACACCATGAAGTCTGAGGGTTCCAAAATAACGGGTATGTGTTACACGCAGCCAGCTCTATTCTCTGTGTCATTCACCTGGCCTCTGGCAGCCTGGCGTTTCCAGGCCACTTCTGAGGACATTGCAACACGCTCTGGGCCTTACCCCCGGGTGAGGCTCAGGGTGGCACTAGTGGGAAGCATTCATTCCAGGCTGCCTCCTTATTCTGCAAATGTCTGCCTCATTTTCCTTTGGCTTCCCAGCAGCCCACAGGTCAACGATGGGGCCCAAGTAGAGAATATGAGATAACATGACATCTCTCCCACTGCACATGCAAAGGAACACTGGATAAGATAGAACAATCCAAAAATATTAAAAATACAAAGCTGAGCTTAAGAAAGGAAATCCTCAGGGGTCAGAAGTGAAGAGGGAGCTGATGTCAAGAGCAGGGAGTAGGTGCCAACACTGTGGCCCTTCTTTGGCCGTGGGCAACATAGGGGAAGGTGTGTGAGCCAGCTCCCTAGCAGCACTGTAGCGACTGCCACTAACTGGGTGGTTTGAAATGATGGGAATGTATTGTCTCATTGCTCTACGGGCCAGAAGTCTGGAATTGAGGTGTCATCAGGGCCATGATCCCCCCGAAGCTGCTAGGGAAGAACTGCCCCATGCCTCTCCCTAGCTCTTGGCAGCCTCAGCGTCCCTTGACTCGTAGATGCATCGTGCCAATCCTCTGTCTTCACACTGCATTCTCTGTGTCTTCACATCCTCCTCCTTCTATGAGTGTCTATCTCCGTGTCCAAGTTTCCTTTTTGTACAAGGACATCAATCATATTAGATTGCAGTCCATGCTAATGTCTTCAATTTTATTTGATTTCCTCTGTAAAGATTCTATTTCCAAATAAGGTCACCTTTTAAAATGTTGGCGTTTGGACTTCAACAGATCTGTTTTGAAGGGATACCATCCGACCCATGGCAATACCCTTCAGGGCAATCCTGGAGGCTTAAAAGCTATATGAAGACTTAGGATCTGGCCCTAGACCAGTATGAATAGGGCTTGAAACATGATGCCTCCCTCTACACAGATCTTCAAAGAGCTGCATCCTCTGTTAAAGAGGAGGCTCTGTGGGGGAAAAAAAATCACAGGCCATCTCAGGGAAAGGAAACAGAAACTCATTAAGGAGTCTGGGTCTAAAAGCTTACTTAAGAATTCAAAACTCTGGGATGCCTGGATGGCTCAGTGGTTGAGCATCTGCCTTCAGCTCAGGGTGTGATCCTGGGGTCCTGGGATGGAGTCCCACATTGGGCTCCCTGCATGGAGCCTGCTTCTCTTTCTGCCTCTGTGTGTGTGTGTGTGTGTGTGTGTGTGTGTGTGTGTCTCATGAATAAATAAATAAAACCTTTTTTTTAAAAAAAAAGAACTCAAAAGTCTGACCTTAAACTGTCTGGAGTTTGAATTTGCAACTTCCAGAGGAATCACAAAACATTAACCTCCCCAAAATTAATATAGAATTTGCCTTGGACTGGTGATAATCCTGGGGCATCAGAAGAAGCCAAGGACATAAAGCCTCTGTGGGAGGATGATCTCATAACACTCCACCTGGGTTTCTCATGAGCGAAGAGAGGCTCCCTGGCAATAAGCTCATAATCAAAAATTACCAAGCAGAAAAGAAAGCCACAGAGTAGGAATGAAAGCAGAAACAATAAACAGGTGGATTAGAGCCCCAAACCTGAGAAATGGAATGTCAATTTTAAAGGCATTGTATAGAGTGGATTTGTTAAATGATTTTTAACACACAATGGGTTTGTTGTTTTTGTTTGTTTGTTTTGTTTTGTTTTGTTTTTCACAATTTTTTTTTTTTTTTTTAAGAATTAACCTTCTGGGGCTCCTGCATGGCTCAGTCCGTTAAGCATCTGCCTTCCGCTCAGGTCATGATCCTAGAATCCATCAGGCTCCCTGCTCAGAAGGGAGTCTGTTCTACCTTTTGCTTTCCCTCTGCCTCTCCCCCCTGCTTGTGCTCATTCTCTCTCTCTCTCAAATAAATAAATAAAATTAAAATTAATATAAAATACCCCTATGGCTTTTTTCTTTTCTTTCAGGATCCAAAGATCTTACATTTGCATCTGGTCACCATGTCTCTTTGTCTCCTATAACTTGTAACTATCCCCCTCCCCCTGCCCTGTTTTATTTCTTACTTCCATAGCACTGACACTTTTAAAGAATCCAGCCAGTTATCCTGAGAAACATAGCCAAACCTGGATTTTTCTAATACTTCCTTATGTGATTGGACTGACATTAAATGTACCGGTAAGACAACTACAAAGAGAACAAGGCCACTGCAAAGATACACCCTGAACTTTAGTTAGCAAGTTGGTATTGGTCGTGCTATCAATAATTACTCATTTTGAAACTATGGTGTGCATACTGTAACTCAGAGGGGGAAAAATCCATATATCATTAGTGTGATTAGCATTGCTGGGAACTAGAATTCTCACTGAGAAAGGACATACTAATGTGAGTTAGAGGAAGCAGGGAAAATGCCTGTGGTATTGGAAGTGAGTTGGAGGGACTTGTATGAAGTCATGATTTTGTTAAAGGAAGATAAGGAAAGAGGTAAAAATGAAACACTATATTTTCCAGCTCTGTCCATTGAAATGGCCTAGAAGCAATGACCATCCAGTAGCAATGAGCAACATCCAGAACCCAGATCTTGGTTTGCAGATGCCATTCTCCATTACAAAGAATGAGTACTTCTGGGAGAAGTGACTGGTTCCAGCTCTAGGACAAGAGGGACAAGCTGACGCTGGAACAGCCCATGACAGAAAGCAAGGAAGTCCTGAAGCCCCAGGGGTTCCTAGTGGCCAAATTTGAGACAAGTTGAGCATCAAAGAGAATATCAGCAATAATGGATTATAGCAACTTGACCAAAATAGAATCAGGAGTCTATGGTGACACCTCCTTATTTACCTATCAACACCAGCTAATGATCATAGAAGTAATGACTTAATTTTAAAAAATCACCATTTTGCAAACATAAATGTAATAATTGACTAAATCATGGGTTGTTCTAAAATCACTGGTTGATGGGATCCCTGGGTGGCTCAGCGGTTTAGTGCCTGCCTTCAGCCCAGGGCATGACCCTGGGGTCCCGGGATCAAGTCCCACGTCAGGCTCCCTGCATGGAGCCTGCTTCTCCCTCTGCCTGTGTCTCTGCACCTCTCTCTCTCTCTGTCACTCATGAATAAATATATAAAATCTTTAAAAAAATAAGATAAAACCGCTGGTTGAAAAATCACTGGGGAGCAGGCTATTTACATGATCTCTAAGAATTGTCCCACAGATGGTTCACTAATTATAAAATCACAGGGTTATTTGTATAATGGAGAGATGGGGAAGTTAGGGTTTAACCAGGTGAGCAATCTTAGCATCATTGATGAATAGACAAATTGACATCACAGTCCTCTTGATGCGACACCACAGGAAGTGCACATCATCATCTGAGTAATTACTCCTAAGGGAATGGGGCACTCTAGTTGTACCCAAAAGCTGATGTTTTCTGGCAAAATGCAGAAGAATGGCTCATCCATGAAATAAAGATAAAAAAGGACCCCCCGCACCTCTTAGGGCCTGAGATTCGGTAGTAGGCACCTGGCTTTTCTCTCTCAAGATCCCTCCTACATGGTACTAATCATCAACCTGGTGCTGGCATTTTCCAGTATGAGCCCAAAGTGCTGTCTCCTCAGATCCCAGGTTTAGCATGAATGGTCCAAAGATGTCAGTGAGGCAAATGACCTGGGTCTTTCACCTCTGAGATCAAAGTGTCTGAGGTCAGGCCATCCCCAAGAGTGCCGTCCTGGGACTGGGCTTGCATTCAGCCTCCGGAGGTCGGGATAGGGGGTGGGTGGGGGTTTCTCTGCCTTTCTGTTTGTCCTTATTTTACCTTTCCCAGGATCTTTTTCGGCAGGTTGTAAAATACATCCTCTCTCCCCAGGAGATTCTCTGTGTGCTGCAGTCCATCTAAACAAATATGTATTTACAACGGGTTCTTTTTTAAAACATGCATTATGTGCCTAATAGACTGAAATGACTCTTTGGGGGAAGCACGGCATAGATCCCGGCAGTTTCTTGTTGTCTATAACATTCACCTCTTTTATATGGCTATTTATTTTTCTGCTGGTTTGGATGGTAAGAGGGGCTATGAGGAGGAAAAATCATATGCCCACATACAAACTGCAATATATAAAACCAAGAGATTGGGCATGCAGCACTAATGATCTTTGAGGCAGATGTGAATTTGAGCTCTGTACTGAAAAAAATTCAAAAGGGATTAAAAAAAAAAAAGACTCTTCACCCTGGTCAGGAGTTATTTTATATGTTCAAAGTTTGGGGGATATTCCTATATCAGAACACTGTTGGCTATTAAGTGAAGGGAACCCCCCACCCAAATGGCTTAAGCAATAGAAAAACCCTATTTTCTCAAATATCATCAAGCTTAGGGACAAGACAGCTCCAGGGCTGGTTAATCCTACAGTTCAACAATGTTGACCAGGACCCAAGTGATTTTTATGTTTCACTTTGCTGCCTTCCATCCATCAGCATAAGGTCCTACAAGAAGCCTGCCGTCAGCCCATCACATAGAGACCCGATGACGGCCAGCAGAGGAAGAAAGACCACCTAGACCACCTCTTCTTTTTGCACTTTCAAAGCAACACAATCTTTCCTCCAGACAGGATTCCCCTCACATCTCATTGCAGGCCTGTGGCTAGAACAATCACCAGTAAGCAAAATACACAATGATCATCCTGACCAGAGGTGTTCAAGCCTTTAAAAAAAAAAAATGTAGATTATATCTATCAATGTATCCCTTATTAGAAATTAAAACTGATTAACTTCAAAATATTTATTAATTTCCTTAGAAAAAAATAAACTCATACTATCTTAACACAAATAACATATGGTTATGAAAAGTAACTATATTTACCAAAATAAAAAAAATAGTGAGAAGAATGTTTTTTTTTTTTTCATTTTTGTAAAATTTTTAACACCTAGTTTAGTCAAAGGCAGCCGTAGTCTCAGATCTGCTTTTGCATTCAATCTTTTGTGATACATGGTTTGGTTGAAGGATATCAAGAAATCTAGACTCATAAAGACATGTACTTACAAAAGGGAGGAGTGTTCTAATAATCGCTTCAGATAACTGTGGATATTCTTTTTTGATACTCTACTAAAACTCAACAAATGGCAACCATTGGAAGGTTAGGTGCAGTGTGGAATCAGAAGCCACATCAAAGATTTTCTCATACACTCTGTTACACTAAAATCCATCGGTTTATCTTGCTTTTTGAATGCATCTTTACACAGGCATGATTGGGTGACATCGTGCATTGATCATTGGGCAGTTATTGGCTCATTGAATTACACATATCTTCCATGTTGATATGTTTCATTACACAAAATTGAAACATTATATTCTTTAATATTTCCACCGATCTCATCAGAAAATTCTTAAAATATTGGGAACTGTGAAGCTTATAGTGGCACATAAAATTTTTCTAAAATATATAATTTTACTTTGAAGGCTTACATTTCATCATTGGCAATGGATATTGTTAGTTGTTTTCCTTTATTCATTTTTGAGAAAACATCTGCCAGACACCCGGGTCTGAATAACCATAGTTTGTCAAACATTATATAAAGTAAAAATGGTGTTCCATGAGAAAAGCCAGCTCTCTCAGCTCACAATTCAAACTACTGCCCAAGGGTACTTCTTTGAAATATCCACATCATTGGACATTGGGAAGAAGAGAGATTGATTTATGCATACTTCCCATTTCTTCAATCGGAATAATAAAATGACATGTACTTAAGAGTCAAGATTTAATAAAAATTATATTTTTTACTACATTACCAAGGGTATTTTCAAATAAAACGGATTTCTTTCTTTCTTTTATCATGAGCATATGGCAGTGAAGTATTCAATGTCTACTAGTACAGTTTGGTACCACCGCCTTGATTCCTGCTAAGGCACCAGCCATTTTACTCATCATTGCTTTTTACCATCGGAGCAAATGTCAGCATTGGAAAAAAGCAAATTATGTCTAAGTATTATTGTGAAAATAGTTTTGACCTAAAAGACTCCCTCAAAGGTCTCTGAGACGGGTTTTGTAGACCATGCTTTAGGGACTGTTTGTTTATACCAAGTGAGATTTTCCTCTGGGGATGGGATAACTCTGTTAAATATTATGTAACATAATTTCATGGAGGGCTGGGCGGGCACACAAACAGATGTGGTCCCTGCCAGCAAGAAAGAAATAGGATATAGCAAATGTGTTTGCCACGATGCTACTGCATAGAACTCTATATACCAAATAATCTGCAAGGAAAACATTAGCCTTTTAAGGCTTCCTCGAGAAATCTCAGAACCAGCACTAGCAGCACTCCCCTTCAAGTACTTCTGGAAGGAATGGGAGCTGGCAGGAGGGTAGTGCTAAGGAGTTCAAGGTTCTGGATTTGACCAACCAGCCAGACAGCCCTGGGCCAGATGCCATGGACAGAGGCGAAAATGTGAAGATGAAATCCCAGCACAAATGGATCTTAACACTTATGAGAAGGACAAGAAACCTTCCTTTGTTCCCTTGTTTGCTCAACACCATTGAACCAATCCTGGAGACCCCGATATGAATGAGACATGGTCCAGCCACTATGGAACTCACATTCATATTAAGGAAACATGCATATTTTTTGTCTGAGTATTTGTGTAACATCTAACTAGACTTTTAAGAAGGACTTTGAAGAAAGAGCAGAGATTCATTACCAATGTGTGTCTGGCATCCCAAGAGGAGATTATGGAGGAAATGACAGAAACGACCCAGGGAGGGAGCCGGGGAAAGAATAGAAGAAGAGAGATGACAATTGCCAAGGGTCAGAGATTCAGAGCTGAGAAGGAGCTTGATGCTTTTAGGAAGAAAAAGCTCCCGAACACTGGTGAGTGAGGGAGGAGGGCTTGAAATAAACCTGGAGAGCTAGGCAGGGCCAGGGTCATGAAGAACCTTACTGGCCAGGTGAAGCGTGTCCTCAGGGAAATGGGGAGGCATTAGCAGATTTACTCAAGAGAGTGGCATGATAAGATTTTCATTTAAAAAGATTCACCGGCTTCAATGTGGAAAATGGCCAAGAGAGAGGAAGAGTAACTATGGAGATATTTTTAGAGGATGGCTGGACTGAGCTCCTCATGAGGAAACAGATCCAAAGAGCATCTTGTGCTGTTAACCTTGTTAGCCCGCCGTGCGGGTGGAGCCAGCCACAGCCCTCGCTGCAGGGCTCGAAGGACAAGGGAACGTTGCGGAGCCATGAGTACCAACCACAGATGGGGGAAGATCAGGGAAGTAACACCCGTGGTGAGGGAATTGGGTGGAAACCAACCCTACTGGGTGTTCTTATGAAAAATAAAGGCAAATCACAGCGAGTAACAAAGTGGTCAGAATAGGTTTCAAAGAAGGACGGGGTCCTGGAGTCAACAGTTAAAGGAGCTATATGGGGGACAGGAGGTGTAAGACTAAGTTGAGCCGGTGCAATAGGTTTTGACCAGTCACTGACCATGAATCATTTTTTCTCTCTCAGTGAATGATGGATTCTGGGCTGAACTGGGATCTGAAAACCAATTGCTAACCTTGCCTCCTGACATCAGTGTCTTCTCCTGAAGGATTGACTTCCTCTGAATATTGTTATCCCATTTTGGAAGCTCTAACCAGAGTCACTTCTGTTAGAACTTTGCCCCATTGCCAGGACTTTCTATCCTGATGACTGGAAGAGGTGGAACTCTGCTGGGATTACGCTCACTTGTCTGCTCAACAGAGATGGAGAGGGGAATCTTTTACTGAAACTCGGCAAATGTTTGGTGACTATAGAAGATTTTCTCTGATGACCTAGGATGCGATGGCGACTATGGAAAATGCCACAAATAAATCATAAATGACAGCCAGGTAGGTCAGGAGACAGAAGTTGACAGTCTGCTGGGATTATGCACAAAGCCTTATTAACCAGGACACCACGATGAAACAAACACCGCTAAGTAGCCCCAGGAAAGTGGAAGCTCTCCTCTACAAAATATCTCTTGGCCCCGGGTAAGAGTCCCATCTGAGCCCCACTGAGGATGACCACTAGCACAAATTATTGCTTCTGACCTCAGCGCCAGCAGCCGTGGTGGTCTCTACTTGAAGAAATGGGAATTTAAAATACTCACAGGACAAAGCTTCCAGCAGTGAGTGAGGTAAGCCTGCTATACTACAGGGAAAAGGGGCCACAGACATTTTAGACAAAGCTTTAGACTCACCGATGACCTGACTCATAGAAATCATTAGAGTATCTCAGGCCACAATAAAATGAAGAATAAAATCCCTTGCTCATAGCAGGGGGCCCTGCAGAGACCACGTCTGCTCATTACAAATAAACCATGCAATTTGCTTGTGTTACATCTCCAGCGCATCTTAGCTCCAAAATAAAACTCCTAATAGAATGAATGCGTTGCCTATAAATCTCAACACATCCTGCATTATTAGTAAAACTTTTTAAAATTCATAAATGATAAGTCATAAACCCTTTTGATGAATAAGACCCCACGTACCGTATGGTAAAATACTATGAGACCTAGTAAAGGAATAAACCTGTTGAATAAATCTGCTGTGCAAAAATTTATCTCGATGTTATATATAATGAAACCCTTCTTAAACAAAAACCTGATAAAACAATAAACCTGCTTGGAGATTAAATTTGCTGCACCCCAGGGTCATATTTCTCATCTGTTTTTGGAGTTGCCAGACACCTCAACCTGTTTAACCTCTGTAGTCCTGTTTTTACACCAATTCTTGCTGTTCCGTTTCAATCATTTCTATTTCTGCAAGATATAAGGAATTTCCTACCGACACAGCACAGAGTATCATTAAATTATTAGCGATGACAATGCTAACAGGAACAAAGTTTATCTTCTCCCCACTTTGGACCATTACTTTCTCTCCCAGCCACCCCATCATATGCCTCCTTTCATTTTACAAATTCTCCATATGCTTGATAAGCTTTGTTTCCTCCATTCGGAAGATCATACTGGCCTCTTGCCTCCTCTGTCGCCTACAGGAAAAGACAACAGAGGGAAGGGAAAGCAGGTAGAGAGGAAAAATGAGGAGAGGCTTTGAAGCGAGGCATGTGGGAAGAAGGGCCCCTAATAGAAAATAGCAAGGCAGCTGCAGGAACTTTCCCTTCACTCCCCCCAAAATATCAAAATATCAAAATATCATCAGAATGATGACCGTGGTAAATCAGAAATCGAAACAATAGTAGATGGCTTGCCGGCAGCCACGGACAGACATAGCCCGGGAGCGCAGAAAGACCAGCCGTGGTCCTGACCTGAGCTCCTTCCTCCAAAACAGAAAGCCCAGTGTTAAGGGAAGAAGAAAACAAACCTCAAAGAGAAATAAAATTTGAGAATGGCTTTAAAAATTGCATTTTGGGGACGCCCAGGTGGCTCCGTGGTTGAGCATCTGCATTTGGCTCAGGGCGTGATCCTGGAGTCCTGGGATCGAGTCCAACATCAGGCTCCCTTCAAGGAGCCTGCTTCTCCCTCTGCCTGTGTCTCTGCTTCTCTCTGTCTCTCATGAATAAATACATAAATCTTTAAAAAAAATAGCATTTTGTGCTCACCTTCTTTGCCAACTCTTACGTATTAGTCAGAAAAGTATTAATAAACACTTAAAAAAGAAACATAGACACCATACGATAGCTGAACTTCACCATAGTAACCCTGGGCAGTTCGATGCTTATTTCTGCAATTTATCTATCGCAGAAGTGATTTCTAGAAGTCACCTTTGGAGAGTTCCTTCAAAGCTAGTTTAGCTAGCCTCTCCATAAATAGTGCTACTCAGCATCATCACCATCATCACCATGACTTCACAGTTCTTTTATGGGATTTGCATCCATTAGGCGGTTAGTCAATTTATTCACCTATAATTTATTGGGGCCATCATATTTTCAAGGCTTTGTGGCATGTGCAGAGAGTGAGGCATTGGCAGAAGGAGATAGAGATGAGCAAAGCAGCCCTGCCTTGTTCCAGTTGTCACACCCACCGGAAAGGTGGAATGTACCCTGTACCATGACAAGGACAGTCCTAATAGCACCCAATGCTGGGTTTCTTGATCTCCACTGAAACACCAAAGTTATCATTTCTGGCTTCCTTTTTCTCTTTCTCTTCTCTCTCTGTGAGGCTGATAATGGCAAAAAAGTCAAACCAGTTGGGGAATTGTCTTTCCTGTCTTTGTCATCATATTTGCTAAATAATAGCTTTAATAGCTAAGAAGTAACAGTTTATTGAGGTAGGAATCACAAACCATAAGATTTATTTTTTTAACACGTACAATTAAGTGGATTTTAGTATATTCACAGGGTTATGCAACTACTAGTGTCTCATGTGAGTACCCTTTCATTAGCCCAAATAGAACCTCTATGCCCACTAGCAGTCTTCCTCCACTCCCCCAGCCCCACCCCTGATGACCATTAATCCATCTTCAGTTTCTATGGATTTGCCTATTCTGGACACTGCATAGAAATGGAGTCATACATCATGTGGTCTTTGGTGACTGGCTTCTTTAATTAGCACAAAGTTTTCAGGATTCATTCATTTGTAGGTTTATCAGTACTTCATTTTTTTTCTTGCCTTTCCATTGAATGGATACCACACACTTTATTTGCTCATTCATTATGTTATGGATATTTGAGTTGTTTCCACATTTTGCTTATTACAGACAATGCTGCAATGAAAATTTTTGTACAGGTCTTCATGTGAACATCTGTATTCATTTATCTACTGCATATACTGAGGGGTAGGATTGCTGACTCATATGCTAACTGTTTCAATTTTTGGTGGACTGCAAGACTGTTTTCCAAAGGGGCCACACCATTTTACAATCCCATCAGGAATGTATGGGATTTCAATTTCTCTGCAGTCTTGCAAATACTTAGATTGTCCATCTTTTTTAATTTTAGCCATCCTCAGAGATAGGAAGTGGTACCTCATTGTGGTTTTCATTTGCAATTCCCCTAAAGACTAATGGTGTTGAACAGGTTTTGGGGGCCATTTGTAAGTTTTTTGGGAAAATGTTTATTTTAACATTTTCCCCGTATTTCAATCGGGTTATTTATCTTTTTATTATGAGGTTCTTAGAGTACACATATACTCTGGCTAGAACACCTTCATAAGGTGATTCTTCCATCTTGTGGGCTGTCTTTTCAGTGTCTTGATGGTATTCTTTGAAGTTTCTAACTTAGATGAATTTATCTATTTTTTTAAAATTTCATTGTTTGTACTTTTTATGTCATAGCTAAAAACTCGTGCCAAACCCAAGGTCATGAAGATTTACTCCTGTCTTCGTCTAACAGTTTTATAATTTTAACTCTTATATTTATGACTGTAATCCATTCTGAATTAGATTTTGTGGATGGTGAATTGTCTTGACACCTTTGTCCAGAATCAGTTGACCATAAATCATAAATATAAGGGCTTAGTTCTTGAGTTTCAAGTCTATTACATTTATCTCTATATCTATTCTCATGTCAGTACCATGGTGTATTGATTACCATAGTTTTGTTGTAAGTTGTAAAACTGAGAAGTATAATGCCTTCAACTTTGTTCTTCTTTTTCAAGGCTGTTTTGGCTATTCTCGATACCTTGTGTTTCCATATGAGTTTTACGATCAGCTTTCCAATTTCTTCCAGAAAGCAGCTGGCATTTTGGTAGGAACTGCATTAAGTCTACAGATTCATTTAAGAATCTTTGCCTAATCTAATTTTCTATCCATGTCAAAGGGATATCTTTTCATTTGTTTAGATCTACTTAATTTCTTTCACCAATGTTTTTTTTAAGTGTTTCTTTAAATTCCAGTTAGTTAACACGCAGCGTAATATCAGGTCCAGGTGTACAGTTTAGTGATTCAACACTTCCGTACAGCACCCAGTGCTCATCACAAGCGCACTCCTTAATCTCTGTAGTTTCTTTCCATAATGTTTTATAGTTTTAAATATACAAGTCTCTCAATTACTTACTAAATGTATTCCTAACTATTTGATTCTTTTAGTTTCTATTGCAAATCAAATTGCTTTTTTAATCTAATGGTTTGGTTGTTCATTGCTAGTATGTAGAAATATGTTTGATCATATATCCTACAGCCTCACTGAACGTATTTATTTGTTCTAATAGTTTTTAGTGGATTCCTTGAGATTTCCTACATATAAAATGAAAGAGAAAAATATTATCATCTGTAAATAGATTTTCCAATCTCATTGTCTTTTATTTATTTTTCTTATCTAACCTGCTACAATCTCCAATACAATGTTGAATGTTGAATAGGAGTAACAAAAGTGGACATTCTTGTCTTGCTTTTGATCTAAAGAGAAAAGTCTTTCACCACTAAAATGTCACCTTGATTTCTTTGTAGATATTCTGTCAAATTGGCAAAGTTTTATTCTATTCGTAGTTTGTTGAGTCATTTCTTCACGAAAGCATGTTAAATATTGGCACTTAAAATAAATTTTTCCTGAATCAAAAAAAATTTTTTTCATGAGTCTGTTGAGATACTTATGATCAGTTTTATCCTATTAATATCTTGTATTACATTGACTGACTTTCAGATATTGAACCAACCTTGCATTCTTGGGGTGAATTTTACTTAAAACATAGTCCTTCATACATATTTACTCATATATATCTTTAAATCTATAAATTTATAATATTTTATGTATTAGATATATAAATATATTATATTAATATGATATATAGTGTTAATATATATTATATGGATATATAATATATATTGCATATTAATATATAATATACATTATATATTAAATATATAAAAATATATAGTTTGTTTATATATACTTTTGTTTATATATTTTTGCTTTGTTTATGTTTTTAATTTTTTTCATATATATTGTTTTGTTTATTTTTTTGTTTTTCCGTTTTGTTTATATATATGTGTATATGGCTCGATTTGATTTGCTGGTATTTTGTTGAGAATTTTTGTTTATATTCATAAGGATTGGTATTAATTCTTTGAACATTTGGTAGAATCAACCACTTAAGACAACTGGGCCTGTGGAATGGTTTTTTAAAGTTGCTATTCAATCATTTTTCTCATTATATATCTACTCAGATTATTTGTTTCTTCTTGAGTCACTTTTGGTGACTTATGTCTTTCTAGAAATATTTTTCTCTTTCATCTAAGTTATCTAATTTTCTAGCATGCAGTTGATCAAAGTAATCCTTTTTATTTCTGCAAGACCCATAGAGATGCCCCCTCTTTCATTCTTGATTTTAACAATTTGAGTCTTCTTTGCTCTTGCTGTGTTGTTCTTGGCAAGTTTAGCCAAAATTTTGTCACTCTTTTGATCTTTTCAAAAAATTAAATTTTGGTTTCATTGATTTTTTAATATCTTTTTTTTATTATTCCATTTATTTATGCTCTCATCTTTATGGGGCATACTTTCCTGCTTCTTTGCATGTCTCTTTTGTTGTTGTTGTCATTGTTGTGGAAAACTAAACATTTTCAGGGGGATCTCTGGGTGGCTTAGCAGTTTGGCTCCTGCCTTTGGCCCAGGGCATGATCCTGGAGTCCCGGGATTGAGTTCCACGTCAGGCTCCCAGCATGGAGCCTGCTTCTCCCTATGCCTGTGTCTCTGCCTCTCGCTCTCTCCCTATGTCTATTATGAATAAATAAATAAAATATTTTTAAAAAACCTAAACATTTTCAATATTACAATATGGCAATTCTGGATATCAGATTCTCCCCTTCTCAGGGTTTGTTGTTTTTATTGCTTATCATAGCAATTATTTTTGTTTGTGCAGTGACTTTCCTGAATCAATCCTGTTAAGTTTGTTTTTGTTATTTGCAGCCACTGAAGTCTCTTCTTGGTTAGCTCCATGGTCAGTTAATAACTAAACAGAGATTTCCTTACATGCCTTGAGCCAAATGTCCCCCACCCTTTGCTGAGGCACTCTACATGTGGAGGCACCACTTCAACGCTCCAGTGGTTTATAACTCTGCCCTAGCCTCCACTTCCTGAGTGTTCAGAGACTTGAGGATGGCCAGAGGTGTGAGAGTGGGGCTTTCTCAGATCTTTCCTGGCAGTGCTATGACCCTGGGAATATGCAGTCTTATGCTATACGTGCTCCTCTGGGTCCATAGGAATATGTCAGTTCTTATAGTCATCTCATTCTCAGATATTTCTTTTTTTTGGCCAGTTTTTTGTTTACCCCAACTGGAAGCACTGCCTCAGACCACTGCAGTGTTAAATAATTTCTGCTGATTGTTTTCAACAAACACCATGGCAGTAGGACTCTTCCAACTGAAGGAGCTTTGAGTCAGATAAATACAGGCCCTGTGAATGAGGCTTTTCTGGCCATCTGCCAAACAGGTAAAATAGTGACAATTACTTTAGTTGGTTTTCACATCTACTGTGATTCTGAGACTACCATGGAGCTGGGGAGAGGAGTGGAAATGGAGCAAGTTAAAATGCTTTCATGTTTGTTATTCTTATCTTAACTATTTTTCTCAAGAATAAATGCTCTTCCGATCATTGGAGGTTTGGGGTTAATTTCTGGAGTTCCAGAAAAATTGGATTTAAACATTTTTTTGCCAGTATTCCCAATGCTTTTATGGAGGGCCAGATTCTCACCATTCTGGTGACCTTCTATCACGTTTATTTTATGTTCCTTCCTCCCCACCCCTCCGCGTTTTTCCTTGTGCTCACTCCAAACCAGTCATGAAATGGAACCACAAGCATCTCACTCAGATGGTCTCCGAGAGTAAAAAGATTTGCTACATGCAAGTAGGAAAGTTCCTTCACAACCTCTAAGATGAGGTGCCTTGAATCTTCTTGGAGCGGCCTGTGGTGAGGTCAGGTCCCAAATCCTTAACTTCAAGATAAAATGAAAGCAACCAAGTAAAGGAAATTGATATTTTATGAGAAAATACGGCTTCTTGGACAAAATTACATGAATGAGAAACCCGTTTTTAAAGATAAGGCACGATACTATGAATGATGTGACACCTAAGAGACATTTTGATCTATGACACTTAAGAAGATTGTTGATAAGAAATAAATAGTAAACTGTAATGTTAAAATTATCAGGAGCAATTAACAATAATTATGTCTCGAAGTCTCTAAAGCAATCAGGAAATGAGCCGGCCAGAGGAGCAGCGCACAGACCTCACCCCCTCTCTCACCGGTGCCTCTTCTCAGGCCCACTCCGCTGTTCACCTTAGGTTTGTTTTTATTTTCTTCCCAAACAGTAACTGGCCTCGGCTCAGATGCCGTGATCTACTATCTCACAGCCATTTTTCTGAACATAAGCAGCCTGCATTTAAAACTCTCCAGCTCATCTGTCTTCATTTGAAGACCGAGTTAAAAAATAAAATTAATGATTGCTATCAGGGGGAAGACGAGGAGCATCTTTGGTGAAAAGTAGATCTGCCACGTTTGGCCAAGGCTGACATCTTTCACCGGCTGGAAATGGCTGGATATACTTGTAAACATTATTAAAAATAATAACTTAATGTTTCCTTCCTGTGACTCGCTAGCATTAGCAAGGTAGTTCCAATTAGTATTTCCCGAGCGAGGTGGGCCTCTGACTTCATTTCATTTAAAAGGGGATTTGTTTTCTAATTCTTACTTCTGCTGTTGTCAATAACAGACCAGCGCCGAATGACTGGCTGCCTTCCCCCCATCACTTATATTTTGCAAAGCCACAGCGAAGGAATATGCATCTTTGATTTTATTTGTTTTAGCTGTGCTTGTTCAGTGAGAGAGAAGACACATTTGCATCCCTGTGATCTGGATGGTGTTGCATGGAGTTTAAAAATACAAGTAAATCACATCAAGAGACTAAATCATTTTGTAGGATTTTTAGAGTGAAGGCAAATAATTCAATGATAAATTAGTATGAATGGCTTGGAATAGAATACTTTTCCTTGGAAAACTTCGCCTTGAGTCCCCCTCAACCCACGTGCAGTGTGGTTATGAGGAAGGAGGGAAGGGACCGAGGGAGGGCAGGAGGGAGGGAAGGTCAGGAGGCACCTCCATGGCCCAGCTGCCTTTCCTCTGGGTGGTTTTCCGTGCTTATTGGATCTGCCTTCCATACTAGTGAGTATCTCTTTAATAGACTCATCTTGCTTTATTAAAGTCAAAAATATGTTTTTAAATGCTAAGTGAGACACGCATTATTGCAAATGCAAAGCTGCAAAATGTGTTTGGCAGCCTCAAGGTAATAATTTCTTCCAATTTCAACACAAAGTTGGTGAATATTTCAATTGATTATGTTGGGCGATCCAGTAGTCATTTAATCATATTAACATATAACTTGCATATTCAACATAATCTCACTTGCTGGCTTATCTTATACCCCAGAAAGCCTCACAAGGCAACAGGCACACACATGCACGCACGCTCTTGCACACACACACACACACACACACTCATTTCCTGTGGTAGGCTTTTAACCAAAGTTCTATTTAATGTCTAAGCTGTGCAAATGACTGTCTGTGTGAGCTGACGTAACGGAACTTTTTAATAGCATAACAGAGCAAATCATTATGCAGAAGATAGGAGGCATTATTTACAACATTAATTAAGTCCAGGGGTAAAAAAGAACCATATAAATCTACTTCACTTTAAGTGTTTTTGCTTGGGAACCCACGTCTTGTCCTTCTACTTACTTTAAAATTCAAGCAATGTGTGGAAGGCTGAACTTTTTCACTTTGTTATATGCTGTGGGGTGCTTTGAGTCTGTTTTGCTTTTTATAACGCGGCAAGATGCCTTAGGTGCCAGGACTTGCCATGAATCACAGGAAACAGTATATAGAGCTGAAACCCCTCCTCATCAGAAAGGAGGCTTCCCCTGTGTGGTAGAAGGCAAGCCCATATGCCCTGGCACTCGAGAAGGAGAGGAGTCTGCTGTGGAGGTTTGGTTTGTCTGCGGAAAGGAATGTGTTCTCCATCCTGGAAGGGTCCCAAACACACCACTTCTGTGGTAGCCTGCAGCCCACTTGACCTTCTGGGGCACCCACATTGTGCCAAAGTTCAACAGCAGTCAGTCAACTGGTGAATGGCCAACGTCGCTGTCGACATCCTGTACACAGGATGGTTGAGGATTCTGAAGGATAAAAGGAAATACTCTATTTTATCCCATCTCTGACACCATTCACACATTTTGTCCAGTGTTTGATGTCAGATTAAGAGTTTGCATTGTGCACCACTGACCGACGTGAAAGCATAGAGCACAGGTACCTTGTACGATCACTCAGAGCGGTGCTGGAATGAGCCACAGGAGCAGAAAGGAACATGAGAGGGATGACAAGGCCCCTTATGGAGGGAGTGGAGGCCATTTGAAGGAGGCGAGAGCGAGCAAGACAGAGAGGAAGACAATCGTGTCTTGTCTAGAAAAAAACAATGCAATCCAGCACGTCCCTAGGCTTATGTCATTCTGACCCCAAACTCCTCCAGAGGGAGGGGTAGCTAGAAGGTCTGCTGGGTTGCCTCGAGCAATGGGTCTTTACAGGAAGGATTTCAGTGGGTCTGACTTTGAGCTGCACAGCTGACTCCTGGGGCCCAGCATCAGCTCCCTGGGAACCAGAGTCACCTGAAGTCCAGAAATTCACAAAAATGACATAACTGACGGCAGAAGCTTTTCTTCTTGGCCGTTGTTAGAAAGCCAGCCAGATATAGGGGAGAGAAAAAGCTTTCGCAGCCCCAAATATGCCAGGTTTACCCATAACTTCAAGCTGAGTATCCAGCTCATTGCTATACAAGCCAAACCATAACTAAGGCAGGTACCCTGAGGAGTGGGATCGCCAGTAACTTCGTAACCTCCATTGGCATCTTTACATTTCTCTGGAATTAATACAAGGCCACACAAACTCAGACAAAGCAGGCCCGATTTGATAACTCAGATCTGGGCCAAATTCTGATTTCGGATATCCCGAATCCCTGATGGGCCTTCTTGCCAAACAGTGCAGGAAGGAGAAGGGCCCCTGACGAGCGCGGGCTGGAAGGCAGGGCCAGGACTGTCCCGTGGGCAGAGGGAGAGAAGTTGAGAACTCCGTCGGCTTGAAGTTCCGGGCAGAGAGAAGGCGACAGAGAAGAGACTGCATGAGAACACGTCCTGCTGTTCTGGTGATTTGTTGGGTATCTTAGTGTTTGTTCTGTGACAAGTTGGACTTTGGTACAAGGTCAGCTCCTGAATCTTGATTATGTTTTTTTCCCCCTTGAGCCAAGAGACATTGATCTGTACATCTAGTTTACCTTGTTTTCTTAGCCATTTGTGACACAGTACAACAGTTCCCATCGAAAAAAGTGTCATGTAAATAAATTACAACTTAGGACGTATACATTAAATAATTTTATAAATGAACTTTAAAAATGAAGGAATAAAAAATGCCAGGCCTGCCTTGTAGAGCAATAGTGATTATTCTGATCATGTTGTCATGTGTAATGAAGCACAGGCCCATCATTAATCAAAAGAACCAATCAGATAACTAATTTAGGCAATATTCTTTACCACAGGACATGTCGGTCAGTAAAAATGCATTAAAATAGCAAAAGATCAATAGTAGACACCAGGGACTGTGTTTACAAACCGGCCTTAAACTTTAGGGTATTAAATTCTCAGTCATACTGGGGATCTGTTTGGTAAAGATAAAGGAAAACTTCAGAGAAATGAAAGTTTTTTTTAAGTTAATAGTGCAGTCATAATGTATACTGTAATAAATGTACAGAATGTTGCATTATTTTGTGATGAATGGCAAAAGTGTCCCCAGCTCCCTTCAGAAGCGTTATCAAGACTCAAAAAAAAGGACCATGGAATGAGCAGGGATTGACAAATTGGTCCAAAGATGGCAGCAGGAGGTAGGCAGGTCCTGGGTGTTTAAAGACAATTTATGTTTTGAGAAGCTGGAGTCAGAGCGCAGTGGCCAGACCCAGCCAGTGGCGGGAAGCACCATCTCCGTGGCGTCGCAGCTGCCCTGCACTTGACATGACTGTTATCTCTCTGGAAGGTGGGCTCAGCCTCCCTGCAGCATGGCCTCTTGCCAGAGCCTCAGCTTGGTCACTTTTATAATGAAAATGTTCACTCACCCTCCCAGCCACACGTAGTACATCTCACGAGGTCCAAGGTATTTACATCCTTTTCCTTTCCTAACAATTACATGTGTTATTAAAAAAAAAAAAATTCCCGATTCTGATTCTCCAAAGCTAGCATCGCAGCTAAAGAAATTCTCCAATGCAACAGAGGCCAGAGGTGACGATCACCCAGTGGGATAGGGGCTGGAGGAAGCGCGGTTTTCCGACCGGCACCAGCTCGGAGGGGATGTCACAACATCACCAGAAATACCCAGGCACCTCTTTAATCCCACAGGTCTGATGTCTTGGTGCCTTTAGTTTGTGAATCAGAGACTGGAAAGGCTTAGAGTCGCCTGGGTGGCTCAGTCGGTTAAGTGGCCAACTCTCAGTTTCAGCTCAGGTCTTGGTCTTGGGGTGCTGAGATTGAGCCCCACATCTGGCCCCGCCTTCAGCTTGGAGTCTGCTTGTCCCTCTGCTCCTCCCCCCACTCTGTCTCTCATAAATAAATAAAATCTTTAAAAAAAAAAAAAGGAAGGGAGGGCTTGGAGGAAAGAAAGCTGCTGGAATGTCTCTCCTGTGACAGTCCCTGGCAGTGTGACCTGTAGTAAGTAGAGCAGGTGCCACGCTTTTCCAGGGGAGTGTCACACATCTTCCTGTTGGAAAACAAGTCCACCAGGAAGATGCACATTATTCCTTCTTTATTTCAGCACTATTTGTAAAGTATCTACTATGTTCCAGCATAGACCGAGGGAAGGAGGGAGCAGAGAATCCTAGAGGAAGAAAGAGTGCTCCTCCCCCAACCCCACTTCCCCTCCCCGCCCCTGCCCGGGGCCATTGCTCCCACTTAGCTGCTCTCTCTCTCAGCAGCCTTCGTAGAAAGACAGAGCGGGGCTCTGCTTGCTGGGTCGTACTCAACCTACTTTCATCTGCTTTCTGTGCTTCCTGTTCCCCTGAAACAGCCTTAGCAGGTCACTAATGAGCTTCATGTTCCCAAATCCAATGGATGCTTCTCGGTCCTCAACTTTAACCTCTAAGTAGTGTTCAAAATACTGGGGCCCCTGCTCTTTTCCAAGTCCCCTCCTCCCTTGGCCTCCAGAATCATGAACATCGCTCCCTGTCCTCTTCTCTGGTCACTCCCTCTATCTTAGGACACTTTGGTAGAGCCATTCATCTTTTCCTGAACCCAAACAATCTCTAGATGTTGGCGTGTTAGGGCACACCACTAGAAACAACCTAAATATCCACTGATGAGGGAAGTGTTATGTAAACCATGACATGTTAATTATATGGAACACCGAGTAGCTGTTTAAAGAATCAAGTTAAATCTATATATATTGACGGGTGGAGATCTCTGAGACATATATTAAGTGAAAATAAAAGACACCATTGCAGGGAAAGACACCATTTAAGTATGGTATATTTCTGTATACGCATGTAAATGTGTGTATGTAGTGCATTTTTTAAATGCTGGGTCTGAGGAATAATCGGGGGATAGGACAGGATTTAGGGGTAGTCACATGGGATGTGCATTTTATCTCTATTAATAAGCCTTTTGAAAGTGAGTGATGTCTCCTGTAATAAAAGTCTAAAAAATCATTTTAAATAACTATTAGCACACCCTTGGGTTTACTCCTTACCCTCCCCTCCCTCATCACCCCCTCCAAAGGATGCCGTATCCAGAGGTGACTTCTGCCCGTTCAAAGCCTTACATCTCTTCTGCTTGGAAATGTCTCTAGATCTGCAGATCACATCACCCTTCTGTGCTCCAGGGGTGTTTCTATAGTTACCTATTTGGATTCTCTACCAAAAGGATCATTGTCAGCTTCACAAATCTTCTATGACCAACTGGAACACTAATTTTCCCCTTAAACCTATCACTTGCCAAGTTTTTCCCATCTCAGTAAATGACATCACCGTCCCCTCTGTTGGTCAAGTGGAAAACTTACAAGTTCACTGGATTCCCACCTTCCCCTCATGTCCCGCACCTAGTCTAGTCAATCGAGTCGCTGCCCTGAATATCTCCACAGTTGAGTCTTTCCTCTCTGAATCCTTCACTGTCGTGCTAAGTCAAGCCACCTAATCTCTCCCCTGGGCTACTGCCGTGACCTACTACTGTTGATTCTTTTTTTGCCACTGGCCACTCGGTTCTCTACCCAGGGATCAGAGCAACCTTTTCCAGCTAAAGTGGGACCAGTCACCTCCCCAGATACCTGCTCCTCACTGCACCTTGCTTTTCCTCCTAGAGATGGGCAGAGAGAGTTGGAGAGGGTGCTGGTCACCTGAATGCTCCTCAGAAGAGCTTAACCATGGTAAAGCCCTTGCTCAGCCTCCTTTCCTGGAGCAATTCTTTTCATACTGGGTAAAAGGAAAGAGGAAGGGAAATCAGATGTATCTTCAGAGAAAACACTGGGTGAGGTTTCCCGCTGCCTACAGAAGTGCCTGAGAATGCCCTCAGCATTGCTACTGGCGTAAGACAATGCACAGTTCGGGCCAGATCTCTGGCCTCCCGAGCTCTGCTCCACATGGCCTGAGAGCTGCCCAGAGTGGTGGGACCAGGCCCATCCATGCAAGTCAGATCCACGAGGCTCTCACTGTTCGTTTTGAGACTGCAGGTGGTGCTGGGGAAAGCCACAAGGAAAAATGTAGAATCGCATTTGTGTAGAATTTTGAAACCACTGTTCCTTGGAGTCCTTATTCTGGAATGAGATTCAAAATTAGATAGAAAGACACCAAACTTGAGTTGGGTTTTCCAGGATGCCATGTCCAGATAATTGACTTACTTTGTTTTGTTTTGTTTTTAAGATTTTACTTATTTGTTCATGAGAGACACACAGAGAGAGGCAGAGGGAGAAGCAGGTTCCCTGCAGGGAGCCAGATGCAGGACTCGATCCCAGGACCCCGGGATCATGACCCAAGCCAAAGGCAGACGCTCAACCTCTGAGTCACCCTGGTGCCCAACTGACTTGGTTTTAAGAATGACACTTCTAGCTCAGTTTTCTTGGAGAAAAATTGAGAAGACAATTCCTGAAAAGACACTAGGGTGAGGTGTTTTACAAAAATAATATGGCAATTATGTCAAATTAACTGCAAACGCATTTCATCACAGGATTGTTGTGGATGCTCTTGTGAGGAACATGTATTAAAGTTAATGGAGGTGAGAAGAGAAGTTAGGGTTTGGACATTTGAGATTTTAACAGTAAAATGTGCAGGGGCACTAGCGTGTCCCTCTACTTCATATCTAAGATCAATTGGTATTAATATTGGGCTATATATGTTATCTGTGCTCCAAATAAGAAGAAAAAAATTTGAAATGAGAATAAAACCCATTATTTCACACTCTGAGAGCCAGCATGCAGGGGGACCCAGACACCACGAGCTGTGAGGTGCTGGCCAGGTTCCACGCATCTTTCAGCCAGCAACGGTTGCGCCGCATGAAATGCGTGAAAGGATGCACCAGAGACCCACCAAAAGCCCACAGTGCAGCATCTCGTAGGCAGCCAGAAGTCATTTATTAATAAAGCTATTGACATGTTTTAATATTTATAGTTATTTACCTTGCAAAGGAACTGAATCAGGGAGTACAGAGATCAAGTCACTCGGGAGAAGGAGTATTTACCTAGGCTAATAGCTTCCCTGTGCAGAACAGGCGGAGAAGAGCAGGGCTGGGAGCCCTTCTCAAGGACTCTGGTGGGAGCACCCGGAGAGGAGGTGCACGCCCAGACTGCAGCAACAAGGCCGCTTGGTCCCGCGGCCACTCGCTGCTTCTGTCCTGCCTCATGACGGTGGCCCTCAGCGAGGGGAGACAGGGTGTCCCCCTGAAGCTCCCAGTCTCCTGGATTGGGCCTCCCTATGATTGCCGGTCGAGCCTGGGTCCTGATGTTGCTCCTTCTTGCACACGTGATCCACAGTATCCCTCTTCGAAGTCCGCCAGCGACAAGGCTGAGGAGGGAACACCTAACACCTCAAGCTAGAGGAGAAACACAGTGGAGGCAGGACTGCTGGGGAGACCGGGGGACAGGGAGTGGGATGAAGATCTTTGGGAACAGAGCGGGACCAGAGGTTGGCAGGTAATGTTCCGGTGACACGCCGGGACGGTCCACTTCTAGGGCCTCTGGCTCAGCCAAGTGAATGAAGCTAAGTCACACCACGGTAACGACAGAAACGAATCTATTTCTTGCTCCCGGGATATATTCCTGCGCACTGGCGGGGGCCCTGCTCGTGGACCTCACTACAGACCCGGCTCAGGCCCCGCCATGTTCGTGTGCGTTTCCATGAGTGTCGTGGCTCAAGAGGAGCGGATCTGAAATAACCCTCGTTGGAAATACAGTGCTGTGGCCACTGGTTATATGGCCACCCCTAAATGCAAAGAGGAAGAACAGTACACTCATCCCACCAACCCAGCAGGACAAAATGAGGGCTCCCTGGGCAGGAGAAACGTCTACACAGCTCCATGGATAGAGCTCAAGGAAGATTTTGGTCAAGTCAAAAGGGACTGTGCATTTCTGCCGTCCTCTGGACTTGAAATAGTTTGAAGTACTTTGGTTCGATCTAACGGAGAGCCTTGACAGGCATTCTCGAGGGCTCTGGCCGTGGACTGGACCTCAGCGAGCACACGCTGTCGCGGTTTAGGCGAGCCTCCCTTCCACAAGAGACGGCAACGGGCTGCGCCGGCGTGTTAGTCCCACTTAGTGTTGTGTATCCCGCGGGCCTGTTAGGCTCTCCAACAAAGTGTTTATGACATGGTAGCAGTGACGTCAGCACGTCGGCTGGCCGACTATAGCAGGACGTCAAGGAGTGTGGAGGCCTAACCGAGGCTGTGTTGGTTATGCAGCATCCGCTACGCCACCCCTCTGTCCCATCTTGTGATTTTCCCCCAGCAGAGCTCAGCTGTGCTCCTAAGGCAGAGAAACACGAACATTTGGGGGTTCTTCTGGTACAAGAGCTTTTCCAGATACTTGGAGCAGGGGGCACGTGGGCAGCAGGCAATGTGAGAAAATGACCAAACGGTGAACTCTGACCTTGAAATGGGGGTGAAGGTCCAAGCTCAACACACACGGGAGGAGTGGAGCAGATGAGTCAGGAAGTCGAGAGCTGCAGGGAGGGAGTGTTTATAGGAACTGGTGGTCAAGGACAGGGAGAAGAAATGGGCACTGTTGCTTAGGTGTCAAGGGATTGAAAGGCCCACGCATGGAGCTGAGCATCCACAGGCAACGCCTGTTTCACATTGATCCTGGGAAGAAGCAGGGTGACAAGGACAGCTGTGAACCAAAAGCCGAGGTTGACAATGTCAGAGGAAGTAGAGACAGTGACAAGTGGAGGACCGGGGTGATATTGCTGGAAGGCAGAGCCATCAGCGGAACGGGGTTTTGCTTTTGTTTTTATAAACAAGGGAGTGGGGTTGCAGCTTTCTGGAAGTGGTGATGGTGACAAACGAGGTCTCCTCACTCATCTCCCGAAGCTGAGATTTGTGGGCTGTGAAAGCACAGAGCCAGCACCGAGAAGGGCTGCCTGGGGAGACCTGGGTTCCAAGAAGATCCTGGTTTCGTCCTCAGGGAAAAGCCTCAGGAAGAGAGAGACGGAAGCCTGGAAGAGGGTTTGCTGATCCCCGAGCCCGTCCATCGATTATCTGGTAGGTGACCCTGCAGGATGAAATCCAGGGACAGGATTCAGAAACCGACGTGTCGGAACTGTGTCTCCAAATACAGAGTTTTGCTTTGTGATTTGAGGAGTTCTCCTGTGGGACAGTCGGGGAGCTCAGAGCAGAAGCAGACTAGAGACCACTTGTCTCCTGATACTCGTGAAGACCTCAGACCTTTGTCCGGGCTACGTCGGGTGTCTGGGGGAGGATGTGAGCCGATGTGGATGTCAGAACGACAAGACGGACCAACAGCACGTCAGCACGAGCCCGGGAGGACCAGAGACAGGTTGGATGCCCCCAGATGTCCTGGTCGTGTCAGTACCTAGGAGGGGGCTCAGGAGCTCTTCTCATCCCTCTGGGGCTGCGGCGCATGGAGCTCAGAGATGGCTCCCAGCTGTTGCTACAGGCCTCACCCTTGTGTGCAAATCCAGAAACCAGAAAAGTCCATTCCAACCCCTCAACCCCTCTGACTGGCTAAAATCATCAAGGTGTGCGACTTCACCTCCAGGAGCACAACCTCATTTCTGCTATGGGGACGAAAAAGTTGGCCACGTGATTGGGCCCAGGAACCCAAGCCCTCGGTACTGTTGTCATACTCCGATATCGCTGACGATATCGCCCCTCACCTCACTCCAGCCACAGTGGAAAGGTCCAGAAACCTGTAGATCACACTCTCCACCTGCCCCCACGCCTCCATCCATTGGATGGCCCACCTCCTGGTGTCTCTGTCCACAAAGGTTTGAAATCCCTCTTTGTAAAAAGTGCTTCCACACGGGGCTGATTTATCCCGTCAAGGGGCACGTACGCCCCAGGAAGGAAGGATGTTCGTACCCCATGCCACCGTGTCCTTCCAGCCTTAAGGCTTGACCCGGCTTTTTACTGTAAAGGCCCAATGACCAAGTATGACAGCAAAGTTGAGGCAAATGTGACCATCGATGGTGAAGGGGTTTGCTCTTCCCCAGGCACAGAGCGGCACCCACGTCAGCAGGAACGAATAGGTGTCTCTCGGTGGCACACGGCGCATCTGTCCTCGTGGTCAGCTGACATGGAAAGAAGGAGCAATTTAAAAGTTTAGCAGTTGGCTGGGAGGCCGGGTTCCTGAGAAATTAGAGCGCACCTGCCACGCACAGTCTCAAAGAAATAGTCTTTAAAAACTGTTACCCGAGCCCGTGCAGGGGGTCATGGATTTTTGCTTTGTATGTTGAAGCCAAAGCAGTGAATATCTCTATTTCTAACCAGACACAACGTGTCTATTTTTTTTTTTTCAAAAAACGTAGGAGCCTACTTTTACTGGATGTAATTCAATTACTTTTTTTCTATCCCATAAAAAAAAAAAATAGCTCATTCAAATCAAACCAAGACTCCTTTCCATTTTTGGCCTGTTGACAGCATCTTTTGTACCCAGCTAAGCAGTCTTTGCAGTATTTGGCACTGCTCCTGCTCTGAGGGCAGGATTTAGAACAGATGCCGACTTTCCCGAGTCGGGACGCTACCGAGTTCTCTGCTGATTACTAGGCTGCATAATTAGATGTGACAGCCCGGAGATTCCTGGCCACAAACCACTCCTAATGGGGGAAGCCGCTCTGCTTCTCTTGGAAGGCACCCCTCTGCAGAAGTGCCACACGTTGGAAGTTCCTCTGTTAACCCCATAATTCCTCCAGTGCCCGCGGCCACAAATCTGGGGAAACAAGGAAGCCAGCCCAAGGTCGGTAGCCTGAAGCTGCTGAATACAGGGACTCAGCATCCGCTGGGGTAGCCCGCTGACGTGTCTTTGTGGCAAGCCACACATGCCGTGCCGAGCTCAGGGACTGACATGTGCACAACGGAGGGAGCAGAGCTGGGCAGGTAAGTAGTGGCCTACGCGGGAGGTCCACCCTGGCCCTGCTGAGACCACACACAGCGGACAGGGTCGGGACAAAGTCTCTGCTCTCCCTCGGTCGGTAAGCATGACTCTGTTCCGTGGACACGATGTCCTTGACCACAGCCACTGTCCCCGCCATGGGTCCCACTGGGCAACTGGGGTAGACAAGAGGATAGAATCCGCCCCCCTTCCCATGCGGGAGCCTCGGGGTGCAGAAAGACGAGCTCAAAGCTTCACAGTGTCAGCAATCCAAGCCGCCTATTGCATCTCAAGCCACGCACAGGCCGCCCTGGATCCAGTCCAAGCAAAGTGGGGCAGCCAGCAGGTTCGGGGGGACTGGAGGGAAGCTGCCAGTTTCCAGCCCCACCAGGCGCTCCCCTGAGCCAGACCGAGGGACAAAGGGCTACCCAAGGGCAACCCATCCCACGTGTCTGTCCTTAAAGCACAAAGACAAGCCCCTTTACAGACATTGCAGGTGCTGCAGAGCTAGCTACTTATTTATCTAGAAATTTCAAGGGAAAAAAAAAAAGCCTCTGTCCATAGAATCACCCAGATAATCACCCGCTGAGGGGTGAGATGCTCGGAATGGCAGCAAGTCTTGGCCGCCTCTTGATACCAAATTTCAAAGGCCGATCATTTTCCAAAGCAGGATTCGACCGTGTGCCTTTACCTGTCCTGCTGAGCGCGGGTTCTCGGGAGACGAGCAGGTCAGGACGTCCCGAGGTAGAGGTGACGGGTCATCAGAGCCCTTTCCTCCCCGGAGAGCCCAGGGGAAGCCTCGGAACAACCGCATCGTGCAGCCCTGTGCGAGCAGACGTGCCTCTCTTTGAAATCGAAGAGTAATAAAATACCTAATTAGTAACGTGCAGCAGCATTATTTTTCATTCATCTATACATTTCTAATTAAAATTATGCCATTCTTAAAAACTGCAACATAATAAACTCAAGCCTTTCATTCCGTGTGCAAAGCGCTTGAAAGTCCGCAGTCCCCGCGAGGTGGGGACTTTGCAAAGGGCGGGCGAGCCGACAGAAGAAAGGGAGGAGTGAAGCCATAAGTAATTTCTTTTAAGAAAATGTATAGGACGCACTAACGTGAAAGAAAAGCGATTTTGAAATATAAAAGGAAATCTAGAAAAACGAAGCGTTCAGCCTTTTTATTGCGCGGTGTTGCCAATAATATTGTATATGTGATTAAAGATTCTTTCCGCAGCCGCTTAAGCCAATAGCAATTGAACTTGCCGGGAGGCCAGCACCCCCTGCCCGCCCCGGCCCTGCCCTGCCGCGACGGTGGGAGCCCGTGGAAAGACCTCGATGTTATTGGGATTCAGAGGGCATCGTCGTCAAACAGGTGACTACAAGGGCAATGTTTCAGGGCCTGGGGGGCGGCTTGCAGGTTGAAGGGTGTCTGTCTCACAACGGGGCGTCACCAGAGAAAAGTTTCGGGAGCCCGAGCTCTGCGCTCCAGCTGCGGCAGGAGTGGAGGGTCCAGGGGAACAGATGTTTCCTGCCAGTCACCGCCTCCATCCCACGCTTGGTTTATAGGACATTTCAAATTCTGCTCGGCGCTCAGCCTGGTGCTTTTATTCCCCCTTTTCTCTCGTAACAGTTGTAGGAAAACGGGTCCCTGTTATCTCAAGGCAGTAAAGGCAGGAGCAGGTTTTGAGCGGCCCCTCAGCCTGGGTCTCAGGGCCAAAGACCTCGGCCTGTCCCCCCACCCGCCCCCCAAGCTTTCTGCATAAAGCTTCCAGACTCCAGAGCGGGCCGGGGACAGCGCATTTGCAGGCGTGAGGCCTGCATCCCCCGCCTGGCCTCAGCAGGCCCGGAGTGCAAACCTCTGGGCTTTGAGCAGCGCGGCTGGAGGCCTGCACCGAGGCCCTCCCCCTGGACGTGACTTTGCAAGGACCCTCTTGGACTTGAACCTCTCCTTGAACTCCTCCGGGCGACGTTGGGCATCATATGGTTTTGATAATATAAAGCAACATGCGAATGTCCAGCCCAGTGAATGCTGCCTTGGAAACCACGTTGGTGGAACAGGTGACCTCGGCAGGGCTTGCTCTGTCCGTCCAGCTTTGGGGGCCTGCCCGCAAGGCTCCCGGGTCAGGCCCAGCCACCTCGGGGTGGAGGGGTCGGGGGGGGGAGGTGGGTACGGAGGGACGGGGGGCAGTTCCTTCGCCTGCGAGGCGCTGGAGGTGCCGCTGAAGACCGAGGGACAGTCTCCGCTCCGACTGGAGGGCGTGTGCGCCTCCTGTCCTCACCCAGAGCCCGCACACGTACGCCCCGGGCCACATGTATGACCGCACATGTGCCCGTGCACAGAAAGCACACAAAATTTAATAACCCTGCTCTAGCTACAAATTAATTCAAATCTTGTACTCACATTAAAAATGAACTCTATTTTATGTTGATCATTAACTAAGAATATTTCACACTGGAGATTTGTCATATTAAGGAGAATTGAAACCACTTATATCAATTAAATGTACAGCATTATACTTAATCTCAGCAGAGATTACCAAAATACTCTAAGCATGATTTTACAGAAATGTAAAATATAAATTAGACAGGGGAATATTGGGCTCTGCACACGCACGCCCCCGTGCCCCCCTCCCCGCTCCCCTCGAAATACGGCGCCCCGCAGGTGACGGGAGCACTATTCCAGCAAAAAACAAACAAAAAAAAAACAAAGAAAACACACCACCTCCTGCCATCCCCGCCACCATAAAATCAGCAAGGCCAGAGGAAGTGCCGGTGTGGACGGGAGAGAGACGGTCAGTTTGCTCAGCTGGGAACTGCTGGAAGGCGAGGCTGGAGCCCTAGTCATATTCGTGACTCCGGGGACTTGGCGCATCATGGGATAAAGCAAGGGACACCTGCTTGTGGGTCCTGGGGCCGCCCCTGAAAGCACCCTGCACAGGGCATCTGACGAGAGGGCGGCGGGCCCTACGGGGGTGCAAGCTCCTGTGGGGTGAGTGTCGGGGTCACACCTCTCATGCAGGCAGCCTGGGGACGGATTTGGCACTGAGCTCACAAACACGGGATGCTGGAGGCCCCGGATCCCCGACACCCGGAGCCCCGAATTCTGTACCTGGGCAGCCAGGTCACCAAGGCCAGGGCTCGGGTAGGGACCCTCCGGGCACCCGCCAGAGGCTGCCGGGCGGGCTCCTCACCAGCGACACCACCCGCACGTGTGTGTGCATTTACACGGCACCTGCTGCCCCGGGGAGGTGACCACGCGGCACCTGCGTGAAGGAGGAAGGCCAGAGGGTGACTTGGGTGCGGAAAGATGAGGGGAGGAAGGACGCCCGTGTCCCGCCCCCGAGGCCCTGACCTCTCGGCCACGAAGAGAGACGGTCAGTTTGCTCAGCTGGGAACTGCTGGAAGGCGAGGCTGGAGCCCTAGTCCTATTCGTGACTCCGGGGACTTGGCACATCATGGGATAAAGCAAGGGACACCTGCTTGGGGGTGTTTTTTTTTTTTAGGGAGACATCGCTTTTGCCAAGTTACTGCTATTAAATGTCATTAAAAACCACATGAATGTGGGTCTTCTACGTGAGACTGTGAAGTAATCTCGGGCAAATTAGAAAAATCTGCATTTCGCGTGCACGCGGTCGGGTGGCTACTCCATTTCAGGGTCTGTGCTTTTGAGCCCATAGGAGTCAGGAGTAAGTGACGTTTAGGAACAAACAGGGATTTGGGTAAGAGGCTTCGACAACGTGTGTGCGAAGGCGGCGGTTTCTGTAGAAACCTTTCCTCCTTTGTCCTCTCCTATCTGCAGGGTATTGACAGCTCTGACAAGACTTTGATTATCTAGTCGGCATGAGCCTGAGACTTGTCACTTGTCAGGTTTGAGCTGACAGTCCCAGCGCTGATGAAACAATTGGAGGGAGATTGGCTGCGCGTGAGGAGGTTTGGGGTCAGCCACCCAAAGTTTTCTCTGCGTGGCGAGGAGGACAGTCTTGGCCCTCGGGAGGGGCTCCGAGGACTCAGCCCAACGGGGCGGGAGGGGCTCCGGCTCGAGGTGGGGACCCGGCCTAGCCACCCCGGGCCCCTCTGGCGGCCACGGCGGCCCGCGCGGGCTGACGGTGGGAGGCTCCGGGCCCTCCCCACATCACAGGAACCGGATTATTTCCACCTCCAGCCTGAAGCTGATATTAGATTTCCCCTCATTAGGAGGAGAAAATGAGGCAGAGCGTCAGCAGCTGGCGGCGGCTGCTGGGAGGCAGGGGAACGGCCGTGGGAGAGCGCGCTGTTTATTGTCCCCAGCAAGGTGGGGCCTTATCAATTATTGTCGCGCATCAGCCAGGAAGCCCTTCAGCGGCGCTGGGCGCCCGGCGTGTGTCACCTGCGCGACACGGCGGGGGTCGGGGTGCCGCGGTCCCCTCCCGGAGGGGCAAACCGGGCGGGGCAGGAGCCCGCGGGTGGCAAGGTCACCGAGGAAGGGCGCGGGTGGTCAGAGCCTTCGGCTGGCAGCCAGGGCTCCTCTGAGCGGGGGTCCCGAGCCGAGAGCGCAAGCCCGCAACAGATGCCCTTGCACCTCCGTGCTCGGCCCTCTCCACGGGGGCATCTAGACGGTGCCACGCGCACTGACGCCGCCTGTGCTGCTCCCCGGGGACTCCTCCACCTGGCTCCAGCCGGCCGGCCGTGTGTCCCCAGAGCCTTCCCGTGGGTCAGGACAGCAGGGGCCACGGGACTCCTCCACGTGGCTCCAGCAGCCCCAGGACTTCTCTGAGAGAGAGCTGCGTGCAGCTGAGCAAGGGGCTGGCGAGCAGAGCCTCTGCCCAGACAAAGTGATGCCACGTTGGCCCGAGGGAGGGCTGTGGTCCCTTCCCGCCTGCTCTGGGCCCCCAGCCCAGCCTCCAGCCCAGGTGCTGCCCCGAACCTTCTGGAACCTGCCAGCGCCCCAGCCTGAATCACCCATGCATCAGTGAGACAGGTGCCCTGCGGAGCAAGTGAGGGCGGCTGCTGGCTCGGGGCACCCACAGCCGAGCCCCACCCTCGGGAGCTGGTGAACCTGCACAGAGAGAGAGAGAGCTGCACCCGGGGCTGCCAAGGAGCACCCCACACCCCGCCCCACCTGCAGGGACCCTCCACCCCTATTTCCTGGGTCCCAATCTTTCTTTTTTTTCAAAGATTTTATTTATTTATTCATGAGAGACAGAGAGAGAGAGAGGCAGAGACACAGGTAGAGGGAGAAGCAGGCTCCATGCAGGGAGCCTGACGTGGGACTCGATCCCAGGACCCCAGGATCACGCCCGGGGCCAAAGGCAGGCGCTCAACCGCTGAGCCACCCAGGGGTCCCCATGGGTCCCAATCTTAACGCTGTCGTTGAACCGCTTGCTCCTGCAGGACAGTGGCTGGCTGCCTTCACCTGGTGTCTCCTTCACGGGAAGTCCACGCACAGCGGATACGTGCAAGTGCTCACGGTCCTGTGTGGGTCGGGGCAGAGGCCAGGGTGAACACATAAGTGCCCTGAGCGGGGACCAAACGACTCCGCCCTGGGACCATGAGACTTTCCAAGAAGGCACACTTCTCGTTTGTAGGAAGGGACCCTAAGGTCTAAAGTCCCCTTCCCTTCCCGCCCCCCCCCCCCCCCGCCGTGTCTGCTGGGGCTGGTTTGGTGACTTTTCTCCCCTGCCTTTTTGTAGTATTTACATATAAACATATATAAATACGTATTCTTGTAGAAAAATGTGTTCTCTTTGCACATAAATTCGATCAAACCGATACACGCTTCCAAGCCAGACCTTTTTCACTCAGCATACGTCTTGAAGCCTCATCCACGTGAGTCCGTATCCGTCCATCTCCTTTCTAATTGCAGTTCTCACGCTCTCCAGCTCGGCTGCATCCTCCCTGATGGAGCCGCTCCTATATCAATGGACCCGAAGATTGTTTTAGGTCTCCCACCGCTCTAGAAATTTTGCAGGGACTATCCCTGTACTTGCCCTCAAATGCCCAAGGAAGTGTAGGAGAGAGCACAAGTGGATTCAGAGAGTTCTGTGTATTTGCTGTGCTAGCATGTCCTTCTGCATCCTTGTCCAACAGCCCCTGACCCCCCAGCATCCTCACCAGTAGGTGTGGGAGCACCTTTCTGCCGAAGCCCGATGGGCTGACTTTAGATCTGAAATCACAGAAGGCCACACCCCGCTTGACTATGAGCACCAGGCGGACGCCGAGTGTGCGCCAAGGAGTAGATCCTTGGGATCGGAGGTGGTGTCGGCAGTTAAAGGGAGCACAAAGCTTTATTCGGACCTGCCGTCGTGGGTGAGCAACAGTCCTACACCCACACAGGTGAGTGAGGTGCATGAGGCCAGACCTGGAAGAAAGGTCCCTGCTCAGAGCCCCCCACCTCCACCCCCAGGGTCTGGGATGGCAGAGGACACTGTGAAGGCACAGACGACTTCACCAGCTAAAACTTGGGGGGCTTCCTCACCAATAGGGAGCCATTCATACCACAAGGACTTTTCACTTACCTTCCTGCGATTCCATTCTGGTGGGAAAGACTGAGGATACAGAGCGCGTGACAGGTAGGTCAAGATTACTGCATCTCCTCCTCTGTCCGGCCTGCCCGGTCGGTCCAGGATGTGTCCAGTAGACTAGGGACTGTCACATGGAAGGGGGCGGGTTGCCTCATGGACGTGGCACCCAGCCCCCAAGCTGCGGCCAGAGGGCAGAGTCCCGGGAAGGCGGAGTCCAGACCCCTCCATCCTATACGGAGACTGAAAGCCCAGCAGGAGCACACAGGTCCCCACCCCTGTGGTTCCGCAGCGCCCCCCGCATAGCCGCTATCGTGGATCAACGCCCCTTCCGTACACACCCGGCCACCTTGCATGGGCCGCTCTGTGCTCCACCCCGCCGTCCACACCCCGAATTCCCGAGCTGCCTGGCACTTTGGAAGGATGGGTAATCAGAATTCCCTTAATCCAGGCTTATCCCAGGCATCTGACCAGCAGGTGTCCCAAAGATTAACTATGTCTGACTATGCATATCAATGAGGGAAAAAATTAATGCCTCGTTAAGATCCAAAGCAGTGAAAATCCGCGGCACCTAGATGCTGAAAATCGGGCCGGGAGCCTGCGCGCTGTCTCCTGCACGGCCGTGCGTGCGGCGCGCAGGACGCAGACGCGCATTCCGCGGTGCCTTTGCTGCGCGGCACCAGTTGTGAGCAGAAGGCGAGCAGTGGTTTGCTGCACATGTGCTCACACCGAGCACGCACCTGCACAAACATGCGTTACAGATCTCGTTAACACAAAAGAGGTGGTGCAAGCAGACTTGTTGCGGCGGAGCAGGGAGCGGAGGGCCGGCTGGGGTGCTCTTCATTTCCGCTTGCAGTGCAGTGCCCTCCGAGGTCCCCAGCAGCACCTATGGCCCCAAATTGTAGAGAACAAAGACCACTGACCCTGCCAGTGATGTTTACACTCTGCGTAGACGCAGGCTGGTCAGCTCGCGTCCTCTGTGACACGGAGAAGGGCCTGGAGAGCCCCCAAGGCTCTGACCTCTTAGAGCCATCATGCTCCCCCAAGCCGATTGCATTCTCGAGTTGCCTGAATTTACCTTTCAAATCCACCCCAGCATCAGTCCTCAGCACTCGCAGTCTCCCCAAGCTCCCCCTGGCCCTGTGGGCCTTCCTGCCCACTGACCCAGGGTCCCCCGGAGTGCTAAGGGAGGGAAGGGGACTCCACCTCTCCGCTACATAGGAACCCAGGAGAAGCCAGTAGAACCTACCCCTAGAGCCACACGTGAGGCTGGACCCAGACACCACCTACACGGGATGAGAGAAATCAAAGGGCAGAAATGGGATCACACTTACAATAGGTCACATCATCCCCCAAATCCAAGCAGCTGTGCCAGGCTCCAGACTGGGAACCAGGAATGAATCGGCGAGAAAGTTGTGGTCCTGGTCCCCAGAAGCCGGGAAAGAAGTTGGGCATGAACCACTTGAGGAGTCTTAGAATCGGGTGGAATCAGAGCTAATGTTCTCACGTGCCACCGGGAGAGGGGAGGCATCCCGAGAAGGCGTCCTGGAGGATGCATCGTCTAAGCTGCCACCTGGAAAATGAGGAATTGGGCAGGTGAAAGGACGGCTGGGAGAAGGAAGGGGAGAAGGAAGCCAGGAGGATGTCCCCGCAGGTTGGGGAGCAGTCGAGGCTTGGCCAACTCTGGTGGAGTGTGTGGCACACCCAGGGCCTCATGCAGAAGTGGAAGGACCAGTCCCGCCCCAGTGAGAGGCAGGGAGCTCCCCGTGAGCTAAGGGAAACCCTCCTGTAAGAAGGATGGAAGAGGGAAGGCGGGTTTCTTTGTGCTCTGAGAATTCTAAGGAGCACGAATGAGGTTTGTCTCCACCGCCTGGCCCCCGCCCCAGCCTTCCCCACTTTTCCAACATCTCCCCTGCCCCCCGGGAGGAGCCCAGTGAGGTGCTGGCTCCTTCCCCTGCCTCCTCTTTGCCCCCAGACACCCCCCCCCCCGTCAACCCTTCCTGAGGCCCGTGAGCCAGTCGACGAGGACCCGACAGTGACACCGGGAAGGGGCTGGCACCCGCCGTGGCCTAGGATTGAGATCCCCCAGATAACGCACAATGATCGTGGAAAGAGCTGGCAAATTAAAGATGGTTGGTATTGATTCCAAAAATACTTTTGCTTTCAGCAAAATACATCTTTAATTACTTTCCTACTAGCTGTCATTTTTCATAAAGCAGTCTAGACGGCTCGTGCCAAATCATGCAAAGACTGTTTTCAATGAGAAGCCTTTTCTTAATATCGCAGATCACAGGGGGTTTTTAGAAATCCCTTCCGAGGGGACGCTGGACACATGTCTAGGCCAACATGTCACGGGTGCAGAATGGACAACGTCCTGGGCTCCGATCGTAACGGGCGGGAGGTGGGGACGCTGCCCGTGACTCCCTTTGGCATCTCCCATCTCGTGCGAGCTCTTCCGCGTGATGGTCTGGGCAAGGAGCACGATTCTGCGCAAACAGCGCGGCTGCGATCTCTGCTTTCTCACCCCTGTTGGTCATTTATTACCTGTAGGTTCAAACGCCCCTCACCTCCTCCAGCAGGTTTAACACGGACATCGAGGGAGCCCCTGCACCCCTGGGATTGCAGAGAACATCCGTCCCTCCAACAGTTCCTCTTATCCTTATTTATCTGAGGCAAGTCGCAACAGAGCGAGAGAAAGGAAATAATTTGAGCTCGTTCCCCCTTATAAGTTTGATTGGAAATGACTAAGACGAGCTGAGAGCCAGGGAAAGACACTGTGGCAAAAATGCAGATTTAGCTTTCAGCGTCAGAATCAACGTCCAAATCTAAAATTGATATAATTGACTGTTAATTAATTCCCTTGATATTTTCATTAACACTTGGGAGCAACAAGTTTTCCGTGTCGCACTTCTGAATTATTCAGGAGGCCCTCGGATTCCCTGGCCCAGCAGCCCGCGATTGACGCCACGCTCAAGAAGGAGCTGGAACCCAGGCTCCTGTCTGTCGCACTGTCCCCGAGGGGGCCAGCCAGGGAGACGGAGGCCCAAGCCCCGGCCCAGAGCACCCCGGGCAGCACGCAGCATTCTGGGGACGCGTCCGGGCCGCCACTCTCAAATCTCCAGGCTCCTCCGATGGATGCAAAGGCAGGCAAGGCACCCTCAGCAAATTATAGGTGCAAAATATGCCAAAATCACTATAACTTGAATATTTCATTTTATTTTATTTTATTTATTTATTTTTTAACTTGAATATTGTAAAAGCTCAGCACCTGACGCTTTGGAGAAAGGAGAAGTAAGGTCCAGGGGAATGCTGCAGACGGCGGCACAAGAACAGCCCAGGTGCTCAGGGTGCGGGGTGAGGGCGCTCACCCTCCCGGGCCGCCGCCGGCGTCTGCACCCCTGCTTGTCCTGGGGAGGAGCCCGGGGTGCCCCTGACCCATGCAGGGCCCGGGCGGGGACGTACGTGCGCTCAGCCCCTCCTCACGCCCTCCCTGCACGTTTTCACATCCACGTCTTACCTCCCACCACCTGGGGGCCCCTAAGGGTCCTCACCTAGCCTGGCAGGTGAACGTCAAGGAGCCAAGCCATGATCCGGGTCCGCCCACTTCCATGAATTGCTCCCCCTTGCAGCCCGTTCCTGCGGTCAGCAGCAGTAAGGGCCGGGCGGCCGGCGTGGAGGCCACCCTGCAGCCCTGGGCCAGGGCCTTCCCCACACTGCTCGGAGGCAGGGGTGCCCACCGAAGAATTGCCCTCTCGCTTTTACCCGACCGTCCCCCGCTGTGCGGGGGACACCAAAGGACACCCCGGCGTTCAGCAGACACCGTCCAGCTCTGCGGTAGCCGGTCTCCCTGGCCCCCCGGCCCGGCCTCGGTTTCCCAGGCCTAAGGACCACACTCCTACGGTTCCCCCAGGAAGACCTTAGCCACACGGGGCAGGTTCTCCACCACGGCTTGCCCCTGCCTGCCACTGAGACAGACCATGACTTGGGATGAGGAAACCAGGGACAACAGCCCTCAATTTTTAAATTTATTTATTTATTATTATTATTATTTTTTTTTTTTTGCCATTTGAAACCAAAAGGCACATTAGTCTCTGCACTATAAAAAAAATAATACACAGGGACACCTGGGTGGCTCAGCGGTTGAGCATCTGCCTTCAGCTCAGGGTGTGACCCCGAGGTCCTGGGATCGAGTCCCGCATCGGGCTCCCCGCGTCTCCCTCTGCCTGTGTCTCTGCCTCTCTCTGTGTGTCTCTCATGGATCGATAAATAAAATCTTTTAAAAAGCTAGCTACACAAAATTTAAACGATAAAGCCGTGAAAACGTCGTGGGGACCTGGGGACAACGGATGGGACCCCAACCCTTGGTGTGAGGCTTTCCCTTCAGAGCGGCCCTGGTTTAGGCCTCAGCACGGAGCCCTCACCTGCGCTTCTTAGGGCATAAGCAGAATCCAGTCACCGCCTCTCACCTGCTGGCCTGCTTTCCGCGCTGCCAACAGTAGGACCAGAAGCACACGACCCTCCCTCTGACGTTTGGTCAGAAAGTCAGTAGTCACCTACCGGGACACCGCAGGGTCGGGGTCATTCACGTCGGCTCGTCTCATCACGGGGGCGTTTCATCATCTTGCAGCATCCCAAGAAGAAGGGTGAGTACGGCACCTGTGAGATATTCTGAGAGACAGAGGCCACATTCACATACCTTCCATGACGGCCTGTTGTCATCATCGCTGTATTTGATTTTTGGTTATTGCTGTTGGTCACTCTGTGCCTAGTTCATCAGCCGAACGCTACCACAGGTGCATACGTACAATGGACGTACCCGTGAACAGGTTTCAGGCTTCCCCTGGGGGCCCGGGGACACAGGCCCTGTAGATAAGGGAGGACGACGAGAGGGGTTGTAGAGTCTACGCGGCCTGGACCCTCCTCCTGGCTCGTAGGTGGGTGACGCGCTCGGAGTCTCCCGACGCTTGCCAGGCGGCAGGTGCCAGAGAAGGGAGGCAGAGGGGCAGGAGCGTTTTGGCCAGAGAAGGAAATCACATTCCCGGATCCCGATTGTTTATCGGAACTTAAAAAATAAGTGTAAGGAAAGGACTCCGCCAAACAAATCGAATAAAGTAAAATAAAATTCAGTTCAAGCCAGGGAAGAGCTTGTGAGTTAACATCATAAACCCTCCTTTGACAAGTGGCTTTCCATCACCCGGCAGCTCCGTCGATGGCCTCGGGACGGTGGCCTGATTGTCAGCTGGCAGATGAGGGACGATCCGCTTGTCAGGATGCCAGCGGATTGCCCTCGAGTTGTTTGTAATGACAGGCGACAAAGGATGGCTGCTCAGACTGATCTCTTGTTTTACAAGCTCGGCATCGGGACAGACCCCGCATTCCGCGGCGCTCGCCGCTGCGCCCCTCTCTGGACACGGTCTCCGCGGGCCGCGCTCCGCCTTTGGCAGTTCACACCCCAGGCCACTCCGTTCCCCGTCATCCGAGTCCCAACAGACACCGTAGTAAAAATGATGAATACGTTTTTCCTTATGACTCACCACATTCCCTGCTCCGAGATTTCTGTCTTTTATTGTTGCGCTGAAACCGTTTCCAATCATTTTTTTTCCTTTGCATCTGATCTTGATTGTCTTAAAAAATTAATCAGACACATGTTCACTATGTTTTTTATCCAACTCTCTCCAGAATGTTTTTTGACAATTTAGAAAAATGTTTTGAAAAATAGTAAAGGGAAATATTTAAGTAATTATGATCCTCACATTGCGAGGCCAAGTGAAGTAAGCTAATGCAATGGAAACATGTTTTACAGATTTGTTTAATTATTTTTAAGTACAATGCGATTGCATCGCTCTGAGGGGGAGATTTATAACCCGGACTCGCCGCTCTGGGGGCAGCTCGCCTCACCCCAAGGACCGTGGCCGGGCCCCGCAGTGGCCTGGGTTGGACCCGACTTGAGCGCTCCCCCCACCCCACAACTTCCTCCAGCCCCGCACCCCAAGCCTCTTTGAATAAACATACAATCGAAGTCAAAACCATATGCCTGCTACGCAGAAGCATCTTGAAGATGCCTCAGAACCAGACTGCGGTCCCGAGGACCTCCCAAACAGAAGTCCCGGTGCTGCCGTTGCAAAAGCGGTGCCGTGTTTATGGCTCACATATGCCCCTCCCAACAGCCAGCCGCCTGGGAGCCAGCAGCCCAGCCGTGAGCTCACGCCACCGCTGTCTTTGGCGAGGAGACACGAGGAGGACACATGGAACTGGCTGCAGCAGAGACGGCCTCCAGCCCACCGCAGGGCCAGCGGGGGGAGCAGAGGTCGGGGCCCCTTGCAGGGTGAGAATCTGCGCCTTCACCACGTGGTGTGAGACCGGGGCAGGCAGGGACCCACCTATCGAAAGAGAGAGACCGTGACACCAGCCAGCTCCGGCGCCGGCCCCTCGAGTAAGCGTCGACCCCAACGATGCTGCCCTCCCTCCAGATACGCGCTCGGGAGTCCTGGGGTCACTCGCACTTCCGGCCAACTGCCTGTAAGTTTGGGGCAGTTCCACCCCCCCTCGGTTTGGATGATTCACTAGGACACCTCATAGGCCTCAGGGAGGCCCTGCACTTATCAGAACAGCTTTACTAGGAAGGCACCAGGACCAGCCAGATGAAGGGACACGTGGGATGAGGCCTGGGCCGGTCCCCAAGGCAGAGCTTCTGTACCCTCGCCCCACGGAATCAGGGCGTGTTGCCTGGTGGATGGTGGTGGATGCGTTCACCACCCGGAAAGCTCCGCCGAGCTCGGGTCTGCAGAGCTTCTGCTGGAGTTTCATTCTGTAGCCGTGATTGAGCCACTGGCCAGGTGACTGAATTCAATGCCTGTCCCCCTCCTCCCCTCCCCGCCCCGCCGCCGGGTCAGGCGGGCTCAGAGACTGCGACGGGTGCTTCTGACCACCAGCCCCGTCCTGAACCATCTCATTAGCAGAGGCTCAGGGGCTGGAGAAGAACAAACACACTTCATGCTTGGGAAATTGCGAGCCGTCTCTCCTCCAGAAACCAGGGCCAACGGCCAGGCAAGGTCTTTATCACACCACGATGTCAGAGCCAGAGGCCCTCTCTGCCCCTTGGGTCCCGGCTACCGTTGACTCAAACCTTCATCCCGCCCCCATTCCCACAGTCTCTGAAAGTCCAAAAGCTGCCCGAGACTCGGGTGGGCTTGTGGGGGCTGCGGTCCCAAAGCTCTCTGTGGCCGTGGCTCCTGGACTGGGTCCAGCCACCCCTGAGCCCCTCTCAGTCCAACCTGAGTCGGAATGTGACTCCATCTATGGCGTCCACTCTGCTCCACTCATCCCAGGCTTTTCTTTTTTTTTTTTTTTTTAATTTTAGTCATATCTACTGAGGACGTGGGGTCACGGGGAGGGGTGGTTCCAAGCAGCGCCTCACCGCCGCGAGCCATGCTGCTCCATTCGCCCCACGTGTCCCCAGAGCGCAGCACACCGTTGCTCTTGCCTCCCTCGGGCCAGTTCAGAACCATCTTTTCTTCTCAGCAGAACCTTGGGGTCTCTCTCTCCAGGCCATGGAGCCAATCAATATTGTTCTTCTCGCTAATATAGAGACGTCCCCGCCAGCAAGGATCTGGGTGACCCCTCATGTGCTTCTCGTGACACGGTCCCTAAACTACCACCGGATGCATGAACACTTTGCCTTTGGGGGCCTGTCCCCAGAGATGGGGACGGGCGTGTAGCAAGCAGGTATGTGGCCAGTTCCCACGTTTGGCCATCGCACTTGGTGAGCTTGTACGGGACAGCGTGCCTCAGCCCCGGTGAACCCCACCCGGACACAAGACTCCTGGGGGCGGCCCTTGGAGCGGTGGGTGTGTGAGCTGCATGAGGTGACGTCGCCAGGTGCAGAAGCCCCTGGGCGAGGGGCAGGAGCCAGGCCGCATCCTGGTTCAGCGTGGCTCCAGGGAGCCTTGCCAGGGCCGGGCAAGTTCCCCTGTAGGGTTTTCTGGCACCTTTAATGCGACAGCTCCCTGCAAGGGCCCGGAGAACACTGACACGTCCTGTCCCCCCCACTCCTGTTCCTGCTCCTCTCCCCAAGGGGGCCCTCAGCCAGCCACACGTCTCCCCAGGCTCTGCAGGGGCCAGGCCAAGGCAGGACCTCCCCTCCCGGGCCCAGGCTGCTGTCCCCGGAGGGCCTCCAGCATCCTTCCCTGCTCCCAGGGGACAGCCCAGAGCAGCGTGACCTCCGGAGACTCCGCCGACTTACATGGGGGAACAACAACAAAAAAAAAATCCCACAACCTGACACTTGAACAAATGTACTCCAGAGCCCTTTGGACTTTTAATTTTTTATTACTATTTCTGTCATTTCAACAGGTTTTTAGCTGTGGGTCCAGAACAAGATGCTCTGGCAGCGTCCGTTGGCCGATACGAACAAACAGTAGTCACGGCCCTTGACTTGGGGACCCCGCTCCGCCGCTGGGGCCCAAGCGCCGCGCCAGGCCCTCCTCCTCATCTTCGCGATGAGCCTCCAAGGTCCAGGGTGGGAGGGAGAAAAGAGCAAGTCCGTTTGTGACGGAGACACCGGGGCTCCGAGAGGACCAGCCCTTTTCTCAGGCCATGGCTGTCGTCTGGAGGGGAGGCCCTCTTGCGCGCTGACGGGTCCAGCTTCCTGTAGGTGCAGGACCGATGGCCCGGTTTGATGGCTGCTTGCAGCGGGACCTCCCCGCCGGCCCCCCAAAGCTCGCAGGCCCGTGCTCCATGGCCCCTTCCACCTCAAGCCACCAACAGAGAATCTACTCCGGGCTGGAAGCATTCTGAACTCCTCTTCTGCCACCAACTGGAGAGCAATCTCTGCTTCACAGGGCTCGCGTGAGTCAGGGAGTCCCACCTGCAAACCCTCCTTTCCTGAAGGTCGGTGGTGCCACGTGACACGCCCGGCCCACTGCCTTCGCGGGCCCAGGACTAATCACCGACGGCGTGGGGGCCCTCGGGCCATATCCTAGGGGCGCATGTCACACGGGGTTGGGTTAAGATTTCAGTTCTGGGTCTCGTCGTCTCGATAGGACTGTGGGGCAGCTGACGTAAGACGTGAGAAGTCTAGTTTGTGAGGTCTGGACGGAAGGTCCACGTTGGGGAGCAATCGTTAGGTTCACAGCGTGAACTAGGTGGGGTTACCTGCAAAGGCACATGGGTGGAGAAGGGAAGATGTGCGGGGATTAAGCTCGAGACTCAACACCGGAGGGTCAGGGAGGGCAGGAGGATTGAGCCGACAGGGCTAAGAAGGAACAGCCAGCGAGACAGGAGCAGAGTCCCAAGAGCGTGGGGTCACGGAGCTGAAGGGAGAGTGTGTCTGTGTGTCTGTCTTCGGGCGGGAAGCTGCTGAGCCTTTTGGGGAGACGACACAGGGGAAACCCCCGCTGGATCGGGCAACCTCACCGAGGTCCCTGGTGACCCTGACACAGTGACTTTGAAGGTGTTGGGGCTGGAAACGGGATTGAGGTGGGTTAGAGGGTGAAGGTGTTTGCAGGTGGAAGAAGATGTCAGCAGCACAAGGTGAGAGGCGTCAACTGATGAAGTGAGGACCCTGAGGGTGTGGGGCGTGGGGTCAAGGGCACGGGGTGGGCAGGGCTGGCCGTTGGCGGGAAGGAGGGCACTTCCGTGTCTGGGAAAGGGGTCCCTTCAGGTGGGGTGGGTGCCGAGGCAGGGCGTTCGCCCTCCGGTCCGGGGAGGCCAGTGGAGACCCACGCGATGTGTGCCCGTCCACGTTGGATGAGATGAATCCCCGCCCGTCAGCTGAGCGGGGCGCAGGGGAGGGCAGGGGAGGGCACCCCAGGAGCTGTCAGCAGCCGCGGGGCGTCCCTTCCAGAAGCAGCACGCAGGGATGCCGGGGAGGCTTGGCGGCAGGCTGGGAGGCCGTGTGTTCCGTGGGGCCTCCTGATGCCCGCGGCAGGCCCCGCACACCGTGGCACGTGCACGTGCCCTTCTTGTCTTGGCACATGAGTGGGCGCCTGGAGCGGGCCCGACCTGGCCGTGGGAGTCGCGCCGCACGCGGTCCCTGACCCGAGCTGAGGACCACAGGGACGACGGGCACCCGGGCCAGTGGACACGGGAGGAGGCTGCCGACGACAAATCCTGCCGTCGAGGCCGAGCTCCGGTCGCACACGGGGCCCTGGGCGCTCGTCCCTTGAGCGGGAGCCCGGGCTGCAGCCCTGACTTCTGATCCCCTCGCTCTGGGCACGATCCGTGGTCTTGTGCTGAACCCAAAGGAGCAGAAACACCAGGGGGGACAGATCGAAAATACGAGCCTGTTCCTAAGAGTAAAGGAACCCACACGAACCCTCCACCAACCGCTGTCTCTCCGAGTCGGTGGGAAGCAGGGACGGCGAGGAGCCCCCTGAGCCCACTCCGCGGAGCTGGGCCTTGGCACTGTCACCTCCCTTCCTGCAGCGTCCCGGCCTGGTGTCCTCAGCCCCGTGTCCTCCGGGGCCCCGCAGCCCCATTAGAGCTGCCCCATGTGGCTCTGGATGGAGCTGGTCAGAGGAGAGGGACAGCCGGGCCGAGGGCGAAGCTGGACACACGGACACCGAGCTGGGCTGCAGAGAGCTTCCCAAGATGAGAGCGCCTCACGTCCCATCCTGGGCCACGCGGCGGGCACACGCCAGGCCAGCTGGCCACGCTGTCCCCCTGAGCCCCAGTCACCCCACCCGTGGCATCAGCAGTTGGATGAGATGAAGGCCGGGTCCCCCTCTGGCTCTAAGGGCTAAGACTCTGGGGGAAGGCGGGCAGCAGAGTGAGAGGGAGGGGACGGAGGAGGAGGGGACGGAGAGGGAGGGGATGGAGGAGGAGGGGATGGAGAGGGAGGGGATGGAGGGGGAGGGGATGGAGGGGGAGGGGATGGAGGGAGGACGGAGGGGGAGGGGACGGAGGGGGAGGTGATGGAGGGGGAGGGGATGGAGGGGAGGGGACAGAGGGGGGGCAGAGAGGATGGGGACGGAGAGGGAGGGGATGGAGAGGGCAGGGATAGAGGGGGAGGGAACAGAAAGGGAGGGGATGGAGGGGGGACAGAGAGGTAGGGGTGGAGGGGAAAGGGACAGAGAGGGAGATGGAGGGGGAGGGGACAGAGAGGGAGGGGATGGAGGGGGATGGAGGGGGAGGGGACACAAAGGGAGGGGATGAAGGGGGAGGGGACAAAGAGGGCAGGGACGGAGGGGGAGGGGGCTGGGGGAGGGGACGGACCACGCCCGTCGCTCTGTGCGTGAAGGCAGACGGATGCTCACGACCCCAGCTCCACGGACCCGTGCACGGGAGCCAGCACAGACCCCACCTCGGGGGCCCCCCAACCCTGACCGGCTGGGACACAGGAGTGTCAGAACCACGAGCGGTGACAAGGCCAGAGGCGGCGAGGCCCCTGGAGCTGGAGTCGTGCTCCCCCGGAGTCGGTCTGGTCCACGTCACCAGGCGCCCGGTCGGACTCCGCGGCAGCTTCTCCTCGGGCTCCACGCGGCTGCCCCCGGAGAACCAGCGTCCGCCAGACATAGGAAGCCCAGGGGAAGACGGCTGCCCCCGCTGACCTCTCCTTTCGGGGTGGGGACCCCTCACCCAGCAGCCCCTCTTGGGCCAGGAGCGCGTCCTCCTCCTGCTCCTGCAGTCACCGACCCCCTGCCAGCTGGGCCTGGGCTCCCAGAGTGACTCAGATCGTCGAGGGGCCGAGTGATGACGTGACCCAGCCCGAGGTCTCCCCCGGACGCCTCTTGGACACAGAGGCAGGATCTGGCGAGACCCGGAGGGCGGACGCTGCCTGCAGCCAGGACAGCCCGCGGAAAAGTCCTCCTTCCACGCGAGACTCCTGGCCTCGGTTTCCCCCTCTAAACCAGAGGCACACGGCGAGGGTATCTCTGAGGCCCCCAAATACCCGAAATGCAGGAGGTCGGTGACTGGCACGCGCACCCTTTCCGCCCAGGATCCTCAGAATAACCTGGAAGAGGATAGAGCCCTTCGCAGGCGTCGGCGGGCCGGGGGGTTCGCTCCCCTTCGTCTCCAGAACTGGAGGAAGCACAAAGGTGGTGGAAGGAAAAGCAAGAGTGAAAAAGAAATGCGGCGCTTCTGCCCTCGTCCTTCGCGGAGCCACCTCCACGCGGGAGAGACAGGCACACGCGGCCGGCCCAGGGCGGGCGGGGGCGGCCCCAGGAGCTCAGAGAGGCAACGAGAATGGCCCCAGCCAAGAGGGGGCTGCGGGGTCACATAAGCAGGGGGCACGAGAGCCGGATCCCCTGAAGGACATCGGGGTCCTGCGTCCTGAAGGCGAGGAGTCTGCGGGAAGGCAAGCAAGGACCCACAGCCGCCCACGTGACGCCACCTCCAGCTGCCCCCAGACAGGACACGTACCTTCAGGCGCGGTGCTCGCGACCAGAACCGGGGAGCACCCTCGACGCCTGCCTGGATCGCCAAGGCCGAGCCCGCGGAGCCAGGCAGGAGCCCAGGCCAACAGCCTCTGCGTTTTCTCAAATTCCCCGGAGCGTGTTCCCTCCCGTGGGCAATGTGGATGTGGGGGGGGGGACACGGCCCCAGGAGCGTGGGGAGCTGGAGACCCCCATGGGTAGAGGCCACTCCTGTTGGGGATCGGTGGGCCCAGCCCCCCATGTCCCCCAGATTCCCCCCTGGGGCGCCCCCACCCCTGGCCCGCGGCCCCTCCTCCTGCCCCAGCCTCGGGCGTCCAGGGCCACGGGACAAGCCGGGGGCTGGGTGCGGGTGGGAAGGACACGGAGCGCTTTGTAGGCCCATCTGGGCCGCTCTGCAACGAGAAGCTGCTGACAGACTGTTTGCCAATAAAGAAAGTCGCGCGGCCTAATCGCAATCAGATGGCTCCCCGGGCCCTCCCCGCCCCGCCGCGCTCTGCCCCCGGCCCCCTCCTGGGGGGCTCAGCTCTGCAGGCTGCAGGTCTCCCTCCGCCGGCCGAGCGCCAGGACGGCTCTGTCCCCCCGAGGGTCGCCGGTGTGCGCTGAGGCCCGGGGACATCATTCAGCAGCTCCCCGCCGCCGGCCCGGCCGCCGAGGCCCCTGCCACCCGCCCTCAGTCCAGCCAGCGCCTGTTAGCTCCAGGTCGCTGCTGCCCACGCGCCCACGCTCATCGTCCTCCCCCAGGTGACTGCTGGCAGTGGGTTTTGTCGTCTTCCTCTTCTTCTTCTAAGACTTTATTTATTTATTCCTGAGATACAGAGAGACAGGCAGAGACACAGGCCGAGGGAGAAGCAGGACCCTGCAGGGAGCCCAATGCGGGACTCGATCCCGGGACCCCGGGGTCACGCTCACGGCCCCAGGCAGATGCTCCACCGCTGAGCCCCCCCGGGAGCCCCTGTTTTGTCTCTTCCCTCGCTGTGCGGTGATGGGGCCAAGCTCGGAAAAGTCATCCACGTGTCCCCGCAGGCCCACGGGGGCCACAGAGCCCCAGGACACAGAGAGGAGGTAAGACCTAAGGGCCAGCGTCAGGGGCCTGGACCCAAGCAGGGCGGAGGGGGGGTGGGGGGGGCTCCAAATCCCTAGGATCTGGGGTTTTCAGACTTCAACTACAGAAATGCTCTAGAATCAAAATGTTACCCGAAGGCTTAAGACATCAATGGAACAGAGGGTCGGGGGCCACTCGGTGCGCCGACCCCTCGGCTTCTCCAGTCCTTCTCCCAAGGACTCACCTGAGAAGCCGCGGGAATCCCCAAGGGCTCCCCGGGCACAAAGCAGAAGCCCCTTCCCCAGAGCCTCTGCCAGCCTCCGTAGAAGCGCCTGCTAGTGGATCCAGATGAACAGATGCCTCTGCCAGCTTTCCCTGAAATTAGGAAATGGGAAAGCCTCCTCCCCGCCGCAGACGTCCCTGGACATCCGTTCAGAAACCCCGGATCCCGGGCCCAGCCCAGGTCCCTCCTGAGATCGGGGAACCCGGAACGTAACACCTGCGAACTTCCAAGCCCGTGTGCTCACGGGGGCGACGCCGTGGACCTGGCAAGGAAGGGGGGGGGGCCACTGCAAGGTCCTCGGTGCGGACCCCGCACTTGACAGGCCCCGGCTCCACGAGCCTGACCGGGCCCCCGCAGCACCTCATCTCCACCGCAGGACGAGACGGGGGGGCCCTGTCGCATGCAACCCGGAGCGGGGGGTCCGGGAGGCCACCGTGGAGTTTCCTGGGGCCACAGAACGGGGCCAGAGGGGAGCCGAGCTCGGGTGTTTTTCCCCGGACACATTAGTGAGGCTGCCGCGAGACACCCTGTACGTTCTATTATTAGGAAGGAACCCGGCCCAGGACACAATCATCACAAGCCTCAAACTGCTGTTTACAAATGCGGGGAGTATGGTGAGACCTAAAATGCTCTTCCCCAAATGCATACTCCCCCGCCCCCTTGGTTTTTAAACCCATGTGGATTCCAAGGGAAATTGAATCCATATGTTTCTGGTTCATTTACACTGAACTCATCAAAATGTAATTTTGCAACATCTAGTTGACGTCCAGGATGTCTTTAGAAGCCTCATTTTTATGCCTTTTTATAAGCCCCTCTCCCTTGGAGACAGGAAGTTATGCCTTGCCAAGAGTGGATGGAATTCCAGCCAAGCAGGAGTTCTGCTGAGAAGACACACAAGGTGGAGAGGGCCCCTTATCGCAGACCTGGGACCCCTACTCCCGTGTCCGTCCCACCACCCCGAGAGCGGGAACAGCCAGAGGCAAGCCGGGGAGGGCGCCCAGCTCACCAGCTCCCGGGGAGCCGAGTGGGGTCCGGGCTCCTCTGGCTTCAGCCTGCACCCGCCCCCCCACCCTGATGATCCAGGGGATAATGGAACCAGCCGGTTCCACCCTGTGAATGGGGACCCTGAGGTGGGAAAGGGACTTGTCCAAGCCAACGGCGTAGCTGGGATCCAGGAGCAAAATAAAAACCCGCCGCGCGGGCCGCGAAGTCCCGTGGGTGAGAACGTGCCCCGGCCACCTGCGGGATAATGGAGAGGACTAGATGTGCTCCCTGACCCGGTTCTCTCCGCGGCCCGACAGGATCCCGAGGTATTACATTATCAGCGCGCTCCCTGCTTCCCAGTAGGTTAATGGTCCATTTAAAAGTAAAATTTTGACCAGCTAATAAGGCTCCGGTCACAGGCTGCAGTTTACACACAAATAGGAATGCAGGGAAGGAGAGGGGTGCCTCGGGGTCGCGGCGGTGGAGGCAGATAAGTGGGAAATTTGGATTCCGGGCCTGAGTCCGGCACCGAGTGGCATCCTCAAACACCTGCTCTAATTAATTAGAACATCTTCTCTGGCTCCCTTCTCAACAATTACCCAGGCAGAGAAAAATAGCATGTCTTCTAAGGGTTTGCAAAGGTCCCCGTGTATTTTGCACTGGTCACCCGGAGGGTAGCGACTGCCAGCGAGCCGCCCACGGAGCAGGGCCTGAATGCAAGATGTGGGGCTGGAGAGAAGTCCGAGCACAGAGAGCTGGACTCTCGGCCCCCCTCAGCAGATGTTTGCAGAAAGACAAAGGCCCCAGGCCGGGCAGACTCGGGGGGACGGGCTGGGCCCAGCTCGGGTCATCTGTACCCCGTCCCCCGGAACCTGTACAACCCGGGGGCATCCCACCCCACCTGCCCTGAGGCCAACCTCGTCCCCGTCCCCTACTCTGCAGAGTGACAGGGTTTGACGTGCGCGGGGGGCAGTGTGGGGCGGCCACTATCATCCGTCCCTCCCTCTCTCGAGCTCTCCCCCCGCCACCCCCCTGCCATGGGTTGTCCTGGAGCCTGAGCCTGCCACAGCCAGGCGGCCTGCGCAAGTGCAGCCACCATCTGGGCCGCCCCCAGCAACCTCAGCCAGGGGAGAAGTGCCTGCCTGCCAGCTTTCCCCAGACGAATGCAAACACTGCAATAAACACTGGCCTTCTCTCGCTTTTCTTTTCTCTCTTTCCTTCTTTTCCTTTCTTCCTTCCTGCCCTCTTTACAAAGTTTGGCACCTCAGGCTTCCGCAGGCCATCTTGCAAACACGAGGCGGTCAGCCCGAGAACGGACACCAGCCCACTCAGGAGACCGGGGCAGAAACCAGGGCACATGGCACCCCCGACACACGGAAGCATCTGCATCTAGGATAACTGCTGGGTGACTAACGAGCTCCCTGTGTCTCCGCATCCTTTGTTGGGTTGCGCTCCTTGCAGCCGAAAGCATTCTCAGGCTGTTCCTCGCGACTGCAGGGCAGAGTCTGCGTGTTGGGGGGAGCTGAGGGAGAAGTTAGTGCAAGTGGAGGCTCACGCCCCGTGCAGCCTGAACCCGTAAGGCCTATACGACAGGCAAAACACAGGGGCCGTGGGGCGGCCAGGAAACTGGTCTGCAGAGAGCGAGGGGCCTAGGGCCGCCAATCCATGTGGCCCAGGCATTTGGAGCAGGCGGGAGGGACCAAGAACGGGGTCTGGTCCCAGCCCGGCCCCGGGGGACTCAAGCTGAGTCCCATGGTCAGGAGCCTCTGCTACTTCTGCACACACCACAGCGTGATGCTCACAGCCTACAGTCCTGGGGGCTCTAGGGACCCTTCTTCTCAGACGAAGTAACATTGGTTGATGATGGTCCCTCAAGTCAAGGGTGGGGGCAGCAAGGAGCATCACAGGGCCGGGCTCCAGCATGGGAGCCATCCCCTGGTATCCTGACCCTCACACCCCAGGAGCCGAAGCCACTCCTCCCCGGGTCCTGGCCACGTCCGATGTGACACCTGATTGAAGCTGGCTCGAGGGGACAGGTGTCCGATGGACATGGCTGGACCCAACAAAGGTGAGATGGGGGAGGGACCAGACCAAGCACACATGGACTGCGTGTGAGCACAAGCGAGGCAGCCCCAGGGGGAGCCAGAGACACTTGGAAGGAGGTGGGAAAATCTGCGGGCGGTTGAAATCTGGAGGTTGGGTTGGGCACGACGACACATGAGCATTCTCAATGCGACATTAGCAGCCTTCATGTTTACCCAAAGCCTGGTGACACTTGAGGACATCTGGATTATAAAGGTCCCTTGTGGATTAAAGGGCCGGCCCTCAGCACATGTGGGGGATCCGGACGTGTTTGTCTTCGTGTCTTCCCAGGAACCTTACCTGAGCCCATGTTATCTCTTCCTTCTCTCAGCAGCCTCCCCGTCTCCCTAGAGACCAAATGCGTCCTGGAGTTTGCTAGGGGACCTGCACAGAGCAGGCCCTTGGTTCCTCCTAACTAGAAGCTCTTGTCCCCTCTGGGCCCTGCCCCATAAATCTCAACCCCATGCTCATAATCTAATAATGCTATCGGCCATTAGCTTTCCTTTCACTCCCAAAGCAGAGCGTTCATACTAGCCTCCCCCGAGCTAAGGAGAGGCCCCCAGAAACTGTCTGTCCACATCTGGGAGCATCCGGGCACTTCACACCTCTCTCATCCTGCACGGCTCCCCCGATGAGCCGCTCACGGCACAGCTAAGCCGGAGAGGTGCCCAGGGGATGCGCACTGAGCAGCTGGACATGACTCCTCTCCCGGGCAATGCACCCTGTTGCCCTGCTGTTCTCTGGAAGGCGCTCGAGATCTACAGAACACAGCCACTGGTCACCGGGCCAACTTGAACCTGGCTACCAGAGGAAGAAAGCCAAACACTCCCAGGTGCCCCTCTTGCTCCTCCTCACATCCATAGGTATCATTAATTTATGGCTATTTCCACTGTCTAGATATTCGGTCCATAAAGAGAACTGAATTAGCTCCATTATCGATTCTCCTGGCACGGTGGGCCCAGCAAGGTGACTGGCTTCCCTGCCCAGGAGAGAGGTAATAGTCAGGAATAGAGCAGAGGCCAAAGTTATTTTGAATTAAGTACTAATGGATAGGATTTCTATAGCTATTTTTTAATACCTGTACAATTTGATGAAAATCAGACACAAGAGGAACTCAATTTTGTTTTTCATTAATATTCACTTTGTTAACACGAACAGATGATTTCTGGGAGCTCTCTTTGCCCTTTTAATTTGTCTCCCTATAATGCGGTGCAGATATCCTCCATTATTAAACTGATTAGCAAGTGGCACGGATCTTTTCTCGTCGATTTCTTCATTATCCCTTATGCAGGACAATGTGTTTAAATTTTGGGAACCAGAAGGCTGGGGATGGGAGTGATGAGGGGGCGGGGGGTGGGGGTGGGAGCTGGGCTTTTGAAACTCCGAAAAAGTACTAAACAACAACAGCAAACCTGTCACGAAGCCACACACTTTGAATTCTTTAGTGGACGGGTATTGCACAGTTCGCTTACGGTAGTACACGTTCTCAGGGACTCGAGGACCGGGGAGACCTGGCCATACCACCCAAAATAGGGCAGGTCCTGAGCTGCAGAAGGAAACACAACTGTCTATAACCCCTGTTACAGGCCTTTTCTTTAAATGCTTGAGTCTTCCTTGAGATGGAGAGCTCAGCACCTCATAGGGCAGCCATGACCAATTTACGATCTCCTATTGCCTAGTCCTGGATTTAGGGGAAAGGAAGCCACCTTCCTCTTCAAGGTGAGCCACAGCAGGGGCAGAGTTCTTTGGAAGCAAGAAACTTCATCTTCCCGTGAAGCCTTTGGAGACCAAAGTTCACAGGGTGGCAAGGCTCGGGGAATGGGAGCAGAAGTGCCTTAAGCATCTTTCGAGCAACTTACCTCGGACAGGCTTAATTCACCCTATTCTCAAAGTCTTTTCACAGACAGCAGTTCATTTAGTATTCAAAGGATCATGTCGGCTAAATAAAGTGTGCATTATTACTGATTTTTTTCTATTTTTTTAAAAAAAGGAAAAAAACAAAACAACAAAAAGAGAAGCCTTGAGATGTTGAGGCAACTGAAACAAAGAGGCTAAATGACTTGTCGCAAGGTTGCCACAGCTAGTAAGGTGAGCCTCCCCCATGGGACTAGACCCTGGATTGTTGGGGTCCATGTGTTCTAAAAAGAAATGCTGGGTTTTGCAGGGTACCTGGGAAGAAGCCATTGTCCCATCACCTGGCACAAGATTTGGTCACAGAGGGCATTGCTACAGCAGAGCCAGAGGAACCAGTGGCTAATTCATTCCTTACTTTGTAGGGATCTCTGCTCATTCTCTACGTAAGATTCTATGCCAGAGCAACCGGGATCCTTTACAAAGATGTTGCTCCATCAGCCCAGCTCAGATAGCTCCTCATTCTCCTTTGTCTAAAGAAAACTTTAAAGATTTTTGGTCTGATCAAACAAATGATCCAAGATCTGGCCTAAATCTATCCTTAGAGCTTCATTTCTCATTGGTTCTGCTATAAATGCTTCAATGTCTCCTCTCTAGTCCCCAAAAGTACCAGGTTCATTCTCAGATTCTTCTCATTGCTGTACTGCTCCTCTTAGACTACTAATCTGGGCTCGTGAAAGAAATTCAGTTCATGCTTGTTTAAGCACAAAGAGACTTAAAGCACAAAGAGAGAGAGAGGAAAAAAAAAAACTAAAAGTAGTTGACTTCTGGCATCTCGTTGGCTCCAGGTCTTTCTGCATTGGCTTTACCTTTCAGAAGCTCTTCCCTCATGAGAGGAAAGATGACAGTCAAGAACATTAAGATGTTGAAGAAAATGAAAACATTAAATTTAAAAAGATATATGCATCTGCTTATTATTTGCAGCATTGTTAACAGTAGCTAAGATATGGGAAAGGCCTAATGTCCATTGATGGATGGAGAAAGAAGATATGATGTAGGTAGATAGATAGCTGTGATATAGATATCATTCTGTATACTATAGATAGTAATCCATCATGTATAGATATGGATAGAAAAATATAGATAAATTTATATATAAGACTATAGACTATATATAAGACAATACACTATAACTAAAACTCTAGACAGAATAAATGGAGCCATGATCTTATTTATATCTGTATCTCTATCCAACCTGTGTCTATGCACAATGGAATACTATTCAGCTATAAAAAAAAAATTAACAAAATCTTGACATTTGCAACAATGTGGCAATATGCTAAGTGAAATCCGCCAGACACAGAAAGACAAATACCATATGATCTCACTTATACGTGGAATCATAAAAACAAACAAACAAACGAAAAAACAAACCAAGCTCATAGATACCGGGAACAGATTGGTAGTTGCCAAAGGGAGGGTGGGGTGGGCTAAATGGGTGAAGGGAGTAAAAAAAAAAAAAAATACTAGGCTGTCAATTTACCAGCTTAACAAATGTAAAAAATAAAGCTTCTCTTTCCCAATTGTTCCAGAATAAAAGGATCTGATTAGGTAGGCTCAGGTCATGTAGCCATCCCTGCACCAATCTCTGTGACAAAGAAGATGAAATATGGCATTTTTCATGCTAGAGAATGGCACAACCTCATGGAAAGAGAAGAATAGAATGTATGGGAGGGGTGGGTGAGGATGATGTAACCAGAAGGAAAAAGGCTGCTAGAAACCAAATAAACAAGAGCTGGCTAACGGCCCTACTCCTCTGTGTTAATAAATCTTGCTTAATCATTAGGTAGGACAGACCCTGAGTCCCATTCATCTTACACAAGTTAATACCTGTATAACCTAGTCTCCTCAGGTCTCTTCCTTTACTGAGTTTCTAGAAGACGTCTCTGGCAATCATGGAACGAAAAAAATGTCAACACAGGGAGAATCGTTATGCATAGTTCTAAGTGTATATTTTTTAATGAATTTATAAAAATGAGATCCTGCAATAGGACCAGTATTGCTTAAGGATTTAGGCCAAGTAAATAATAAAACATAGACTTTCTGACCCCCAATTGAGAGATCTTGCTACCATAATTCATTTAGGGATGAGCTAAGTCAGTGCACTAGATAGTACTTCCGTCTCTGTCTCACATCTACAGATTGGATCTAGTCTTGTGAACTGGCAGTTGGTAGGTAGATAAAAGACATTAAAATAAGATCGAGTAAGATTAATACTCTAGTTCTGTCACTTAGTACTATTGGGTTTTATTTATTTTTTTATGTTAAAAGTCAGTTTGAAAACATGAAATATTTTTATTTTTTATTTTATTTTTTTAAAAATTGGAGTTCAATTTGCCAACATAGAACATATCACCCAGTGCTCATCCCGTCAAGTGCCCCCCTCAGTGCCCGTCACCCAGTCACCCCAACCCCCCTGGCCCACCTCCCCTTTAAAACCCTATTGGGTTTTAAAGAGAAACAAAACAAAAGGAAACAAAATAAAGTTACTTTTTTTTTCTTTAAGATTTTATTTGTTTATTCATGAGAGACAGAGAGAGAGAGAGAGGCAGAGACACAGGCAGAGGGAGAAGCAGGCTCCCTGTGGAGAGCCTGATCTGGGACTCATCCCAGGACCCCAACCTGAGCCAAAGGCAAATGCTCAACCACTGAGCCAGCCAGGTGCGCCTAAAATTACCTTTTGAAAGATCAATTGTCTCAACTGCAACATTGGAACAATAGCTAGTTGGGTTCTAGGTCTGGTTGACATAGGGTAAGCATACTCCCCCCTCTCTCTCTCCCTGACTATAATTAAAACCAGACAAACTTGATGGAGCAGTTGTCTTAGGATTCCAAAAAGCAACTAGCAGCCGGAAATCAGAGAAGGGAAACAGATATCCAAGTGACACTGAAATAGCAGTGAGTCTCCTTTGTTTCCCTCCACCACTTTGGTTTTTCCAGCCTGAACTCAAAGTCAATCCAAAACCTGGATCTGCGCACCAGGTACAGTCAGAAAAAAAGTCCAAGATGAGACTTGTGTTTATGATCAAAAATGCATAAAAGAGATCCTACAGAGATAGTGGGTGGAAATGTCTACTTTTTTGTTTTATTTGCTTTTGTTTGTTTGCTCATTCTCTCCTATTCCAGCCACAAGGCAGCCCTGCAGTGAGAGCAACAACAGTCTCTGATAAGATGCATAAGACTACGAAGGAGGAGAATCACTTGTTCTCTGAATAGTGGAGCTGTGGTCCCAAAAGGGTGAGGATAATCCACATTTCTTTTCCGGTCTATCATCTTCCTATTTGATGCTGGAGGTAGACATAGATGCAGGAAAGAACAGCTGAGCAGGGAAACTAGTCAGATATCCAGGAAAGAAAGTCCCTGGGAGCAGAAAAATGTTTAGGAGATTATGGAGAGGAAAATGCTTTAGAAGGTGTTTCTATAAAGTTGTGTATAAACTCCTGGGCTTGCACACAAGCTGCCTATGCATGGACCCGACCTTAGGCAACATACCAAAGTCTTTGGGAACTACGGTTCAGAATATACCTCTACCTCCTAGATTTCAGACTGGACACTGGGTGACACACATGGAGAACAGGTCTGAATAGCCCCAACAAAGCTTTAAAAATGGAATTTAAATTGGAACCAGAACCCACAGACTGTGGGGCTTCGGCCTGAAGAAAACTAGCTTGATTTACTTCTGAAACATAACAAAACAAAACAAAAATAAACATTATTCAAAAGATTCAAACAAGATCCAGCATCTAGAATAATATTCAAAATGTCCAAGATGCATTCCAAGATTACTTGGCATATGAAGAATAAAAAATATCTCTATTTTATTCAAGGAAAAAGATGATCAACACTCAACAAACCTGAGATGGCATAGTGTTCCATAGATGGAACTTTTAAACAATGATTTTAAAGCAGCTATTATAACTGTGTTCCAAGAAATAACGGAAAACACTCTTTACATAAACAGGAAGCTATAACATCTCACAAATAGAAGAATAGAAATAGAAGATACACAAAAGAATGAAATTAAAAATTTACAACTAAATAGAAGAATAGAAATAGAAGATACACAAAAGAATGAAATTAAAAATTTACAACTAAGGGTGCCTATGTGTCTCAGCTGGTTAAGCATCTGCTTTTGGCCCAGGTCATGATCTTGGGATTCTGAGATGAGCACCACATCAGGCTCTCTGCTTAGTGAGGAGTCTGCTTCTCCCACTCTCTCTCCCTCTGTGCTCTCTCTCTCTCTCTTTCTTTCTCTCAAATAAATAAAATAAAATCTTTATTTTTTTAATTTGCAACTAAAAAAAAATAATAACAACATTTTAAAAATTCACTGTATTAGCTTCATAGCCAGGAGATGAAATAGGAAAGAGTCCCTGAACTTGAAAGTAGATACATAAAAACTATCCAATCTGAATAACAGAAAGAAAAATGAACAGAGATTGAGGGATCAGTGGGAAAGTAACAAAGGTTAAATATTTGTATCATTAAATTCCTCCAAGACGAAAAAGAAATTCGCATATGAAAGAAAGAAAAGGAGGGAAGGAAGGAAGGAAGGAAAGATGGATGGATAGATAGATAGATAGATAGATAGATAGATAGATAGATAATAGGTAAAGAAATAATGGCTGAAAACATCCAAAATTTGATGGAATGCATAAACTTACAGATTCAAGAAACTTCTGGCACCCTAAAGGATAAAATCAAAGAAATCCCAGATACATCATTATTTAACTTGAAAAGTGAAAACAAAGAAAAAACACTTAAAGCACATATATATATACATACATATATATATGTATATTATAAAAATGATTATTTGGATGGCTGCAGAATTCTCATCAAAAACCATGGAGACCTGAAGAAAGTGGTACAATCTCTTTAAAAGGCTGAAAAAGGTGACTTTTAACCCACAATTCTGTATCCAGTGGAAATAATTATTTGGGAGTAAAGCAAAGATGAAATAAAGACATCATCAGATTAAGTAAATCTAGGAGAATTATAACCACACTAAATGCTAAAGCAAGTATTTCAAGAAGAAGGGATATAATACCAGGGGAAATTTGGAACATCATAAATAAAGGAAGAGTAATAGAAATGGTAAATAACTGGGTAAATATAGACTATTTTTCTCTTCTTAACGTTCTTTACAATATACATAAAAGTTGAAAGCAGAATGTATAACATTGTCTGCTGGTATTTCTAATATAAGTAAATGTAATACATATAAAAACAATAACATAATGAGAGAAGGTAAAAGTTTCCACAGTACACTTTAACAAAATGTTCATTGTGAACAAACTGTGAAATTTAAGCATGTATATTGAAATCCTTAGAGCAATCACTAAGCAGAATTAGGGTAGAACGAAAAAATAAAAAAATAAAAAAATAAAAAAATAAAAATAAAGAGGTAGGGTAGAACCAAACAGAATCACTAATCACTAAATACATAGAGTGAAACATAGTTAATTGTGTCATTTGCTTTTTGTTGGTGAATTCTATGAGTTCATTATACATTCTAGATACTAGACACTTATAAGGCCAAGATATATGATTTTAAAATATTTTCCCCTTCTGTAAGTTGACTTTTCATTTCTTCATAATACCTTCCTATAGAGTATCTTTTAGAACTTTTGTATTTTTCCTGTTGCCTCAATATCCCCACAAAAAGATTACAAGCACCACACTCAGGTGCACCAGTGTGATCCTGACACAAGTTCCCCTTCTTTGAGTGACTTAGTGACATTCTAACACACCAATGAAATCCTTCATGCTTTTTGTGTTTGGATACTTCACCCTGATTCCAAAAATACACCTGCCCATGGGCCCTCACACTCTCTCCTGATTCCCTACCCGCTTGGTTCAGCCTGTTCCCTGGGAGCTCCTCCCATTGCCCCTGAGCACATACCTTGCCTCCCTCTTACAGGGCTTGTCAGTATCATAAATCTCTTCCATTTTTGTATGTCTCTCCATGGTGTAATGCCATGTCTACAATTGGTTGATTATAAAAAAAATAAAAATAGGAGATCCCTGGGTGGCTCAGCAGTTTAGCACCTGCTTTCCACCCAGGGTGTGATTCTGGAGTCCCAGGATTGAGTCCCATGTCGGGCTCCCTGCATCGAGCCTGCTCCAGAGGGAGCTCTGCCTGTGTCTCTGCTTCTCTCTCTGTGTGTCTCTCATGAATAAATAAATAAAATCTTTTAAAATAAATAAATAAAGTAAAAATAAATTAAAAAAAATAAAAAGCAAAAAGTGAAAAAAAAGTAAAACAAAACAAACAAAACCCATTTAAAGTAGCATAATTATTCCTTACAACATGTTTGGGTGCACAAAATTTTTACCTTTGGTGGAGTTCAGTGTATTTATTTATTTATTTATTTTGGTTGCTCAGGTTTTTGGTGCCATGTTTAAGAATCCGTTGCCAAATCCAAGGTCATGAGGATTACACCTAGGTTTTTTCTAAGAATTTTATTTTTCTAATTCTTATATTTAGGTCATTGATCCACTTGAAATTAATTTTATTTATGGCATGAAAGACAGATCCAATTTTATTCTATGTGAATATCCAGCTGTCCCAGCACCATTTGTTCAAAAGACCATTCTTTCCCCACTAAATGATCTAGGTATCTTTGTCAAAAACCAATTGGTCTTAAAAATGTGGGTTTATTTTTGTTATTTGAACATTAATGGAATGTTATGTCACTCATCTTTGTTTGTTCTTATGCCAATAATACACTGTTTTGACTTTATGTCACATATTTCTTGCTTCAATTTTTAAAATGTAAGAAAATAAATAAGTAAAAGGGAAATAACGATGTACCTTTAAATACCAGACGAAGCCAGGAAAGGGGAAAGAGAAAAATGAAAAATATTAAGAGACATCAGTTCTTCTCAATCTCTTCCAAAAAACATTGAAAAGTAAGTGAGAACCCCTTCCTATCTCATTCTATAAGGCCGGCATTACTTCAATACTAAAACTAGCAGAAATGTTGCAAGAAGCTACAGATCAAGAATAAAATACAAGAATAAGATACAAAATTCTTCAACAAAATACTAATATATTGAATTTAGTAGCTTAGCAAAAGAATTACACACCATAATTATGTATAATTTATTCCTGGAATGCAAAGATGGTTCAACATACATAAATCAATCAATGTAATACAAAACAGTAATAGAAAAACAAAGAAAAATACATTACCATATCAACTGATACAGAAAAAGCATTTGACAGAATGAATACCCTTTCATGATTAAAACATTCAACATAATAGTAATGGGAGGAAATTTTTTTGATACAATAAAAGTTATATATGAAAAACCTACAGTTAACATCATACTCAAAGGTGAAAGACTGAAAATTCTTCCCCTCAGGTCAGAAACAAGACAAGGATGCCAGCTTTTACTATTTCTATTCAACAATGTACTGCAAATCCTAACCAGGACAATCAAGCACAAAATAAATAAGTGGCATTCAAACTGGAAGTGAAGAAACAAAATTATGTATTCACAAAAGACAATCTCACATAGAGAGAACTCTAAATATTTCACAAGAAAATCTGGTAAAATGAAAAAATAAATTCAGCAAATTTGCAAGATACAAAATCAAAACCCCGTGTCAGTTGTATTTCTATTACACTAATAACCATCCACAAAGGAAATTAAGAAAACATCTCTATTTATAATAACATTAAAAAGAATAGAATACCTAGGAATAAATTTAACTAAAGAGATAAAAGACATATATTGAAAACAACAAGACATTTCTGAGAGAAATTAAAGAATACTTAAATAATTTGTACAGATATCTGTGGTCATGATTTGGAAGACTTACTGCATTATGAGTACTACCCCAAAATATCTACAGATTCAGTGCAATCCCTCTCAAAATCCTAACAGTGTTCTTTTGCAGAATAGAAAAAAAATTATCTTAAAATTAATTTGGAATCTTGAGGGACCCCAAATTGCCAAAATAATCTTGAAAAAGAACAAGGACTCACACTTCTGACTTTAAAACTTACTAAAAGCTAGCTACAATAATCGATGCAGTGTGCTATTGGCATAAGGACAGACGTACAGACCAATGGAGTGGAATAGAGAGCACAGAAATGAACCCTTATATATATGATAGAATCATTCTTGACAAGGATACAAAGACAATTAAATAGAAAAAGGACAATCTTTTCAACAACTGGGTATCCACATTCCAAAAAATTTAGCTGGGGCTTTACTTTGTGCCACATATAACCATTGACACAAAATACATCAAAGATCTAAATAAAAGAATTAAAACTATGCAAATTTTGTCCAAAAAATGGCATTGCACTTAGCAATAATTTAACATATAAACATTGACACAAAATACATCAAAGATCTAAACAAAAGACTATGCAAATTTTGTCCAAAAATGGCATTGCATTTGGCAATAATTTTTAGATATGACACCAGATATATAGGTAAAAAATAGTTCATTTGGACTTCATCAGAATCAAAAACTTTGGTGTAACAAAGAACATTATACTTTAAGATTCTATTTATTGATTTGAGCAAGAGACAGAGAGAAAGAAAGAAGGAGAGCACGAGCAAGGCAGAGCAAGCAGATTCCCTACTGAGCAGGGAGCCCAACACGGGGCTCAATCCCAGGACCTCGGGATCATGAGTTGAGCCAAAGGCAGACGTTTAACTGATTGAACCACCCAGATGCCCCAACAAAGAACATAATTCAGAGATTAAAAAGACAACCCACATAGTAGGAGAAAGTATTTTCAAATCATATGTATGATAAGAGTAATAATCAGAATGTATAAAGAACTCCTGTAGCACAACAATAACAACAAAACAATTCAATTTTTAAGAGAGCAAAGGACTTGAACAGATATTTTTCCCAAAGAAAATATACTAATGGTCAATAAGCACATGAATTCATACATGGAATTTAAGAAACAAGACAGATGAACATGGTGGGGGGGAAGAGAGAGGAAAACAAAGAAACAGACTCTTAACTATAGAGAACAAACTGAGGATTACAGAAGGGAGGTGGGTGGGGGATGGGCTAGATGGGTCATGGGTATTAAGGAGGGCACTTGTGACAAGCACTGGGTGTTGTATGCAAGTGATGAATCAATAAATTCTATACCTGAAACTAAGGTTATGTTGTATGTTAATTAACTGGAATTTAAATAAAAACTTGTATTAAAAAAAAAAGATGATCAGTACCACTCATTATTAGGGGGATACAAATCAAAACCGCGATGAGAAACAACTCCACACTCATCAGGATGGCTATTATCAAGAAAATAACAAGTATTGTCAAGGATGTAGAGAAATTTGAGCCCTTCTGCATTGTGGGTAGGGATATAAATTGGTGCAACCTTGCCAATAGTTTGGCATTTTCTCAAAAAAAGGTTAAATACAGAATTATCATATGACCCAGAAACTTCACTTCTAGGTATAAGCCCCAAGAAAACTGAAAGCAGAGATTCAAACAGGTACTTACATACCAAGTTTCCTAGCAGCATTACTTATGATAGTCAAAATGTGGAAACAACCCAAATGTCTATCAACAGCAGAATGAATAAACAAAATGTACTATATACATACAATGGAATACTATTCAACTTGAAAAAGAAATAGGATTCTGATACATGCTACTACATGATTGAACCTCAAATATATTATGCAAAGTAAAATAAGCCAGATTCAAAGTAACAAATATTGTATGATTTCACTTATATGAGATACTTAAACAAATTCACAGAGGCAAAAAGTTCAATAGTGGTCAACACGGGCTGGGGCAGGCAGAAATGGGAAGTTATCACTTAACAGGTACAGATTTACTGTTTGGGAATGAAGAAAAAGCTTTGGAAATTTATAGTGGTGATGTCTGTACAGCACTGTGATGTTCTCATTGCCACTAAAATGCATATTTAAAAATGGTTAAAATTGTAAGCATTTGTTGTGTATTTTACTGCAATAAAAATAATACCTAAAAACTAAATATACACTTTTTTAAAACTTAGGAAACAAATAAACAAACAAAAATCCATAAATTAGAGAACAGAGATAGATGGATTTTAAAAGACCCAACTAGATGGTATCAACAAAAACTCACTATAAATATGCTGATATTGGATGATTAAAGTAAAACAACAGAAAACAATGTACCATGAAAACACTAAGCAAAAGAAACTTGGAATGCTTATATTAATATCAGACAAAATGAAAAAGAAAAAATCAGAGCAAGAAAAACGATCAGAAATAAAGAAGGATGATACAAATGATAGATAGGTCTATTCACTAAGAAGTCATAACAATCATAAATATGTATGCACCTAACTATACAGCCTTAAAATACATGAAGCAAAAAATGATATAGCTGGGTGAGAAAACAGACTAATTCACAACTATCTTTGAATACTTCAGTGTATCTCTCCTAGTTAAAGACCCAACAAATAGAATATTGTCAAGGAGACAGAACTGAATACCATCAAGCAAATGGATCTAATTAACATTTATATAACATTTACCACCACAACAGTAGAATACATATAAACTTTGCGAGTTTACATGGAACAATCAGCAACATAGGCCATATCTTGGGTCACAAATCAAATTCAAAGGAATTACAATCATATAAAGCACATTCTTTGACAACACTATCATGGTTCTTTTTCTCCAACACAACAGATATAGCTTTCAACCAAAAATTACAATCACTCTAAACTAATGGGCAAACAGAAACACAGTCTGAGGAAGTGAAACAAGAATTACAACCAGACTTATATTTGGCAAAATTTTGGAATTATCAGTGTAGGAATTTAAAATAACTGAGTAATATGTTAAGAACTCCAATGGGGGGAAAAATGGACACATGAAAGGAGAGATGGGTAATGTAAACACAGAGATGGAAACGAAGTAAAAAGGAAAAGGAAATGCTGGAAAACAAAAACAGGGTAACATGCCTTGGATGGACACATCAGTAGACTAGATAAAACCAAGGAAAGAACAGTGAACTTGAAGATATACCAATAGAAACTTCCAAAACTGAATTGAAAAGAGAAAAAAAAAAGAATTTAAAAAATGGAATGGGATTTCCAAGAGCTGGGGGAACAATGACAAAGGATATAACATAAACGCCAAGAGAATACCAGAGGGGGAAAAAAAAAAGAGAATACCAGAGGAAAAGAGAGAGAAAAAAAGATAAAATATCTGAAATAATAATGGCTGAGGATTTTCCTAAGTTAATGACATACACCAAACTATAGATCCAGGAAATTCAGAGAACACCAAGCGGGTTAAAGACCAAACACCACATCAAGCCATATTATATTCAAACTGCATAAAATCAATGACAAAGAGAAAATCTTTTTTAAAAAGTCAGAGGAGGCATAAATAGCTTACCCATAGAGGAAAAAAAATAAGAAATTACATAAGACTTCTCTTCAGAAATCATTCAAACAAGATGTGAATGAAGTTAAATATTTAGAGTTAAAAGAAAATAATCATCAATCTAGATTTTGTATCCAATGAAATTACCCTTCAAAAGTGATGGAGAAATTAAGACTTCTTAGAAAAAAACAAAAATCGAGGGAATTTGTCACCAGCAGACTTGCCTCACAGGGAATGTTACAAGAAGTTCTTCTGAGAAAAATAACTGATTTAGGTTACAAATTCAGATCTATATTAAGAAAGAAAGGTATGTAAAGGGGTGATGGTTAATGGAAGTACAGGCTTCCAGTTCTGGAATGAATATGTCAGAGGGATGAAAGGTACAGCACAGGGAACATAATCAATGGTAATTTAATAGTATTGTGTGGTGACAGATCATGGTTACACTTGTGGTTAGCATAGCCTAACCTACAGAGTTGTTGAGTCACTATTTTGTACACCTGAAACTAATGTAACTTCATGTGTTAACTTACTTAAAAGAAAGGAAGGAAGAGATTTAGGAAATAAATTAATGAAGATAACTACACATGAAGCAGTGTAGTGTTATTTGAAAGTGGATTTGCATTAGTTGTAAAAATATGCTGCAAACCTTAGGGCAACCACTTTTAATTTTAAATAGAAATATAACTACTATGATGAAGAGAGGAGGAAAAAAATAGAATGAAATAAAATGCTCAACAAACACCGGATAAAGAAGGAAAAAAAGAGTGGAAGACAAGAAAAAGAAACTAAGAACAAGGACAATGAATTTTAGAAATTACAAATATGGTAATCCAACTTTATCAATAATTATTTTAAATGTGAATGGCATAATATGTCAATTAAAAGACAGAGACTATCACAGTGGATTAAAAACACCACAAGACCCAACTATATGTTGACTATAAGAGATCCATTTTAAATATAAAGGCACAGTTAGATTAAAAGTAAAATAATGGAGACAAATATACCATACTAACACTAATCAAAAGAAAGTTGGAGTATCTATATTATGTTCAGAGAAAGAAGACTTTAGAGCAAGGAATATTACCAGGGGTAAAGAGAGACGTTACATAATAATGAGGGCTCAAGTCTCCAAAAGGGCATAATAAGCATTCTTCCTGTGCATACCTCTGACAATGAAACATCAAAACGTGTGAGTCAAAAACTAATACAACTACAAGGAGAAATAGACAAATTCAGGATTATGGTTGGAGCCTTTAACATCCTTCTACTGGTAATTGACAGACCCAGCAGGCACAAAATCACTAAGGATATAGTTAAGCACACAGCGCCATCAATCAACTGGATCTAATTGACTTTTATAAAATTCTTCATCCAACAATGGCAGGTCAATCCAACAACACATTCTTCTCAAGCACACGTGGAACATTCATTAAGATAGGACACATTCTAGGTCATAAAACATACCTTAACAAATTTGAAAGAATAGACATCATATCGAGGATATTCTCTAGCCATGATGGAATTACACTAGAAATCAATAACAGAGAGCTGGAAAACCCCAAAATATTTGGCGATTAAACACACTTTTAAATAATATATGGGTCAAAGAAGTCTCAAGAGAAATGTTTAAATATTTTGAACTGAAAGACAATAAAATTGCAATCTATTAAAATTTATGGGATGCAGTAAAGCAGTAATTAGAGGGAAATTTATAATAGTGAATGCATATATTAGAAAAGAAGAAAGACCTAAAATCAATAATCTAAGCTCTACCACAGGAAACTAGAAACTGAAGAGCAAATTAAGTCCATAGTAAGCAGAAGAAAAGAAACAATGCAATTCATAAAATAAGTGAAATTGAAATTAGGGAAATAGAGAAAATCAATGAAACCAAAAGTAGGTTCTTTGGAAATATCAATAAAATTGAAACATCCCATCCAGGTTTACCAAGAGGAAAAGAAAGAAGATAAAAATTGCTAACATCAGAAATGAAAGAAGGGCCATCACTACTGACCCAGGCACATTAAAAAGATAATAAATAATTATTACAAATAACTCTATATCCACACATGATAATTTAGAGGAAATGGACCAATTTCTTGAAAGCTAATCTATTAGAAGTCCCACCAAGAAAAATAGATAACCTTTATAGGCTTATATTTATTAGATAAATTGAATAATTAATAGACTTCCAAAACAGAAATCAGCAGGTCCAGACAGTTTCACAGGTAAATTGCACCAAACACTTAAAGATGAAATTATACCAATTCTCTAGAAGCTGTTCCAAAATATAGAAGTAGAAGGAATAATTCTTAACTCATCCTATGAGGCTACCATTACCTCATATCAGAACCAAAAGATAAACTACAGTTTTTATAAACATAGCTGCAAAAATCCTCAACAAAATATTAGCAAATCAAATCTAACAATGTATAAAAAGAATTGCACACCATGACCAAGTGGGATTTATTCCAGATATGCAAGGCCATTAAATATTCAGTAATTAATTAATATGGTCCATCATATCAACAAATGAAAGAAAAAATTAATATAGTCATATGAGGACATGCATTAAAAACATTTGACGAACTTCAACATCTATTTATGATAAATACTTTTTAAAAACCTTCAGCAAATTAGGAATAGAGTGAATCTTCCTCAACTTGATAAAGAATATCTACAAAAACTCTGCAGCCCACATAATACTTAAAGGCAAGAAACTAGATATCTTCCCCCTATGACTAGACATTGGCAAGAATCCCTCTTATCATTGCAAGCATCATACTGAAAATCCTACCCAATCCTATTAAGGAAGAAAATGTTTTCCTATGTATCAGCAATGAACAAGTGAAATGTGAAATTTGAAATTTGAAATATAATACCAATTATAGTAGTACCAAAAAATAAAATATCTAGGTAGAAACCTAACAGACTATGGATAAGATCTATATGAGGCAAACTACCAAGCATTGATGAAAGAATTCAAAGATCTGAATGAATGTAAAGATATTCCATGCTTATGGATACAAAGATTTAATATTGTTAATTTATCAGTTGTTCTCAACTAGATCTGTAGATTCAATGAAATCCCAATAAAATTCCAAGATGTTACTTTGTGGGTATCAACCAACTCATTCCAAAGTTTATATGGAAAGAATAATTAACATTATACTGAAGAAGAAAAAAGTCAGAAGATTCACATGACCCAACTTCAAGTCTTACTATAAAGCTATGGTAATCAAGATAACATGGTATTGGCAAAAGAATAGACAAATGGATCAAAGGAACCGGAATAGACCCCTACAAATGTAGTCAAATGATCTTTCACGAAGAAGCAAAGACAATCACATGGAAAAAAGATACTATTCAACAAAGTGTCCTGGATCAACTCTACTTCCTCACACAGGAAACCAAGCAATCTAGACACTGACCTCATGGCTTCACAGGAAGTAACTCAAAATGTATCACAGACCTAAATGTAAAATACAAAGCTATAAAACTGTTAGAAGATAACATAAGAGAAAAATCTAAGTGACCTTAGGTTTGGCAATGAAATTTTAGAAGCATCAAAATCATGATCCATGAAAGAAAAGATTGATATCAGATTTGATTTAAATGGAAAACTTCTTCTCTGTGACAGACACTGTTGAGAGAATAAAAAGACAAGCCACGGGCTGAGGAAAAATATTTGCAAACACATATGTGATAAAGGACTTGTATCCAAAATATACAAAGAGCTCTTACAATTCTATAATAAGAAAGGAAACAACCCACTTAAAAAGTGAACAAAATATCTGAATAGAGACACCTGACCAAAGGAGATATATGGATGGCAAAAGAGCATATGAAAAGATGTCTAACATCTTGTGTCATTAGGGATTACAAATTAAAGCAATGAGATACGGCTCCACACCTATCGGAATGGCTACAATCCAAAACTCTTTCAACCCCACAGCTGTGGGTGGTGGGCAACTGGTGAGGATGTACAGCAACTCTTATTCATTGCTGGTGGGAATTCAAAATGGTGTACCCCTTTGGAAGACAATTTGGCAGTTTCTTACAGAGCTAAACACAGTCTCACAATAAGGCCCAGGAATTGTGCTTGTGGGTATTCACCCAAGGGGTTGAAGACTTATACCCACACTTCATGTGAAAAGCTGCACGTTTCTATAGCAGCTTTAGTCAGAATTGACCAAACTTGGAAGGAACCAAGATGTCCTGTAAATGAATTAACAGTGTAGCTATACAATGGAATACTTTTTTTAGTGATACAAAGCAATGATCTATCAAGTCATGAAAGAACATGGAGGAAACTCAAATGCATATTTCTAAGTGAAAGAAGCCAGTCTGGAAAGACTACGTGTTGTATGATTCCAACTATATGACATTTTGGAAAAGATAAAACCACAGAAACAGTAACAAGATCAGGTGTTGTCAGGAGGTGATGGAGGGGTTGGGGAGCTGGAGTGATGAAAGGATAATTAGGTGGGATATAAGGTATCTTTAGGGCAGTGGATTGATGGTGCATGACGCTTCAATGATACATGATAAATGCCTGACTCTATGCAAAACCTGTACAACACAGAATGAGTCCTAATGTGACCTATGGACTTTAGTTAATAACAACGTGTCAATATTGGTTCAACGATTGTGAAAAACATACCACACCAACGCAAGATACCAATAATCAGTGAAACTATTGCAGAGAGGAAAACTTGGGAACTCTGTCCTTTGTCTTAAATATTTCTGTAAACCAAAAGCTGCTCTAAAAACTTCTGCTAAAAATTATATGGATCAAGGAAATTTAGAAAATATTTTGAACTGAATCAAAATGTGAAGACAAGTGTATATGAAAATTGTGGTGTGCACTTGAATCGGTGCTTAGAGATAAATTTATGATTCAAAGTTTGCATTAGAAAGGAAAAGAGATCTCAAATCAACAATCTACGCTTATACATTAAGACACTAGAAAAAGGGCAAAATAAACCCAAAGCAAGCAGAACGAAGGAAGTCGTAAAGAGAAATAAAAGAAAATGAAAATAAAAGTCAATAGAGAAAAAGCAATAAACAAAAGTTGATTCTTTTAAAAGATTAAAAGAAAATATAAAACTTTAGCCAGACTGACAAAGAAGAAAGGAGGCAACATACATTACAAATAACAGAGATGACAATATGAAAGGTATGGAGAGATCCCACAGATATTCAAATGCTAATAAGAGAAAACTATGGGAAAAAACTTACATACATAGTTCAACGACTTAGGCTAAATGAGCTGGTTCCTTGAGAACTGTAACAACCAAAACTTATCCAAGAAGAAATGGATAACCTGAATAGTCTTGTAACTATGAAAAACACTGAACTGGTAATTTAAAAAGTAGAACTTCTGAAAAAGAAAACTCCAGGCCCAAATGGATTTACCAAATGTCAAAGAAGAAATAACATCAATCCTACATAATCTCTTCCTAAAATAGGGGGACTTTCCAACTAATGAGGTCAGAATTGTTGTGATACCAAAACGAGGCAAAGACAGTACAAGAAAGACTACAGTCCAACATCCCTCATGAATCTAGATGCGAAAGACTTCAACGTAAATTAGCAAATTAAGCAAAGCAATATATGAAAATAATACAATACCATGATCAAGTGGGGCTGACCCTGGGTGAGTAGGACTGCTTTGATGTTTGAAAAGCAATCAATGCAGCACAGTCTAAAGAAGGAAACAACACATACACAAATAAATTGATGTAGAGGAAGAATTTTGCAGAATTTGGCATCAGAAATAGAATGTAGGTCACTTGGGTGGCTCAGTCGGTTAGGTGTCTGCCTACCACTTAGGTCATGATCCCAGGGTCCTGGGATCAAGTCCTGAGTAGGGCTGCCTGCTCAACAGGGAATCTGCTTCTCCCTCTCCTTCTACCCTTTCCCCCTACTCGTGCTCTGTCCCCCTCAAACAAATAAAATCTAAAAAAAAAGAAAAAAAAGGATAAGAAACAGAATGGAAATTCCTTAACCTAATGAAAACCAGATAGAGGACATGTACAAAAAAGCCCTCATCTTCGTGGTAAGAAGATAAAATGTTTTCCCCAAGATAGGGAACAAGGCGAGAATGTTTACTCCCAGTTATCCTATTTAACATCCTCCTGGATGTGTTAGCCAACACCATAAGGCAAGAAAAGGAAATAAAAACCACACAGATTGAAAAGGAAGAAATAAAATTATCCCTACCCAGAGAAGAATATATGATTATATAAATATATTCCTAGAAATAATAAGTGAGATTATCATGGTCACAGGATAAAAGACCAAAACAAAAATATGAATCCTATCTCTAATACTGGCAGTGAAGAATTGGAAACTGAGATTTTAAAACCGATATCATGTATAATAGCTTCAAAAATGAAATACTGAAACTGGAATTAAAATAAAAACTTTTTTAAAAAAATGGAATGCTGAGATAGAACTGAAACATTTGTAGTACCTGCACGTTGAAAAAGTTTACATGGTAATAAAAGCCATCAAAAGTGAGTTTGATAAACACCCACATTTGTCAACATTATCTGGTTTTAAACCTCACTGTAATAGCACAAGCATCAAGACGATGCATTATTGGTGAGGGGACAGAAACAGAGTTGAGTGGAACATAATAGTCTCCAAAACTGGACGCACGCAAACATGGTCAGGGTACAAAGGCGAGTGAGCAGAGAAAGGAGAAGTCTGCCAAGAGTGAGCCGTCACAGGCAGGGAGTCTAGACCAGTCGCAGACCTCGAGGGATGCACGTGCAACTGTGGTTACTATAAACTGAGCTCAGAGAAGTTAAGGAAGTTATCTGCATCCTGACAGCAGAAAGGGATGGAGTTTCCATTCCAACCAGGTCACTCGGGTCCCCAAATGCGTACCTACTAGTTCAACAATCTATTCATCAACATCTACATCTCAGAAGATGGGACAATATCTACCTTGAAGGGTAGTTGTAAGGATTCTATAAGATCATGTATTTTAGCAAAGTGTCTGGCAGGGTCCGAGCAATAGAAGCCATCGTTAGGATCCTGCTGAAATTATTCCTATCAGAAAATGAGCCCTTCTGGCAGCACGTGAAAAAAGTCACGTGGTCAAAGTTGCCCTTAAGTTACCTCCCCATCCGGCGTGGGACTCAAACTTACAACCTTGAGATCAAGAGTCGCACACTCTACCGACTGAGCCAGCCAGGCGCCCCTGCCCTTAAATAATATTTGAATTCACCTGTAAATTAGTCTACCTGGCTTTGCATATTAAATTCTATACAGTTCGTATAATATATAAATGTATAGGGGATCCCTGGGGGGCTCAGCAGTTGAGCACCTGCCTTCGGCCCAGGGTGTGATCTTGGAGACCCGGGATGGAGTCCCACGTCGGGCTCCCTGCCTGGATCCTGCTTCTCCCTCTACTTGTGTCTCTGCCTCTCTCTCTCTCTCTCTCTCTCTCTTTCATGAATAAATAAATAAAAACATGAAGACTCCTAACTCTGGGAAACGAACTAGGGGTGGTGGAAGGGGAGGAGGGCAGGGGGTGGGGGTGACTGGGTGATGGGCACTGAGGGGGGCACTTGACGGGATGAGCACTGGGTGTTATTCTGTATGTTGGTAAATTGAACACCAATAAAAAATAAATCCATTATTAAATAAATAAATAAATAAATAAATAAATAAATAAATAAATAAATAAAATTTTTAATAAATAAATAAATGTATATAAATAGATACGCAGGCTTGTTCAAGATATGACCAAGAACACCTTCGATAAATGAAGTGCACACTTTACTATAAAATGTGAGCATTTCATTCACTGGGCTGTGCTAATGCGGGTCCTCTGGCCCCAGAACTTTCCCCTCTAGGGTTCGAGCAGGATGTCTTTACAAGTCAAGAGAGCACCCACCCCCAACAAGATGAGCGAGGCGGGGAGGGCCCTCACTGCACAGAGACCCCTGCGCCTCCCCACTCTGATGGGCATGTTGGACACCGCCAGGAAGCGCTCCCCGTCTCTGGGGCACCTGCCGCTGGGATGCTACAGGGCAGTGTGGGTAGGCTGGGCTGTACTGCCCAGGGCTAACACGCCAGCCGTCTACAGCTTCTCTCCAGAACACACGAGGACTAAATACCAAGCCCTAGAATCCTTCTTCCTACCTCAGCGGCTTCTTCTTCTACCTTGCTTTCTCAGCGCATCCCTGCAAATGTGCTCTCAGGACGGGGGAAGGGGATGGAATGTCTGCTAACAGCACCTCAGTGCGGAGGCCTGGGGAGACACAGGGCATCGAGTCCTGCAGACCTGTGTCAGGCCATCGGCAACCCACTCGGCCTCTCTGATACCGGATTTCTGATTTTAAAAAACAAAACAAAATAGCATCAAACAAAGCTCTCTTGTGAGGCGATTATAAAGATTTTAGAAGGTCGCCCTCCTAATCACGCTGCTTCAGAAGGAAGACCCAGAGATCCAAGAACCAAATAAAAAAGTGACACTTGGGGATTTTTATTTAAAAGAATTTTTTTTTTCATGCAAAGGGAGAACCAAGGGGGAGGCAAGAAATGGGACTCAAAAGGGATCCATGCGGATCCCAGACCTGAATTCCAGATCCCGCACGCCACAGTCAATGAGGAATCCGGGTGGAAATCTCCGCAGGCTTCTGCTTTGAACCTCAGAACTCGGGATTCTCATCTTCCGTCTTTCTCATTTACAAGATAAATAATTTTGAGATGAAATCAAAATTATTTTACAATCTTTTAATCACTAGAAACTGTGTATAATTATTTTACCTCCACTCTAGGGCCAAGAACTGCTGTGAATTACTTGGCTTCGCAAAGTGTATAAAGAAAATGCTCCAATTTTGCATTAATTAAAGAATTTTCCCCCCATTCCTGTCCATTAGCCGCCACCACGCCATGGCTATGAATGGTCATTACAACAGACAGAAATAGGAACATAAATTTCCCACTAATGAAAATGTCAGGAGGACACACCGTCCATCACAGAAGGTTCTGATATGGAGAGGGCTTTTTTTTCCGTCTTGCGGCTTTGTCCAGCTATAGTTTCTTGCAGGCCTGCGTGGAAGGGTGAGCATCTTTTATTTATAGATACCTGGGCAGCATCCTTTGCAATAGATTGAGGACTAGGCTCAGATCCAAGTAAATATTCCATTGATTTTTAAAATTGCTCTCTTTCTTATCAGACCTCACAGGGTCTCGGCCTGGGAAACCTCGCTGACCTTCTTCCTTCCTGATGAGGCCAGTTTTCTTGAGATTGGAGGCGGCGCGTGTATCTGCCACAGACTGGCTCTGTCACCATTTTATGGGGTGAACATTACATCAGTCAGCCGTGCTCCATCTCCACCTTCCTCTTCCCCCTCAGTGGGGGGAGCTCAATCACTCACGCCTTTGAGAGCTTGTTCAGAAGCACTCTTACTCTGCCCTAAGAGAAGAATGGATTCAGCGTTGGGTGGAGTCCAGCTCCGGCCACGGGCCTGCTGCTGCCTGGCTTCCTCGGGGCACCAGCGCAGACCTGAGTGCTGGGTCTTGTACTCACACCACTCCAGAGGCACAACCCCAGAGCTCCCCCAGCCAGAGTTTTAACTCTTTCGGAAGGAAATCACCTCTTCCAGGCTTACAACACGAATGCAAGCTGCTAAAGGCAATGCAGTTTTTCCTATTATAAGTAAAAGCTCATCGGGGCACCCACTTTGGAAAACTCTGCCCAGAGGAAAAAAAAAGTGGAGTCACGTGGTATTTCTAAAAATCAAGCTCTTTTGATAGCCTCATATTTACCAATCTTTGTATGCTTGACCCTAAATTCTCTTTGGCTAGTGTGGCCGTGGGGAGGCTGTGGTCTGAGACTAATGAGTATGTCTCCACATGGGATAATCCTTAACCCCCAGAGCCTCCTTCCTGGTAACACAGTCAACAGGGTCAGGCCACTGCAAAATCATGGCAGCATTCAGTAGGCACTCAATAAAGCTTGCTAGCAAAAAGTGGGGCTAAGAGACAAAGCGCCTTACTCATTAGTCATTCTCTCTACACAATTGTGCTGTCCTGGCTGTCAAAAGGATTCCAAAAATATCTGTTCTCCAGAAAACTTCCAGACAGGTTGTGTTGAATGACTATTTTAGAAATAATATTTCAACATGCTAAAATGACTATTACAAGCCACCATTTGGATCCAGTTCAACTAAGGATGAATGGATGAAATCAATTTCCTGGATCAGAAGGTCTTTGGTTCCGGGGACCACTAGCAACTGGTTCTCCTCAATTTCGGACATCGTGCAGGAAGGGGGGACGGCCGAAAGGTGGAACCGCAAAGTACCGCGGGACTTTTCCCCCTCGCTCAATCCTTGTTTAATGAACATTCGCTACACTCATCAAGACCCTCCCGTCCTTTCCATGAGCTATCGGTCCTCAGCTGCGCTGCCTGTGTCATGTGTGCCAAGAAGTAACTTGAAGGCAATAAGAAACGTGGGGATTTAAGCACGAATGCAAAGGGTAAGGAGAGCCAGAGCCATTCACACACAGACTTGGAGCCAGGATTAGCCAGGACAGAGATGCGAGAATCCAGGGATGGAATGCTGGGACAGGCCAGGCTGAGCAAACAAAGCGCCGTCAGCTGCCTCTGGCCAGGATGCTCATGAAGACCCTATCATCACCTTTGGTCGTCATCAAAAGGGAAACTGAGTTCCAGGTACACAGTGCTATGGGCTTAAAACAATAACAGTAACAACAGACACAAGGCATGCGCTGCTCTGCTCAAGTAGCCAAGGGCGACCCTTGCTACTGAAATGAGTAACCTAAAACCAATAGCAACCAACCAACCCAGAACCTCTTAGGGAACGCAGCTCGCCTAGAAAATTCAGCTAAACTCAGGAGTGATGCCTGCGGCAGTGTTAGGGTTAACTGAGGCTGGGATCTTCTCTGCAAAGTCCCACAGTATCTTCCAAAAAGCCCTTCCCCAAGGCCACCTCTTTTATGGAAATGTCTCCATCAGAAAGCACCAATATTTAACAGGAACCAAACCAAACAGAACCATCTTTCAGCCTTGAGGCATCCAACCCACAGCAAAAGAAGAAGAAATGGAGCAAGGTAAAACCCCATCAGCCCCGATCTCCTCTCGTGGCCTGTTATGGCGGCCCAATGGGTGCTACAGACCGTGCCAGAATTTTCTTCCTGGGCATAGAATATTCAATCCATTGGTACTGAGTCCTTGAGTCCCCCCAGGTGCCATGGTGGTCACTAAAAGAAGAACAAGATATCACATCCACCCTCAGGGAGCTCACGGACAATCAGAAAACAAAATATCTGAACAATGATGACACAAACATTGAATCTGATGCCCAACATGCTTGCAGGATTTGGAGGAGGGAAGGTCCTTCTACTGCTCAGGCAGGTGCAGGGCTTTCCATTCTCAGAGCATCTACCTGGGAGGTGCCTCACCACATTGCTTTGCTGTGTAAGATCCAAGGCTTGGAGCTGCCAGTCTTTGAGAAGATTCTGGCCAATGGGGGTGGCAGGGGGTTTAGGAAGCAGGGAGAGTCCTGTGGGATTAAGGAAAGTTCCATAGGAACATGAGATGCTCTCCCAATGTCAAAGAGCCCTTTATGGGATTTTCTGAGATTGTAAGCACAACCCTCCCTCAAGAAGGTGAGCGCCCATATGCCGGGGTTTTCCTATCCTAAAGGACCCAATGCATATTGGCTTTCCATGGAATGAGCTGTGCATCCTTGCAGATGTGACTTACCCCACCAGGGCTGCCCCAATGTCACCTTCCCCGGAGGCCAATGGTCAGTTCCACAGGTAGGAAATAAAACATCATAATAAATAATAACAGCTAAGATCCGTTGGTTGTTCCATGCAAGTATTTTTCATGCAATATATCATCTTATCCTCATAGAAATGAAGGCTAAGAGAAATAAAGTAACTTTGCCAAGGTCATGGGGCTGGCAAGTGGAGGAGCCAGGGTGCCAGGCTGCCTCCGGCTCAGATGACTATCTCTCTAAATTCAGACTTTCTCCCCCAGGAATAGCACTGCTGCTTAACGAAGACCCCTGCCCTTTGTGCCAAACTTTTGTCGATACTGTTATTTAAAAAGACACATCCCAATTTATTCCAGTATCAATTCTCTATATCATTTACCTCAGCACTGATTGTATCATTTGCAAATTAGCATTAGGCAGCAATTTCTGGTCCCATATAAAACTATTTAGCAATCTCGCCAAGAAAATGAAAGATGTAAAGCAAAAGCCTAGATGCTGACCCTAATTCTCTTCCTTATCTTCTTGTTACATATTGACGTATTTGAGGCCATTCAAAAGCATCCAACTTGTCTTGCTTGAGTGCAAATCAGATTATTGACAATGAAAGCCATTTAACAGGTTATTTAAATGTTGGAGTCCTATCTGGGTGGGATCTGCTTCTTGACCGGCTTCTACTGCAGAATGGTCAACTTTTGTTAGTAGGGAACAGAGACGTTTCCCGTTTAGTCTGTGGGCCAAGCGTGAGTGCTGTAGGATGCCCTGCTCCAACACGTCCAGACGCCTCTCCCCTGATCACCCTTACCACCCCAGGTGCTGGCCTGCGAACCTGCCCCGGTCACATTGCTCAGAGGGGCTAAGCCACATGGAACTCCCTGTTCTATCAACCACCCCCACATTTCAGGGAACCCCCAACTATTGCTCAGCACAGAGCCAGCTCCTATAAAAACTGCTCTAGAACCATCCTTCCTAGTTCCCTTCATTCAGCAATATTCATCATTGAGTGTGCGTCTGCCTTCCGTTAGGTACTGTCTTAGGGTCTGGGGCAGAGAAACACCCGTGCCAATAAGAGCAATCAAAACCTGTTTTATAGGGGACACTGATGTGGCAAGATCTTCATATTTGTGGTCCCAGATGCTGGGGAGGTAGTCAGCAGATGACCTTCCTCTGTGAGCCGCTTCTGGAGTTGCCTCAGCTGCAGAGTGTCACCTCCTCCAAGGTCATGCCTCTTCCCAGCCATCCCACACTCAGCAACCGCTGACCTCAGGGGTAAGAAGACCTGGCCACATCAGCTCAGCTCTGAAGTCCTCTTCAAGCCCCAAAGGTCCCAATGGGCTGTCACTGAGTCTGCATTGTAGCTTGACTCTTCAGGCTGCTTCATTACTCCCCTCCTTCCCTCCCTTCTTCCCCCCACCCACAGGCTTGAGACAAAGTGCTCGCTTTCATCAGCTTCAGGTACACTTAAACTCCACCTTAGTGTCTGCTTCCCAGAAAACCCAACTTGTCCCGGCTGCAAACAAGAGTAACCTAAGAAGAGGTAGGTGTCGAAGTAGGGTGTTGAAGCCAGGTCTCCCAGTCTCTACTCCAGTGGCAGTAAAGACCCCATCACTCCCGGTAGGTGTTGCCCAATTGTTAAGACTTTCATAGGTACTGAATGGGGATGATATGCCTATATAAAGGAGTACATTTGCTGGTATCTGGGAGTTGAAAAATATGAGGGAAATAATAACTGAAAGGACAATGGAATTCAACTAAATTGGATTGTCATCTGGAAAAAAAAATATAAGGAAAAGATAAGAGCAGTTAATCAACCCTAGAAAGCTACTGCAAAGCCACTGGGCCTCTTTGGAAACATACACAAAGGCCCATCTCTTACAGCATTGGGGGGGGGGGGGGGTGGAGAAGCTGAGGACCAGGCCTTGGATGGAGTTGTTAGGTCAGCTGAGATTCATTAAAAGGTTTAGACTCCCAATCCCCACTTTGGCAGCTCTTCTAGGCCGAGGCTAGAACCCAATCGGGGAAACAATGGACCTTGACACTGGGATGGGGACATCAGATGAACATCTTGAGAAATCATCTATCTCCAGCTTCCCTAGAACCCTCTGGGCCTGCAGAAGTGACCCACCCCTTCCTATTGAAGAAGTATCTCCTCCTCTTGCTTGCAGGCAATGCAAATTTCTCTCCTGAATCATGAGATACATGTCCCTCAACATTGACCTCTACTTCCCACACTTCGACATTAAGATCAAATCACCATAAAGCCCAGCTGAGGTCATGCTGGGTCTGATAAAAAAAGAAGAGTCCTACCCTAAATGTAAGACCTACCCAGCATGTACCTGCTGGAGCCAGGAGATTACATATGGGGTTGGAAACTGATAGTGCTTGAGCAAGGGAACCAAAGCAAGGAGTTGAATCAGACACAGTTTATCAATTTAGGAGCGCTCTTGCAGAATCCAGGACTTAAAACCTTGGTGAGGTCCCCAGAGATGGAAAAATGTGCTCCTAAGAGGTCTCTTAGGAGTATGGAAGAAGCAAAGACCAACGCTAAGTGAAGCTGGATGAAAGAATTGCCATGGGAGAGAGTGGAAGGAGGAATTAAAAGGATCTCAGGAGTAGGCATATCAGAATGGACATGCTCTGTAAGGCCAGAAACCCAGATGATGACGCTCCGCACAAAATTGTGGGGGACGCACCACTCACGAGAGTACCTCGGAGTGCACAGTAAGAGGGGCACCAGCTCCCTGTGACGTTCAGTGGCGCCGCCGCCGCTGGAGGTAGAGGAGGCTGTTACAGAACCGGACGATGGGGACGATAGACACTCAAACAATAGAGGAAGGATCACAATACGACCCTCCACTGTCAGAAGCCAAGAAAATATAATTATTGTAGTAAGTGGCAAGGTCGGAAGGTCACTGATCTGCAGAGCTACCGAGGTGGTCGATAGCACAGTGTATCCCTGGGGGCAAAATAGAACAGCTACCAACCAGGGCCCCACTCCATTTGCATCATCAAAAGAAAGCAAAGATGGGTGATAAAGAGAGGCAGGGCAGTCTCAATAAAAAGCCATGCTTCCTTGTCCAACCCTCAGACCCGGAGCACCCTGAATGGTGACAAAGCCGCGTCCCCACACGGGAGGATCCAGCAACACCACAGCCAGGTAGATCCAGTAATAATTCCTCCCGTCCTTCCCCAGAGGACACTGCACTGTGCCCTGGAGAAGGGGAAACGTCCAAACATTTGGAAGACAGCGAGGCTCGGGATTTGGGTTGACGTGGATATACGTGGAGGCCCAAAGAATTGTCACGGTCCCCCGGTAGGGATATAGGAGAACCGTGCAGTCGGTGGAGTCCTGGCCAAAGTCTGCCTCACACGTGCTCCGGTGGCGTCACAGAGCCTACGGTGGTGGATTCTCCCAGTCCTCTAAGGGATGTCAGGACAGAGATCCCGGGAGACTGACACGCCGAGTCCCTTGCCTGTGGAGTAAGAGCCATCCTAATGGGATGGCCGAGTGGAAGCCTCTGCAACGGTTCACCCCCAGTCAAGACAGAAAACAAACAATAATATTGTGTCCCGGGGAGATGACAGAAATCAGTGCTCCTCTTAAAAATCTATGAAATGCGAGGGTGGTAGTTCCCATCACATCTCCACTTAATTACCAGTAGAGCCCAAAGGAAGAATCACGATGTAGATCCCTTGGGTTTGGGATCAAGGCTATACCGTCTGCGTTAGAGAGTGCCTTGCGGAAACTCTCCCCAGCCTACCTACCGGGTCCTGATGAAGACGGTGTGCCTCACCCTGGGGCCCCAAAAGATGGGATTGTGTCACACTGGCTGGTGGGCCCAGAAATATTCCTTAGGGGATGGAAGTGGTTAATCCAGAACCAAGCGCAGCGGGGCCAGAAGACACGAGCAAGTTGCTGTGAGCAAGTAGCGTTGACCTCCACGTCACTCACTACTCCTGTTCTCTCTCTGAGCTCACCCGGACTCGGCGGGATCCCATATGACTGTCTGACAGAGGAAGAAAACTCCCAGGCTCCGATCGCAGATGGTTCAGCTCAGAGGGTGGATTAAAGACGAGAACGGACAGCAGCTGTCCTGTAGCCCTGCTCAGGACCGACTTTGAAAAACAGCGGTGGGCGGAATCCTCTCGATGCGCAGAATCCAGCCGATGCTCGGGTCTTCCACTTCGCCTGGACAAAGGGGGAGCCCAGCGTCAGACTCCAGATGGATTCATGGGCGGTGGCAGATAGCCAGGCTAGGTGGCCCGGGATCTCGGACAAGAGAGATTGGTGGATTAATGTATTTTTGAGAATTTGTTCTGTATTTTATGATGCTTTGACATCATGAGATGAGAGCTTTGCCCCTTCCTGGGCTTGGCTAATTCTCAGAGAGAGCACAGGATTGCCCCCCGCCCCCAGGAGCATGTGCTTTATATGCAAATAAGCCCATCTAAAGCCTCTGCCCCAGACCAGACCAAGACCACCTCTTCCCTTATTGGGCTCTCCTAGGTCTCTTCCATCTGGGGGCAATAGTCCCCCTTCCCTAATCACCCCAGGGCCAGCTACCAAACAATTCCATTTGGGGCCTTCACCATGGAAGGGACACTAAACGGCCAAGCGGACAAACCGGCATAGCCAACGGACATCAGCCCGCGTCTCCTCGGCCTCCCTGTGCTATGCTGAGGGCATTACAAAGAACGGCGTAGGCAGGTGGCCACTGGCACCCACGTCCCCATTTGCCAAAGCCATCGCCGCTGCCACATGTTCAACCTGAACAACAATAATGATGAACACCAGCCCAGCTAGCACCGTCCCCTACGACGGTAGCAAGCTGATCCCACTAGGCTACACCTGTCCCGGGACGTCCAACAAGGCCTCTGACTTGAATACACATGGATCTTGGATGTGAATTTGCCTTTTCGGCCCACAAAGCTGGAGCCGCATCTCTAGTCGAGGGTGTATAGAGGGTCGGGGCTCCCAGGATGGGCTCCGTGCAACAGCTCCTCAGAGCAGGCAGGTGCATTTATGACACAGGAGAGCAGGTAGCGGGCTCAGGAGCACGGGACCCTCCGGTGTACCGCGGATGGCATCACCCAGAGGCTCCCGGCCTGGAAGAAGGTGGGAACAGCTCACCGATGGCCCCACCAAGGTGCCAACTGGAAGGTCATCTTCACTGGGATGAGGAGCCAACCTACGGGAGGCCGTACACGCTTCGAGTCAAAGACGTGTACACAAAGCCGTGCAGCCAGCATGAGAGATATATGGGGCCCCCGACCCACGAAGTGCAGGAGGGGCCCCCCACTTAACATCATCCCCAGTGACCCACCAGAGATCTTGTGCTTCCCCAACCCTATAATTCTAGGCTCTGCGGCCTTAGAGATCTTGGCTCCCATCGCAGGATACTCCCCCCCCGCCCCCCGCCCCAGAGACCTGGAGGGAGTCCCACGACATCACCATCTGCGACTGCCCTCCGGGTACTTCAGACATCTGTGCCAAAGGATCAGCAGGGGACAAGAGCAGTCACCATCCCTGCATCCCTCCTCCTGACCCCGATCAGGAGGTCAGGCTGCTCTTCCACAGGATGGGGAGAGGGTATGTGTTGGGCCCCCAGGTGATTACCTGGGTGTTCTCGGCGTGTCCTTGCTCACACACGGTGGGCAGTCTGAGAAACACACAGCGACCGGACACCCAAACCTTCAGACCCCTTAGGGGTGAGGGTTCAGGTAATGGCCCCCGAAGAAAGCCATCCAGACGAGCACAGGGACTACATGAGGCCGAGGACAACCGAGGATGGATGACGGAGAGGTAGATGATGGGTATCGGTTGGGACCTCAAGAGCAGATGCAGCCGCAGGGGCTGTGGTTCATCCCATTAAACGTCCTCTTCTAAATTTTTCTCAGGAAAAACGACCCAGAGGGATCCTATGGGAGACGCTTCCTGGACGTCTCTGAAGAAGGGAGTCGGACCAGCCTGAGGGGTGAGCAGTGGTGGGCAGACCACTCAGTGCCCGGGCCCCCTGCAAGGGAGGGCTGTTGCCCCAGCTGCTGGGAGTTTGGCGCCCGGCCTCCAGCTGGCGGTTCCTTCCAGAACAATCTCAGCGGCAGGGACCCGTTGACAAAGGAGCCTAAGGGCCCTGCCAGGCCAGCCTGACTCTGGACTGGTCTGAAAAGCTGACCTGGCTCCAGAGAAGCTCTGCAGGGCTGGCCGCCCCCTGGGCCTGGGGGCCGGTAGGAGTGGCCTGTCCTGCTCAGTCTCCCTGCTCCGCCTGCAAAGCCCGACTCTCCTTCCCTGGGGCCCCTGCTTGCACCCTAGGTGCTCCCAGTTCGGGCCCCGCGCCGCTGGTCTCTGGGTTCCGGCTTCCTCAGGGCTCCAAACAGGAGAAGACAGTGAAGACTACCCCCCGCCCACCCCCCCAGCTCCTCCCTCAGCATCCTTCTGACGGCGACACTTGTCCCCACGCAACACCCTAGACCTGCTCGGTCCAGCTCCGTCTCTCAGGACGCAGACACTCGGGGCTTTGGTTTGCTTTGCTTTTGTCTTGTTTTTCCCTGTTGGTCTTCGTGTCCCGCCAGGCGTGGGAAGGAGAGGAGGAGGAGGCACTGAGACCGTACACGCACTTGGCAGTGTCCAGAAATAAGTATTAAAAAGACAACCACGGGCAGCCCGGGTGGCTCAGGGGTTTAGCGTCTGCCTTCGGCCCAGGGTGTGGTCCTGGCGACCTGGGATCGAGACTCACGTCGGGCTCCCTGCAAGGAGCCTGCTTCTCCCTCTGCCTGTGTCTCTGCCTCTCTCTCTGTGTCTCTCATGAATAATTGAATAAAATCTTTAAAAAAATAAATAAATAAAAATAAATAAATAAATAAAAGTAAAAAATAAAAAAACAACCACAGCAACCATGAAACCAGAACACAAAACCAGAAGTAGGAAGAGTTCAATGGGCTGGACTCGCGTGAGAGATCCCCGGGGCCCCCTTCCCCTCGGCCTCCCGTCGCCCCGTCCTGTGGTTTGCACCCTGCAGCCCCCGCAGCCCCTGTTCCCACCACACCCCACGGGGATCCCCGCAGCCCCCGGGTGCCCCCAGCCCGCCCGGCCGCTCCGCCCCAGGCCGGCACGTCCACCCGCAGATCATATCACCCCCGAGGCCCTAAGACCACAGCCGGCCTTCCCACGGCTGCCGCCTCCCTGTCACCCTGGCCGGGGCTGAGCGCCTGGCGGCCACCATCCACCTCATCAATCTCACTATCGCAGAATCCATCCGACTCTCGTCCTCACCGGCCGTGGGAGCTAGGGACGTGGTCTTAAATTGCCAGGCCCACCCAGCCTTTCCCCAAAGGCCTCCCCTCTCCGTTAGCTTCTTCTTTTATTCTCTCGTTTAAGGAAGAGGTAGGAAGAGCCCGAATGTGCCAGGCACTGTGCTTGGCACGGGGCTCCCATGGCCAAGGTCTAGTCGGGGGCGCCCTACTGGAATGACCCTGCAGGTCACTGGACGTGAATTACGGGGTAGTCCAGGGAAAGAGCAGAGGTTTGGCGCGTTCGATCCCCCGGCAGTTGCCCGCCCCGAGTTGTGCATCCGCCCACCCGTGGGGCCAGCAAGCGCCGGGCTGAGGGAGCCTGAGCCTTGGAGCCAGGGGTCCTCAGCCGATGGGGAGGAGGCTGCAAAGGGGGGCGGGTGGAGATAGGGCTGGAGCCCCGGCCCCGACCGGGAGGGGCTGCCGGGAGCCAGGAGGTGGCCGGTGCTCCCGCTCATCATCGCAAAGCAGCTGAGTTGGCTGGTGGGACCTTTGCTCTTTTATAGGATCGAGCAGGGCTAGGGGTGCCCAGGAGGGCGTTCCTTTCTGCTCACTCCCCCCATCCTCGCCCTTGGGATACATTCTAATCATGGTGATTATCCGGTGTGGGGGCGGGGGGGGGGGTGGAGAAAAGAAAAAGAAAACAAAACAAAACAGCTTTTTTAGTCCTTCGGTGAATCCCACGAGGGCCTAGGAGGACGTGGTCTCCAAGCAGGGCCCGCGCTGCCCCCCGACTTCCACGCGGGCCCCCTCTGGAGCCCAGGGTGCTCCTTCTCCCGGCGTGCGATAAAGAGCCGGAGCACAGGCAATTTCCTTTCAAATTAAGAAATACAAATATTTCCAGCAAGAAGAAAACCCCGAGTAGCAACTCAGAAAGTATGCGGTTAAGTCCCTCTTATCAATTTACAATATAAAAACATCTCATGCATATAAAAGTGAATTTTGGTAGCGGCGGCCTCCCAACCATTCCTGGGTGTTTTTCTGCACCCAGGTTAGTACATATTTACACGTCGAATGCACACAGGATTATGCTGCAGCCAAATACTGAAAGAAAACATGCGGTAAATGGTTGCTTTAATAAGTCCTGTTCCATTGAAAGGAAATAAAACCTGAGTATTAATGAGATATAATTATATATTTAAAATCTTTTCCCTTGTGCAGTATATAGGATTAATGCCAGTAAACTCACAAACTGCAACATTCTACTCCATTACATCTGCAATGATTAGAGATAGTTTGAACATCTGGCATATAATCTGTGATAGAAAACAGCATTCTGCACTTTAATGGACGTCTGGAGGCTACACATATCTGATTTTATTTCTTTCTGTTAACTCTTTCGTGGGAGACGGAGATTCAGTGACCCGACCGCCTCCTCCTTCCCTCCCCCGGTGTCCTGGCCACCAGCTCCCCCACGTACACCCACACCATCCCACCCACACCCACACCCACCCACCTACACCCACACCCACCCACACCCACACCCACTCACCTACACCCACACCCACCCACCCACACCCACACCCACTCACCTACACCCACACCCACCCACCTACACCCATCCACCTATACCCACACCCACACACCCACACCCACCCACCTACACCCACACCCGCCCACCCACAGCCATACCCACCCACCCACACCCACACAGAGTCTCGGGGGTCCCCCCCACTGCGGGGCCACTCGCCTCCTGGCTCTTCACCTGGTCATCTGGGGGCCCAGCCCGGAAGCCAGAGGAGGCGTCCAGGGTCATGGCTATGCGGCTGCACCCTGGGGCGGCGTTAGTATCCAGATGCCCGAGCCTTTCAGAACCCCTCCCGGTGGAAAGGGGGCGATTTCCTTGTGCTGGGGTGAGGCTGGGGGTGGGGGGACCAGGAACCCGAAAATGAAGCAGCCGCCAGGGCGGCCTCGGAGGTGTTCCCCAAGCTCTCCGCCGCCGGGCCAGCGCCTCCTCCCGTCGAGGCCGGGGCTCCCACGCTCGTGCATGCCTATGCCTCTTCCGTGGAGCCCGGAGCGCGTTTGACTGGCAGGACTTTCATTGAGAAAAATTAGAGGCTGCTTCTGCCTGGCGCAGGGTGTGTTTAGCCCCAAGCTAAACACGGAGGGTGTAGCCCTGCCCGCTGCCACAGGGAACGGAAGGCGCCCTCGGTGGGCCGCCTCGGCCTGCGCTTTGCTCATCGAAACGCCAGCCAGCGCCGCGCCCACGGCCACGCGGGAAGGGGCCCGTGGGGCCCCGCGGAGCCATTGCCGGGGTCGGAGCGGGCTGGGGCCGGGGGCTCCGGGGGCGCCGGCTGGCGTGAGCACATGCATGGACGTGTGCCAGTGGTGAGTGGATTTGGGGGTGAAATAATCATTTTCATGCCTCGAATTTAATGGCTGGCGCTGACTGTTGTAATAAAGGCCATAGTTACTGCTCATAACTACAGGTGTAATAAGGCGAGATGCTGGGCCTCCAGACCCTTCCAGCAATAATTCATGTGGGAATTAAGAAGCCTTAATGAGTCCGATGTGTCACTTGGGACCTCAGAAATATAGTCCTGAGTTAAGGAGGAAGCGGAAAGGACTCGTGGGAATGGAGCTCGTGCGGGGAGGTACCAAGGCCACGGCTGCGTCCTTGGCTCGGTGCGGGCTCCCCGGGCGCTGGCCGTCCAGCCCAGGTGCGGGCCCCTGAGGGCACATCCTGCCCGCCTCCCTCTGGCAGATGTGCCCTTCGCAACCGGGGGCACCCTCGCCGCCCCCCACCCGCTCCGTGGGGCCGGCCTCGCGGTACTGAGTCGAAGCGCATCCCCCACGCCGGCCCCCGCCGGAGCCGCACGCTGATTTGGAGCCGGCGGGGCTCCCGAGAGCAGTGGCCTTTATTAACTCGCCCCCGAAGAGCTCGGAATAAGAAATTGCGATGAGAAGCCGGCAGGCCGGAGCGTGAGTCTGTGCGCGGAGCCTCTGCAGAGCCTGAGCCCCGGCCCCGACGCCGTGGGGCACCGTCTTCAGAACCTTTTAAGACAAGCGGCTTCGAGTGTCTCGGCCCCACCCCGGGGATGACAGCAGTCCCACGCTTGTCACAAATGCTTGTGGGCCCTTCAGTGAAGCAGGGTCAGCGGGGCACCCACTTGTCCACACTTTGTAGCCATTAGCGCCGGTTGCTGAACGTACTCAGGTTTAATAAAAGGTTTTGTTTAAAACCGTCCTAGAATCCTGATTTTTTTTGTCCTCCCCTCTTTAAAATCTAACTGGCGTTGGGATTCTAAGACCTTTACGGTAGTTGTTAGTACCGTAAAACCAAACGGAGAGGTTCCCCAGGCCCGGTTCTTGGCCTTAATGTAATCCAGATGTCAAGTCAGCATCAGCCCAGCCCCAGCCTCGTGACTTGGGGCAGGTCCAGAATCTTTCCCGAGAGGCTCGGGGCTTAGGACTTCCGGCTTCGGCCAAATTCGGGAGCTTCTGTGTCTCTTTATTTCCATCTGACTTTCACAGTCGGCCAAGCCCTGTTCCCCTTAAACTCCCTTTCACCTCCACCCAAAGCATCACTTGACCGGAGGACGCCTGGGTGTTGGGCTCCATTAAGGGGGCAGGACGGTCCCCTGGAGGAGGGGGCGGGGGGCAGGGGGCGCAGAGCCCCCCCTCCGCTGTCACAGAGCAGACCCGTTAACGCTTAGGGGTGCATCTCGCGCTCCTTCCCTCGACCTCGGAGCTCAGCACCAGGAAGCCGGGCCTTCCTTAGCTTCATTGACACCCGAGCGACTCCAATCAGTAAATCGTAAGCACTTAGCGACGTGCAGCAGGTCCCGTCCCCCCGACCCCAGACTCCGTGGCGGCGGCCCCTGCTGCCCACCACTGGCGAGGCCTCGGGCCCGTCCTCGGGCTCGGCCGCTGCACTGTCCCCCGCCAGGCCATCTTCTCCGCGTTTCAGCCTCTGGAACAAAGCACACGTCTTTCCTCGCGGACGTGAATAGTGTCACCTACGCTCACAAGCAAACGCATCTCCTTTGAAGGCAGAAATGACTGCAGTCCCTTCTGTCTCTCCATGATCTTCCTCTGGCGTATCCGGGTTGGGCTGGGAGGGCGGACGCCGACCTCCTCCCGCCCCGAAGCCGGGTCAGGCGACATCATACTCTGTTCACCTCCCCCCAAGCGTCTTCTCCTTCCCCTCCTACGAAGGTGGTCACTGCACTGGCGATCGGTGTGCGTCTGACTGTTGATGGATGCGTGTCTCCCCCGCCAGGCTGTGGGTTTCCTGACAGCAGAGACAACGCCCCCTCTTTGCCGGCCGACCGCCCCCGCCCCGCCACCCGGCACAGTGCCGACCACCTGCTCCTCGGCAGTGGGCACGTGCCCGAGGGAGGGAGCAAGCGAGATAGGGCGGGTGTTTTAAGGGACCAGGTCACGTGGTTGGCTTCATCTTCTCTACGACCCCGGGGTACGCGTGTGAGCATGAGCATGCGTGTGCGTGTGTGTTCACAGGACCTGGGGAACACGATACCCTCTTGTCTGCGAAGATCCCCTGGACGGCGACCCTGCGCATGTGCACAAGTTGGGGGTGGAAGAGGTGGACCCACACACTAGGTGATCTGGGATGAGGCATTTTCCCCTCTGCAGACTCACCTCCTTCTCTGGGGGTCCCCCCTTCCCTTGCCTGACACCCCAGGTTCTCCTCCACCCCTCAAGCTCCCAAATCCAAGGGGCTGGTCTCAGGGCGGAAAGGCACTCCAGAAGCTCCAAGATCCTAAAGGTAAGGATGCAAAGTTGGAAACACCACCTGGAAAGGAAAGGGTCCTTGGCTGGTGTTTGGCCTCGGTCGCCAGTGACCGTTGTCCTGAGCTTGTCCAAATGGGGGGCCAGGGGGATCCCTGGGTGGCTCAGTGGTTTGGTGCCTGCCTCTGGCCCAGGGCGCGATCCTGGAGTCCCGGGATCGAGTCCCACGTCAGGCTCCCTGCATGGAGCCTGCTCCTCCCTCTGCCTGTGTCTCTGCCTCTCTCTCTCTCTCTCTCTGTGACTATCATAAATAAATAAATAAATAAATAAATAAATAAATAAATAAATCTTTAAAAAAATGGGGGGGGGGGGCCAGCCCCAAGGGCCACGGCTGCTTTCACCATCAGGGGACACGGACTCCTTGCTTTGCCCTTACCAGAAATGCCTTCTCCGCACGGCCCCTCTCACCACCTTCTTCTGCACACCATCTAGGTCCAGAGGCGAAAGCTTTGACACGGAGCACGCGTGGGGCCAGCCTCACTGTGCCCTCTCTAGGGGAGTCGGTGGCCTCCCGAAATACAAGGGGCTCTTCCTTTCGCAGCTCTCGAAGACAACATCTGCACCTGCTTCATCGATCCTCATTCAAAACCGAGTCGTCCCCGAGCACCCCACCTGTGCCAGGCCTTTGGCCGGAGCGGGGGGGCAAACACCGAGGAAGGCTCAGGTCTCGTCAGTCCCTTGGAAGGAAGGAAGGAGCGTGTACGCAGCTGACGTTACCCAAGAGAGGGACTGAGTGCCGAGAGCAGAGTGGCAGGGTCCCTGCGATCCAGAAAGGCTTCCCGCAGGAGCCGGCCCTGGACCCTGTCGTTGGTCCTCAGGGTCTCCTATGGGGTGGAAGGCAGAAGGCCGTAAGCCAGGCCAAGCGAATCAACTCACCCAGTCCGTCAGACCCGTCACACCTTGACTTTGAGATTTACCCAGGTGATAAAGCTCTTTCTAGAGACCATCCTTTGTTTCCAATTAAACTGGGGGATTTTCTCTTTTATTCGGTTGTTAAACATCGATCTTGAGCCAGTGAGAGCTGATTCTTGCAAGGGTCTGGGAAGTGGCAGGAATGCTGGCGCAGTCCAGAAAGGGGCCTGCGGGGTCAGGGTCGGGGTGAGGATGCTCGGGGCGGGCGCGGGGGCGGGGGATCCGGGGCCACGGTGTGGATGGAGGCCAGGTCAGAAATGAGGCCAGGGCTTGGAGCTCGGGCTCCGCCCCGCGGGGACACGCCTGAAGGCGGACGCGTGCAGACTCGCGCCTTCTCCTCCGTGACACTCTCGCAGGAGTTCCAGACACAGGACAAACTTCATGATTCCGGAAGCATCGCTGTTTCAAGGCGGCTCCAGGCCCAGAGAGGAGTAGAGGGGGCTCCTTTGTGTTGATCACTGCAGCTGGATTTCTACTGAAAAATTACTTTATTGGTTTTTATTTTATACCCACTCTATTTCCAAAGGGATTTGAGGCAGCTTCTCGTAAAAACTGGTATATCTATTTACACAGGCTGGTTAAAATACAGATAAATTTTAAAGCTCAGCAGCCAGATAAGGAGTGGGAAAGCTAATGACCCAGTGAGCCAACATCCGCCGCCCCCTCCACTTCCCTGCCCTTCCTGGGCCTGGCGCTTGTGACTTTTCCAAGACCTCATCTGGAGCGGATCCCCTCTGCCGGGGAGCTGGGCAGGGAGAGCTGCCCCTATTTTACGATTTCCTAAGTGAGCCACCTGAGAGGTGAAGCGATGGTCTCAAGATCCAATTAGGAGTGGACCTGGGGCGGATCCCTGGGTGGCTCAGCGGTTTAGCACCTGCCTTTGGCCCAGGGCGCAATCCTGAAGTCCCGGGATCGAGTCCCACGTCGGGCTCCCGGCATGGAGCCTGCTTCTCCCTCATCCTGTGTCTCTGTCTCTCTATGTCTATCATAAATAAATGAGTAAATCTTAAAAAAAAAAAAAAAAAGGAGTGGACCCGGGGCAAATGCCCAGTGCAGTTCCCTTCATCCCTCCCGCCCCTCCCCAGCTTCCCAAGGGTGATGGGGAACAGACGCAGGAGGGTCCCGGAGCTTGCGCTGCGCCTCCCCACAGACAGCCCAGCACCAGAGACCGCCCCACTGGATTTGCAGCACGTCTGCTCGGGAAGACGCGGGCATCTGCATCTCTCAGGGAAGGGCGATCGGAGTCGTTAATTGAATTCCCGACGACACACCTCTGTGCAAGTGAGAAACGAAGCTGGAGGAGGTGGTGGGTGCAGAGCTCGTACCTGGTGGGGCCCGCCGGCCCTTTAAGAGCTACCTGCATCCTTCGGTCTGACTGGGGGTTCCAGGTTCTTCGTGGCATGGGTGGGCTGCTATTTCCCCTCCCCTCCCGCAGGACCTGCTCATCCTCCCTGGGTTCCCCTGCACTGGTCACTGGAAGCCCCACAAACAGCCTCCCACGATCTGTAAGGACAGTAACAGAGGATCCGAAGCGCGGATCGTGAAAAATGTATCTCGCTCTCCCCTTGCTCTGCTCTAGGGTGAGCAGCTGTGCGGGTCGGCTCCTTGGGTCCAGGTTAGCTGTCGGCCGTCCACACCCCAGGGAGACAAGCCGATGTCCGCGGAGGGCCGGGCAGACGGAGAACACACCTAGCTCGAAATATATTTCTTTCTATCCCGCGTAGGAATGAACCATCCCACGGAGACTCTGGGTGCGCTAGGCTGGTGCCCAGGAGCCTGGGGGTCCCAGGCACAGTCGAGGAGCCAGGACACGCTTCTGGGGCTGCATGAATTCAGTGCCCACTTATCGTCAGAAGAATCCCAGAAGAAACAGAAATGAACATTTGTGCATTTTTTTCATGTACTGAAATTATCTTTTTTTTTTTTTTCTAGAGAAACAGCACTCCCACACCTAAAGGGAGGGAGCCAGAGACGGAGTGGTATGTAATGCAAATCCATTCTAAGAAGGTTGTGGGGGCCATCTGGTGTCCAATGCAGACAGGGCCGGCTGCGGGGAGGAAGCAGGACAAGGGACGGGCGGGAGAGGGGTGAGGGGGACAGAGTGGGCTCGTCTGGTCCACGTCAAAAACCAGCCCATCCGGAGGATGAGAGGGAGGGGGATCACCTTCTGTTGCGGGAAGCAGATCAAGGCAGAAAAGAGAGTGTCTCCGGGAGAGAAGGGTGAGCAGAAAGTGCTGCTGCTGGAGGCAGCCTGGGGGCAGCGTGGGCTCAGGCCGCGGGTGGGCTCCTGCCCAGGACGCGCGGCCTTAGGCGAGTTCGCTCCGGCTTCGGACACACAAGGACGCGCACACCCGCTGCGACGCGCCCCCCGGAGCCGTACTCCCCGTCGCCGGCTCTCTGTGTGGAGCTGAAATCATTCATCAAATATTTGGAATGTGTAATTAAATATCTAATGCCAATTAGCAAATTACTAATGAAATAATCAGGGGCTTTTATGGTTTTATAGTTCGGCTCGAATTTTAATTCTAAGTGGCTATTGATTCGAGGTAGAGTAGAATCTGAGTCACAAAACATTAGGCATAAGGATGTGGAAGGCCAGGAGGGAGCGGGTGGCCGCCCGGCCGTGGCCAGTGACGGCCGACAGGTGCTGAGCACCCCGGCGGGAGCCCGGGCGGGAGGCCAATGGGGACACGGCGGGTCCTCCGGCCGCTGTCAGTGGGGGATCTGGGGGACGGGGGCGCACACGGAGGTTCGCCACGGAGGGTCCGGGGCCCGCAAGGCGCACTTCCCACCACGGTGCTGCACGGCACCACCTGTGACCACAGACAGTGCGACCTGTGACCGCTTACCCTGCTCCCCGGCCCTGTGGCTGCCTTGCTCTCTCGGGAGGGAGGGGACGGCTGCAGGCTCGGGACCTCCCACGGGTGAGAGAGCAGAGGGCAATGAACTTTCCCTTGACTATAGGTTTGGACCGGGTGCGTGGTGTGCAGGGGTGCATGGTTACCCATGGGGTGTCTGGTTACACACGGGGTACGTGGCTACCCACGGGTGTCTGGTTACCCATGGGGTGCATGGCTACCCACGGGGTGCCTGGTTACCCGGGTGCCTGGTTATCCACGGGTGCATGTTTACCCACAGGTGCCTGGTTACCCACGAGGTGCCTGGTTGCCCACAGGAGCCTGGTTACGCACGGGGTGTGTGGTTACCCAGGTGCCTGGTTACCCATGGGGTGTGCAGTTACCCACAGGTGCATGGTTACCCACAAGGTGCCTGGTTACCCACAGGTGCATGGTCACCCATGGGTGCGTGGTTACCCACGGGTGCCTGGTTACTGCGGGTGCATGATTACCCACGGGGTGTGTGGTTACCCAGGTGCCTGGTTACCCATGGGTGCATGGTTACCCACAGGTGCATGGTTACCCACAAGGTGCCTGTTTACCCACGGGGTGCCTGGTTACCCACAGGTGCATGCTTACCCATGGGTGCATGGTTACCCATGGGTGCCTGGTTACTGTGGGTGCCTGGTTACCCATAGGGTGTGTGGTTATCATGGGGTTTGTGGTTACCACAGGTGCCTGGTTACCCATGGGGTGTGTGGTTGCCCATGGGTTCCTGGTTACCCGCAGGTGCATGCTTACCCATGGGGTACCTGGTTACCCACAGGTGCATGCTTACCACAGGGCACAGAGGTACCTGGTGATCTGTGAGGCATGGGGGTCCACGGTCACCTCTGGGGCACGAGGGGTGCATAGTTATGGGGAGCGAGGCTACATGTCTACCTGCAGGTACGGGGTACGTGGTCACTTCTGGGGGCCAACATGCGCACGGATGTTCTAGCAGGGCCGTTGAAAGAAGTGTAAGCCACTTACGAAAACAACTTTTCTTTTTTTCTCCGAGTGCCCTTCACCTTTGCATGGCTGATCGCACGCTGGCTTTAAGGATCGGAGCGGGTCCTTTAAGGTACGTTCTTGACAGAGAAGCTACAGTCACGACGAAGACTGAAAAACAATGCAACGTCACTATTCTAAGGAATAGTTTTCCACCGATCCTATTTCCGCCATTCCATATTTATTTATTTTTATTTTTAAAGGTCGGTTTGAGGGAGAGGCAGAGCATGCTGCGCACATGCACACGGCAGGGAAGGGCAGAGGGAGAGGGAGGCGGAATTTCGAGCAGACTCTGCACTGAGCACGGAGCCCCGTGCGGGGCTTGATCCCACAAACCGCGAGGTCGTGACCGGAGCCGAAACCAGGAGTCGACCCTTCTCCGACTGCGCCAGCCCGGCACCCCCACAGGTTCCATATCCTACAAGATACGCTGTCGCTGTTAGCAGATCAGGACCCTCCCTGTCCCCCTCCACCACGCGCTCTTCCCTCACCAGCGTCTCTTCCCGGAACTTGGTCACCCAGGCCAGGCCACGTCGTCTTCACCAGCATCCGTTGGGGGTGCCCATTGTCATCCCCATCGTCACCGTCCTCCTCCTCCTCCTCCTCTCCGCTTCGCAGACAAGGAAGTTGAGGCTCAGAGACTTTCAACAACTTGACTGAGTTTATGCAGATACCAAGTGCCAGAGTCAGGCTTAAACCCAAACATATCTAATGCCAACACTGTGACATTTACCATGCTGTCACTTGCAGTAGTAGACGATCACTCAAAACAAACCAGCCAACGGCGTGCGGATAGCCTCGCCCGGGATCCACGCAACCTCATTCGTGGGCAGGTGTTTAGTCAACATGGAGGGAGCGACTCGCGAGGTCCTGGGCTGCGGCTCCTTCGAGGGCACGGAAATGTCAAAGGAAGCGAGTGGACGCGGAAGCTCGAGGCTGGCCCCACGGTAGGCCCGGCCCCACGGCCCTCGCGGCTGGCCCCGATGACGGAGGCACCTGGCCCCGCTCCACCCCGCGAGCCAGGCCGGACAGGGAGACCTGGCTGCCCCCCCCCCCAGGCCTCCACAGCGTCTGGAGCAGGAGGGAAGATGTGCTACAAACAGCTCAGGAGTGATTTAAACACTCCTCCAGCTCAAAGGGGAATCTTGGGTTTCATTAATTAATACATCAATAGAAGCCAATGGAGAAAAACATGTCTTGTTATCTGGCTTCTCAGATGCTAGACATGGGCTCATTAGCCTTAAGCATATCAGCCCGATAACACTATTTATTCCATACAGAATAATGATCTACTTTCGGGGAATACTGCAGAGAGCCGCAAGGCCGAGGCCGTCCATTAGCGCCGCTCGCCCATGCGGGCACCAGCGCCCCGCGCCCACCTGCGGAGACGAGCGCTGTCACCTGCCCAACGCCGCGCGCCAAGCAGGAGGCAGGGTCCGGGGCAGACCAGCGAGGGAGCCGGCGGAGAAGCGGAGCCCACGTAAGGAAAGGAAGAGGCGGGGGGTGAACCCTTGTAGGCTTATCACGGGCCGTCGTCTAATAAGGACGAGCAACGTAAGGGACTGCGCCACCGTCGCTAGCAAGTACCTATTCTGTTGGATGACAGCGTCCTCAGACTTACGGTGCCGTCCCCAGGCGTGTCAACCCACAGGCAGAGCAAGCACGACGCGCCGTTTGCTTAGGCTCACGCGAGGCGGCTTGAGATGCTGAGGCCCCCCGGTTCAATGGCGACCCTGTCAGTGGCAGGGGGTTCCCTAAACCATGCTGGTGGGCGGCGGGGGCGCGGACTGAGACGCCCCCCATCCCCCGGCCTGCAGCTCCGGGGCACTGAATGTGAGACCACCCTGCAAAGCAAGATTGCTCTAGGAGGGTCTGCAGCTTCATCCTCCTGCCCTCTGTGATCTTGGAAACCCCCGAAGGGCCCCAGGCCACCCAGCTACACACTCCACAGGCCCGGCCAGCCATCATTTGATCAGTCGGTCCACCCCACAGCGAGCGCGTAGTGCTCTCTCCTCCTGTTCCGGGGACCCCAAGAGTGATTCAAGAGCCTGGTCGCTGGTCCTTGCAGTGCAGGACGGCCGGGTCAGGGCGCAGGCCAGCGTGCCGTCAAGCCAGGCCAGTGTCAGAAAGAACAGAGGAGCTCAGAAAAGGAGACCACTGAGGCCTCCAGGAGAAGGACGGGGTCTGGCGGGAATCCCGAGGGGCCCCAGTGGGGTCTGCATGGCCCAGACAGCTTCCGGGGCCTTCAGGAGAAGGTCAGGGTCTCACGGGATTCCCAAAGGGCCCAGGTGGGGTCTGCATGGCCCAGCAGCTTCCGGGGCCTCCAGGAGAAGGACGGGGTCTGGCAGGAATCCCGAGGGGCGCCGGTGGGGTCTGCAAGGCCCAGCAGCTTCGGGGGGAGGCTGCCTTTGCAGACACCAAATGGAGAGCATGCAAAGAAATAAAGCTGATGGACCCGGGGAAGCAGGGGCTGGGCACAGGGCCACGCAGTCAGGGGAACCCATCGAGGGGTTCAGCTGCCGTGAGTCGGGCAGCAAAGAGCCAGGCCTCGAGCACCCGCCAGGGCCGCACACACTCCCCACTGCCAAAGGGGCTTGTCGGCGATGAGGGAGGAAGAGACAGTCTAGAAACAGGCGGGTCTGTTCCCGCCTTGGCCCAGGGCCTCTGACGCTGCCAGTGAGCGGGACCGGTCAGTGCTGTGCAGGCCCCTGGGCATCATGCGGCATCACCGAGAGTCCTGCGAACCGCCCAGCACGTCGCGAAACCAAAGACCAAAACCAAAACCAAACTAGGGCTCCCCTTCTCACGACCCCAGCCCAAGGAGAACGCCGTGATGTTAAGGGCAAAGCTCTGGCCGCAGCGGGCAGCGCGTCGTCCCGACGGCACACGGAGGCCACACAGGGCCCTTCCCTGTGGGCCCGGGGGGAGGGGGAGCCCTGGCTACCGGAGTCATTAAAAATGCTGTGTGTTCAAATGAATACAATGCAGCAGCCCACGCGCGAGACCAACAGCTTACACAGCTTGATTTTTAAAAGGTGACGGGAGAGGAGACCCACACCGGGAACCACGCGGCAAAACAGAATTCAGGAGGGAGGGACCCGCGGATCGGGGCCCTGGAGGCACGGACGGACGGCGTCCGTCAGGCTGGCATGGACGCAGCCCTGTGTCCCGTGTCACCAACCAGAGGGCACCTGGGATAGTGAAGAGTAAGGGCCCTGTGGCCTCACCTCCTGGGGCCGTCCCCCGCGGGGTGGCAGGGAGAGCCTGGGCCCTTTTTCAGGGGAAATGACAGTGGAGTCACTGCGGCTCGCTCTGGCCTTTGCAGATGGCATTCCTTCAAGACCTTGACTTATTTCCCTGTCTCCCCCCAGAGACCGAGCTTCCCCTCGGAGGGAGGGACTCCTGCTACATACCTTCTGCAGAGAAGGCTCGTGAAACACCTCTGAAGACGGCACGGAGGGACCCAGGGGCGAGGCCAGTGTCCTTCCTCCCCTGCCATCCCCGGGAGCCCACGGACACCCGACGCCGCCGCCCGTCAGGGCCCCCCCATCCCGCTGCACTGAGACGCACGGACGGCGGGAGCCCCCGTCCAACCCACGCGTGGGGTCCCAAGCAGCAGCGAGCGTCACAGAGCCATCCCCAGGCCCGCGCGGAGCACCTGTCGTCACCCCTCCAGGGCTCCTGGGGTCAAACCCCGGCTCCGCTCCCCTGTGCAGACCGTGGGCCTGGCCACATCCGTGACCCAACCCCAGCATCGTGAACCTCGCTCCGGAAGACTCAGCCCCTCGGCCCCTGTCCTGTTGCAACAGCAGGATTTTATTAGTGGAGCAACTCTCCAAGAAGAGCTCCCCGATGGGGGCGCCTGGAGAGGGAGGGGGTCTAGCGGGAATCCCGAAGGGCCGAGGTGGGGTCAGTTCAACATCCGACTCGGGGTTTCAGCTCAGGTGTGATCTTGGGGTTGTAGGATCGAGCCCCGCATCAGGCTCTGTGCTCAGTGGGGAGTCCGCTCAAGGCCCTTTCCCTCTCGCTGCCCCTCCCTGCCCCTAAAATAAATAAAGTTTTTTAAAAAAGAAGGAGGAGGAAGAGGAGGAGGAAAAGGAGGAGATGAAGGAGGAGAAGAAGGAGGAGAAGTTCTATTTCTAAACACGCCGGGCGGGCCGGACGTTTCCTGAGCCGGGGAGGACCGGACAGCAGGGTCTGTGCCACTTGGGATGGGGGTTGTGCTTCTTAATCGACAGCATTAGTGACACGGGTGACCCCAACGCCACAGGCCTGCCGCGCGGACCTGGGTTTCCACGGACCCCGACCCTGACCTCAGCTTTCGTTGCCGGATTTCTCGCAGGCGCCCCCTCGCCTTCCCGTCCCGCTCCCTGCCCAGTGGGTCCCTGCCCACCCCGTGCGGCCATGTGGCCCTGTTACTCCGCTTTGCTGCTGTCTTCATGGGCACCACCAGCAGGCTCCTGGGAGGCCCGAGCCCGAGGACACCCCAGCTCTCTCCCCCCGGCTCTGAGGCCGGCGTCTCCCCGTCTGGGCCCCACTCCCCCGTCTGCCCCCGCTGGGCCGGCCAAAGCAGCCTCCCGCCCCACCCGGGGTGACTTCCCTGGGATCCTCTTCCCTGCCCCATCCAGTGGTCTCCTGTCTCCAAATCAATCTCCCAGGGCAGCGGTGCAGGGGTGTCTTCTGTCTCCTGTGTCCCCCCACGGCGAGCACAGACGATGCACGCAATAGACCCTTGCTGTATACACAGTGACTGGAGTCCTTCAGGGCACGCAGGGGGACTGAGCCCGCCACGGGAAGGAAAGGCCATTTCCCCCTGCAAATGACGACCCGCCTGGCTCCAGGACGGCCCACGGTGCACACGCAGCTGCAGGGCGGGGTCCCTGCGCCCTGCCCCCCAGGAGGCTGCAGCGGAGGGGGCTCGGCGGCGGCACGAGTTTAGAATGTTCCCAAGACTCCTGCGGAGAGAGACTCCGTCCTGGCCCGGGTCTATTCTTAGCAGCGCTCACAGCCGGTCCCGGAGAAGGCTGGCTGTTCCGCAGCGTCTGGCTTTCTCCGTCCAATCTTTGGTGGAACCTTCTGTTTCCGCCTTCAGGTACATGATGCGTTCCTGTCCTCGTATCAAAATGGGTGGGGGGTGGGAAGGAGCCATCTGGAAGAGGCGCCGCAGCCTCTCCTCGTTCGGCCCCGCGCTCACGGTCCCCTCTCCCACCCAGTTATCTGGGCCTCGCGTTATTTTTGCCGGGCTCCGCTCCAAACGCGCGCCCGCGCGGCCTCACGGTGGCGTGGAGGACACCTGTCCCTCTCCCTCCTCCGTCATCCGTGGCTCCACTTCCCTTAGTCTCCAGGTGGCCGCGAGCTCTGGCCCGGGGCCCGGCCCCCTGTGGCCGCACCTGAGGGACAGTGGCCCCCGGGGCGGTGACGAGCCTTGCCCGCCGAGCCCACGTCCTCTCCACCTGGGTCCAGGCTCCCCGGGGTGGCCCCGTCCCAGAGCGGCCCGGGGAGACCGTGGGGTGTGCGGAGCTCGCGCGCAGACCCCGTCCTCTCTCCATCATCCCACGCGCGCTCGTCCCCTTGCGTTCATTCATTCTTTCAACACGTACTCGTGTATCTGCTGAGCTCCTGTCTCGGTCGGGGCCCCCCACCCCGAAAGCAGACATTTGGTGAGACAAGAAGGGTGCAAGGGGTGCATTTAGAGGATGATCCCAGAGAACCCGAATGAAGGGTGGGGATGGGAGAGATGTCAGAATGGGAGGCACTGATGGACAACTGGGGCTGGTCCTGTACAGGGCCCTATAAGGCTGTGGAGGACCCCATAGGGCCGTGGAGGACCCCATAGGGCTGTAGAGGACCCCATAGAGCTGCAGAGGACCCCATAGGGCTGCAGAGGATGCCATAGAGCTATAGAAGACCCCATAGGGCTGTGGAGGACCCCACAGTGCTGCAGAAGATCCCGTAGGGCTATGGAGGACCCCATAGGGCTATGGAGGACCCCATAGGGCTGCGGAGGACTCCATAGAGTTGTTGAGGACCCCATAAAGTTGTGGAGGACCCCATAGGGCTCTAGAGGACCCCGTAGGGCTGCGGAGGACCCCATAGGGTGTGGAGGACCCCATAGGGCAGCAGAGGACCCCATAGAGTTGTGGAGGACCCCATAGGGCTGTGGAGGACCCCATAGGGTGGCAGAGGACCCGAGAGCCACAGCCTTCATTCACTGACCCCCCTCTTTGATTGAGTGAAGGTTGTCCCAGGGTGGGGGGACATGCAATCCCCATCACTTCCCGGCTTCCCTGCAGCTGGGCATGTTCCTATGGTTCTTCACGCAGGAAGAGGCCAGTGGCTGGCGATTCAGAGGTGAGCTGAGGGCGTTGGGAACATGAGCGTCAGCCCCGCGGCGTTCCTCCTGCAGACCCTGATGGGATGCGCGCGTGCCAGGCACCGTGCTAAGGCTGGGAGGGATGCATCACTCTGGCTCCGAGCAAGCTTGCCATCCAAGAGCCAATTATATTTTTGATGGTTTGAGCGGTTTCTTTCCAGAAACTTAAAATGGGAGATGGTGTGGCTATGTTGAACTGAAATTCAGGAAGTCCAGATTTCAAACTCGGTTTATTTATACAGAGGGAACCAGGAAGGGTACGTGAGGCTTCCATTACGGGTCATCAGGGATCCCAGGAGCGGAGCGGGCCGGGCGGCCGCCCTCACGTGACCCAGCGCAGCCGCGGGGGACACAGACGGGACCTGCCGTGGCGCCCCGTGGCCGGTCCCAGACCCCCGTCCAGAGCCGTGCGCTTCGGGGGCGCGGACAGAAAATATTTGTCCCAGAGGCGGACGGAGAAGGCTTAATGGAGGCGATGCTACCCTCCATTTATACCCTGGTGGACGGTAATCATCCACCACCTCCGAAGATTCCCTCTGTGGGCTACAATTTTCATTTCCATTTGAAAGTCCTCCTGGGGTATCGCATGATTTATTTCCTTACCAGCCAGGGAACTTCTCTCAGTAAGAGAATGTGTCAGTCCTGTCCTGATCATCTACACGACAATGAGAGGTACTGGGGAAACACACCTGCGGGGGGAGGGCTCTTCCTTCAACCCCTCATCCAGTCCGTCTTTGGGCTCGGACCCTCCTGGGGTGCGCTCGCTGGTCGAAGACCCTCCCCCCCATCCGGGAACCTTTGGATCTTGGCTTTGGGGCACGTTGACCCTTCCTCCTGGAACCCTGTCTCCCACCGTCCGTCAGCGCCTCGCATCCAGATCCTATTCTTCTTCGTTCAAGCCCTCACCTCCCAGTGCTCTCCATCTATTGTTCTGGTCCCGCTGCTCTCATGCTCAGCCGCATTGACGTTGGCGTGCACGAGGGAATCCCGGAGCGAGGAACTTCAGACACGATGGACAGGCCATCAAGGAGACGAAGGCCCCAGAACTCACGGCGTTATTACTGCCGCCCGTGACATGGGTGCTTCCTGAGGTCACGAAGCAGCCGCGGGGCTCCTGAGGGCAGGGCCCAGGCGTGGCTCAGCGCCGGGCGGCCAGCACCCGGCTCATGCCCCAGCACTAGCACATGATCGTTAGATGTTGAGGGCCTCAAAGCATCGCTCCAGATAGGAGACAACCGGCCCCCATGATGCGCTGTCACCATGCTTAGCCTGACCATCGAGGTCGTGCTCACACACCCTGGACTGGAGGAATTCTTTCTTCTGAGGCCACAAACGTCTTCAGTAATGACAAAACCACAACAACAATCTTTAGATAATCGCTCTATAAATATGACGCAGGCAGCCCCCTGTGTGAAAAATCGACAAGTGTGTGGATTTCCTTCGTCTGGGGGCACAAAACCCCGAGCTTCTCCTCTCTTGAATGGGTATGTTGGGCACAGCGTTCCCGAGAGGTTTCTTCCTGCGTGAGCTCGCAACGAGGGTGAGTGTGAGCTGTCCGTTGACGACCTGGACTGGAACGTCACTCCTGCCTCCCAGCACCTTCACAGAAGACAAAATATTTTAAATGCCTGGTGCCAGATAGCAGCATCCCTCAGCCCCCTCCAGAGGGACAGACAATGAATGAAAGGCAGGGTGCAGGTCAGGCCGTCGTCATTGCTAACAAATGCTCTCACGTGGCCCCATCTGTCCCCCGGCTCCTGGCTCCGCCTGGCCAGACGCGGAAACCTTCCATTCTTTCCTCAGGTTAGGAGGACCTAAGTGCTGGGGGAATTGGTCTTTGGAGAGGGGAATGATTCACGCCCCAGCAGAGCAGGCTCCCAGCCACCTGCTCCCACCACCCCCCGGGCCCTGGGGGCACAGAGGCATGACCTAGAGGGGCTCGAGTCTCCCTGGGCGGATCTATTACATGCATTAAAATAATTTACGCTTGGTCCTATAAAGCGTTTAATTCCTGGTGCCATCATCCATTCCAGAAGCGTTCCTCTTCATCGTGAATTATTTTTGAAGTATTTATGTGGACCTCACCGAAAATCACCCCAGTCAGCAAACTGAGAAATGGAAAGGCATTAAGAAGAGGCGTTGACCCCAGGGTCACCGGCATGAGTGTGGCCAGGGTCACCAGGGCGGGCGAGAGACCCCGGGTGGCCGCCGCGGAGGCTGACCAGGCTGCCGGGCCCTGTCCTCCCCACCCACACCCTGGCACGGGCGGGACGGGCACACGTATTTCTCCATATTAATGGGTGTGGCGATGACTGATGTGCGCCACATTGCCATTTGCAAGACCCTTCCCCATGGTGGCATGTGGTGCTCACCTCCTGGCAGGTGTCAGCGGCTCCACGTACAGACGAGGGAACCGAGGGTCGGCGCCGTCAGGGCACCTGCGCCGTCTAGCAGGATTGCACTTGGGTCGAGGCGTCCTGGCTGCCGCTCCCCACCCGACGGCTGCGAGCCCTTCCGTAGAGTCTGGGGAGCCGGTCTCCCAAGGACGCGAAACACGAGGCCATCAAGAACCAGCTCTGTCCACGCAGCGGGCCGCCGTCTGTCCGTCCCCACCTGCAGACAGACACACTCCCCGCAAGGAGGGCCACACCCGGTTCTCAAGGACACTGCGCCTCTGGCCTCTGGGTTTGTCCATATTCCTCTTTATGTTGGCACCTTCCTTCTGGAGACCACGGAAGGAACATTTTTTTTTTTTTTTACGACTAATAAAATTTCCACAATCCTGTAGTGATTATTATCAAAGATAATTGGGCTGGGAATTTTTATTTCTTTGATAAGTATTTTATTTGAGCTCTTACTCTGTACCGGGCGCTGTTTGTCTCTGATCTCACGGAAATTACACTCCAGTAAGGAAGGCAGACAGAAGCGTGTAAACCAAGGGATAAACAAGGTATTTGGGGGGAGTAATTAGTGACTGCCACAAGGAAGGCGGCTATAGGATGATGGACGGTGACCCGGTACGGAGTCGGAAACACGCGGATCCAGGGACGACAGAAGGGTCCCCCTGAGTTGAAACGGGAGAAGGGGAAGGTGCTCAGTACAGAAAGGGCGAGAGGGAAGGGCAGGTGCAAAGGCCCAGGGTCAGGAATAGGTCTGGAAACAGTAACGTCCAAAAAAAAAAAAAAAAAAAATCATTTTGGCTCCAGATGGAGGGTGTTGAGGCAGACGCGGAGGATGGAGTTAGAGAGGCTAGGAGGTCAAATCACGGGGAGCCTTGAAGGCCGTGGTAGGAGTACGGATTGTATTCTCACCTAAGGGAAGCCATTACGTTAAGGGGTCTAGGCCATGTGGAGACACGAACCCATCGACTGAATGAAAAGCTGATGGAGATTGGCGGTTCCTCAAAAACTCAAACATTAAAAAAAAAAAAAAAAAAAAAAACTCAAACATAGAATTACCCAATTGACCCAGTAATTCCACCGCCAGGTTATGTGTCCCCAGTCATTGAACCCGGGGACTCCAGCGTTCGGAGCGCCGTCTCGGGAGGTGGCCAGGAGACGCAAGCACGATGCTGGCCCACACCCACAGGGGCGCGTTCTTCAGTCACGGAGAGGAACGACACCCCGATGCCTGCGACCACGCGGGGGAACCTCAAAAACATTAGGCGAAGTGGACGAAGCCAGACACAAAAGGTCACGGACCGTGGGACTCCACGTATGCGAAACGTCCAGGACCGGTGAATCTGCGCGACGAGAAGGGATTGGTTGTTACGGAGCGTGGCGGGGGTGGGGGGGTGGGGATAGGGCACGACGGCCTCAGGGACCCGGTGTGCGTTCAGGGCAGAGGACATGTTGTGGAACTGAACCTAGTCCGTGCTGGCGCAGCGCCGTCGATGCTCTAAATGCCGCCGAACTGTAACCCTTAAAAGTGGCTAATTTCATGTTATGCGAATTTCACCTCAAACATTTTTGATATTTTGGGACACGTGGACCTTCCGTGGCATTGCAGACCAGTGTCCGGACCCCAAGCCCTGCACAGCCCCTTGTGCACCATCTCCAAGGACGGCCTCCATCCGGGCCCTCCTTGATGAGACTGGGGGGGACCCGCAGGTCTGCCCCCCCCAGGAGATTCTGTGCCCGCCGCCCCGGAGGGGCTCCCCGCCCACTCGCCGACACATCACCTTGTTGGGCTGACTCAGTTGGTGCCTGGGGGTGGGGGGGATGGGCAGGGGCTCAGGCACAAGCAAGGGACCCGCCCCCCAGTCCCCCTCGGGTGTCCATCCCACCCAGGGCGGCTGGGGCCCAATCGCTGACAACAGCAATGATCCCGGGGAGGAAACCGGCAGGGCTTTGGGAGGGAAATCAAGTCTAAGCGTCAATAATTTAAATGATAGACTTTGATCCGGCGCCCTAATGGGGCTCTCAGCGGGCGCCCCACCCGCACCCCCACCTGCAGGCCCTCGGCGGCGCCCGACTCCACGCAGGGCTGCTCAGGGGAGCATCTGTCCCCTTCCTCGCCAGCAGAGCAGCCCTGGGGGCGGGGGCCCTGTCCTCTCTGGCCAACGCCTGCTGCCCTGAGCCCTGGCCAGGGGTTTGTGCCCACGGAAGGCCTGGGCGCCCCTGCTGGGCACTGCGTCCCGCTCCGTGCCCGCTTGGTGCACCCCGCCAGGTGCAGCCCTCCAGGAGCACCCCTCCAGGAGCAGCCCTCCAGGTGTAGCCCTGCAGGCACACCCCTCCAGGCGCACCCCTCCAGACACACCCCTGCAGGCGCAGCCCTCCAGGAACACCCTTCCAGGAGCACCTCTCCAGGAAAATCCCTCCGGGTGCACCCCTCTGGGCACACCCCTGCAGGTGCAGCCCTCTGGACGTACCCCTCCAGGCACATCTGTGCAGGCGCACCCCTCCAGGTGCACCCTTGCAGGCACAGCCCTCCAGGAGCATCCCTCTAGGAGCACCCCTGCAGGCGCAGCCCTCCAGGAACACCTCTCCAGGCAAACCCCTCCGGGTGCACCCCTCCAGGAGCACCCCTCTGGGCACACACCTGCAGGTGCAGCCCTCCAGGCGCACCCCTCCAGGAGCACCCCTGCAGGCACAGCCCTCTAGGAGCATCCCTCCAGGAGCACCCCTGCAGATGCAGCCCTGCAGGTGCAGCCCTCTGGACGTACCCCTCCAGGCACACCCCTGCAGGCGCAGCCCTCCAGGAACACCCCTGCAGGCGCACCCCTCCAGGAGCATCCCTCCAGGCAAACCCCTCTGGGTGCACCCCTCCAGGAGCACCCCTCCAGGCGCACCCCTGCAGGCACAGCCCTCCAGGAACACCCCTCCAGGCACACCCCTCCAGGTAAACTCCTCCGGGTGCACTCCTCTGGGCACACCCCTGCAGGTGCAGCCCTCTGGACGCACCCCTCCAGGCACACCCATGCAGGCGCACCCCTCCAGGAGCACCCCTGCAGGCACACCCCTCCAGGCACACCCCTCCAGGCAAACCCCTCCGGGTGTACCCCTCCAGAAGCACCCCTCCGGGCACACACATGCAGATGCAGCCCTCCAGGCGCACCCCTCCAGGAGCACCTCTGCAAGCACACCCCTGCAGGTGCAGCCCTCCAGGAGCACCCCTGCAGGCACACACCTACAGATGCAGCCCTCCAGGTGCACCCCTCCAGGAGCACCCCTCCGGGCACACCCCTGCAGGTGCAGCCCTCCAGGAGCACCCCTCCAGGAGCACCCCTGCAGGTGCATACCCAGTGACCCCGCGGGGGCAATGCAACCCTGCCTGGAGGAGGTGCACCCCCAGCTCAGGCGGGCCAGAAGCATAGGTGCATGCGTGTCCAAGTCTCCCTGCACCCCGGGGGAGGGCTCAGCAGGCTCCGGGGGTGGGGAGCGGGGGGAGGCCCCCGGGGACCGGCAGTGACCTTTATTGATTTTCCGGTGATCTGACAGCCAAAAAAAGGAGGCGTGGTGCGCGGGCGAAGGCGGCCCGGCGCTGCAGAAGGAGCAAAGGAAAACAAGCCTCCGGAACAAAGGAGCGCACCCAGTGTAGACATTCCAGACCCCTTTGGATTCTTCGTCCCCTTGGAAAATCCGTCTCTTTGAAGTTGAACCTTTTGACCAAAGCCGTGGGTTTCGTGCAAAGGCCATTTTTTTGACGGAACCTGCCACCAAAAATCACTTTGTAAACAAAGGAAGGGGCCGGGGCTGACCCAGAGGTGTGAGGAACAGTGTGTGGGCGCTTCTGGTTTCCCTTTCTCCGCGTGCATCCTTGACTTAAAAAAAAAAAAAAGAAAGTGCCCCTCCACTTCGCGATGCCTCCTCCTCCCACCGGCCGCCTCTTCTGGGAGCAGCCGGGAGGCCGAGGCCTTTGAGACAAATCACAGCCGCCCACTTCCTGCCGGCCCCGTTTCCACCTGGAAACCCTGCTTCCACCTTTGCAGGGTTCAGGTACCTGGATTGATGGAGCCTCCTTCACGGCCTCTTCCAGCCCAACTTCTCATAACCCGATGCATAAATAATCACATGTTTTATAAATAGCTGCGGACAAGAGGCTGTAAAACAACGAAGATATATTTGTGCCTTTATGTCCTAGAAATATTTTCTAAAACGACTGTTTTATTTGGTGTGGGTTGGCTGTGGGCGTGTGTATACATAACAATCCCCACCCAAAGTTTTCCCCTGCCCCCCTTCAGGTCAGGCCAGCACTATAGTTAGCAAATTGATAAGGTTCCATGGGCAAGCTTTATTCGTTCTGACACGAGCCTATGACACTTTATAAAAAGAAGTAATCCAGAACAATCTCTAGGTAATTAACACCTAGATAAACAAACATAAATTTCTATACTGCATTTATTTGGACTACCACTCAAATATGCGTGAACCATGCTTTTTTAATTAAAAGATAAATCCATGTGACACTTAGCCTCAAACTTAATTATTCAGCATAGTATAATAAAAAATAGAGCCCATTAAATGTGTCTTGCACTGTATTTCTGTATTAACAGCAAAACAGTTCGGTCTGGGATCATTTAAATTTTCCCCCTCCTCTTCGCTTGTGGCTTCCCTGTTCACATAAGCCCTTCCCCGCCCGCCCGCCCGCCTCCCTCTCTAGGTCTCCCTCTTTTCTCTTTACACCAACAGGTGAAGAGATTAAAACTCTACACCAGCCCCTACAAGGAATGCTCAGCTGGGCGACGTTTTCAATATTGCATTACGCTCGGAATTTTCTTCCTTCCCCGCGGAGACATACCTCTGGTTCGGTGGAACGGGCCCAGCCCCTGGAATCTCGAACGGAAGATCCCGATATTTCACCCCAGGTGCCCTGGGATCGGGCTTACGATACTCCAGGTGAGGTTTTCCTGATAAACTGCTACAACACAGGTGTTCGACGGAGCGGGGGAGCGTGCAAATCCCAAACTGCAAGAGGCAGCAGGGTTGTCTGCATCAAGTTTCACCACAAAACAGCACCTCGACACCGGGGCTCGGCAGCTTCCGGCTGCAGGAAGAGGGATCCCCCGGGTGACCCCCGCACCCCAGCCCGGAGCAGGGCCGGGTTCAGCCACTCGGCAGGGACGGTGGCGCATCGTGGAGCACGGGCCAGGCGACAGGGGATGCTGCGTGGGCCTTGTCGCCTTCGTCCTGCCTGCCAGGGCCGTGGTTGGGAAGGCGTGGACCCGGCCCCGGCTCCGTGTGCTGGCTGCCCCCGCCCGTGGGCCTCCCCCTAAGTGGGCTCTGGCCCAGGTGCCTCGTCGGGGACTGTCCCGGCTTGAGCACTGCGAGGCCCCCGGCCCGGGAGAGTCGGCCTGTTGGTCACCCTCGGGACACGCCGCCCACCAGGGGTGCACCTGCTCGGTTTGGCGGGGGGGGGGGGGGGGGACCGAAGCCACGTGACGCCCGTGGACTGGGGGGGTTGGAGGGGCCCACGCTCCCTCCGGGGGAACTGAGGCCTCCAGGCCAGAGGCAACCGCCAGTTCTCTCGACCCTGCAAAGCGGCCGAAGTCATCTGCGTCGGTCTCTGAGGACCCGGCCGGGCCGCAGAATGCCCTGCGCTCCAGTGCGAAGCCGGCTCCTGCTGCCGTCGCCTGGGATGACAGTCCTGAGACCTGGCCGGCCCTGCGCCCCGCTCGCCACCTGCGGACTATCTATTTAACCGCTCAAGGAGCCCTGGGCTGTCGACCCCGTGTTGTACTTTATGGAGGAAGCAGCGGATCGGGGGGCCTGGAAGGATGGGCCGGGGTCAGGCAGCTGTGGAGAGGGAGAGGCAGGAGTTCAGGGCCCCATCCGAGCCCCGCCGGGCCTTTGCACGTGCTCTCGCTGTACCGGCCCCACCCGATCGGGTCTCGGGTCACGTCACTGCCTCGGGAGCTCTTCCCTGACATGGAAGCACCGGCGTTATCTTTGAATCTCCTCTTCCAGACCCTGTATGTCTACCTGCGTGATTATCAGACTCGAGTCTGTTTTCTCCTTGGACGGTGACCTGTGGGCGCGACCCCCGACTTACCAGCCCGAGGCCTGTGCGCGGCACACGGTAGGTCCCCTATAAACTTTACTGAACCAGCGAGGGGAATGGCATCGAACCCCAAGGCCACTCATCTTCCTGCTGCCCCCCACGCTCTCCCGGCTGCTCCCCAAAACTCTGAAGGTGGCAAGAAAGTTGCAAATACTGTTTGTTTTTTCATTGAGGAAATTAGAAAACAAAGAGCTTAAGACGTTTGTGCAGGACCGTCTTGTCTGAAGGACGTGGGTGTGGAGGGATCCTGACCTCCAGGGAGCCTTTCCCCCAACGTGGGGGCTTAACGTAGTGTCTTCTGGGGGTGAAATCGATCCCAAATTCATCCACAACTTATCACAGCACAATAGTGCAATTTAGGAATCGCATGCAAATTTACAAAACCCACCTGTGATCTTCCCCACCTCACTGCGTCTAATAATTTCATCATTTTACAGATAGGACCAAGGAACTCAGGGCAGGTTCGTCACTCAAGATCAAGCAGCCAATAAGTTAGTGTGGCCAGGGTTCAAATTTAAGTCTGTACACCCCCCATTTTGTCGTGGTCTACAATGTGCTAATCTGACCATCGCCTGCGATTGCGGAGAGCTGAAGACATTGTGATGGAAATATCTCCACGTGTCGATGCTTCTGAGAAGGGTCTTCTTCCAGTTTTATCTTTATTTTATAAGAGCCTTATTGGGATATGATTCAAAAACCCATAAAGCTTACCCTTTTAAAGGTAAATAATAATAAACAGAATTATTGCCCTTTAAAGAGTCCAATTATTTCCTTTGAAAAGAGTCCAATTCCGTGGGTTTTAGAACATTCAGACTTGGGCAACCGCCATTACCACCTAATTTTAGAACATTTTTATCGCTCCAAAAAGAAACCTTGAACCTGTGAGCAGTCACTCCCCCATTCTCCCCTTCCCCAACCCTGCAGCCTGCCCTTACGCCTACCCTGGACATTCTAGACCTTTCCTATAAGCAGGATCATGTTCTTGCATAACTGGCTTCTTTCACTCGACCGTGTTTTCGAAGTTCGTTCATGATTCAGCATCTACTGGTGTCCGGTTCCTCCTTAACAGCAGAATAATATTCCATTCTATGGATAAACCACTTTTTTTGTTGTTGTTCATCTATTTATCACTCGAGTTTCGAAAACACACCTTGAACGAATATGTAAAAATCGGGAGACTTCATACTTTCGTATGAAAGTACAAAACTTGGGGATGCCCGGGTGGCTCAGTGGTTTAGCATCTGCCTTCGGCCCAGGGTGTGACCCCGGGGTCCTGGGATCGAGTCCTGCATTGGGCTCCCTGCAGGGATCCTGCTTCTCCCTCTGCCTGTGTCTCTGCCTCTCTCTCTCTCTCTCTCTGTGCCTCTCATGAATAAATAAATAAAATCTTTAAAAAAAAGTACGAAATTTCTGGAAAACCTCAGGTGCCCCAATGCCACATTCCTCGTGGTGATGAGAAGCAGGTGCAGAAGGTCCACCCTCCACCCCTGGGGACCGCCCCGTTCCTACTCTCCTCTTCTCGCCGCTGGGGTCACTCGCCTGGTCCCCGGAGGCATCTCGGTTTGGGACCCGTCGTGTGTGTGGAGTCATAACCCCTCAGCCAACCTTCCCCGGCCCCGACGCGGTCACTTCCTGACCTTTCACTGTAACCTCAGGACTCACCTTTGCTGTCGGTTAACAACAGAAAGTCAGGACTGCTCAAAATTCCATGCCAGTCGCCTGCTCCCATCCAGAGACAGCAGGAGCCTGGCATCCTGAAAGAAACATGAGGGTTTACAAATCCCTATACAACGTGGGTGGATGCTTTTCCTTTTGGCCACATTTCCCTGGGCCCTCGGCACCCCAGAGCTGCAGGTGGCACCGTGCAAGCTTGGTTTTGAAACCAAACCAACAGCAACAACAATTAAAAAGAAAATCAAAAAGCAACTCTGCACATTAAGTGTGGAGAAGAGACTTCCAACCCTCTCAAGTCAACGTCCGAGGGCCGCTTTATCAGTAGCCCTGATACCAGAGACTTTATTGTTCTCTGCTCTTTCCCTTTTCTCCTAAAGGGAGAATCCAGATTATCCTCCATCAAAGACTTCTTGCACTTGATGATTTTTTTTTTAAACAACTTTCTACCAGTAAAGGGGAAAAATAGATCCCAATGTTTTCAGTGTCTTCTATCGCTGCTGTCATCGGAAGGGCACACATAGTTCCATAGGTTTGACCTTCCTGAAGCCGATGGCTGCAAGCCTTGGAAGAAGCATAGTGCGCACGTGCACGTGGGTGGGTGTGTGCACACACTCCCGTCTGCGCTCACATGGGTTGAGAAACTACAAAGCTGTGGGGACCTTCCCCCCAGAACACAGCCTTTTTTAATGAGCGGGGTTCGACCGAGTCTTACCAAAGCCCGATGAAGCTCCAAAAAAAAAGAAAAAAAAAGTTTTACCCTTCCTGAGAAACATAAGTGAATAGGAAAAGATATTTTTTTTTTCCAGAGGTAGAGGTTTTATTGCGTAAAACACTGGATAAAACGGGACTGCTTCAAAGACATTTTATTCTAACAGCAGAAAGAAAACAGTCATTGCTGAAAAAACAACTTTTAATACTTTCTATACCAGAATAAAGTTCTGTCAACTGATGTATTATAATAATAAATAATGACCAAGAATAAACTTTAAATACAAAGTTTTCTACTTGTTACAAGCATAGCAACAAAATCCTCTACTCTATTGATCTCAGATTTCCTCCAAGATAGATTTTTTTTTCTTTGTGTAGGAATGTAGACAGTATTATGACCAGCATCACAGACTACAGAAGTTACAGGGAAAAAACTTGACATGTTTAGATATGAGGACCTGGTGACATTCAGAAACTGACACTGCATCACTGCGGCTGTCACTTGTTTGTATTACAAGTTACAAATGTTCTGGAAAGAAGGCTTGTGTCAGAGGGGGAAATAAGGACGGTAGCACTGGACAAAATGGGATCAACACGCACGCCACAAAGAAGAGGGGATGTTCCCAGTGTCACAAACAGAATTATTGCCTGTCGCATCTGACGATGCTCAGAAGACACAAAAGAATACCAAAAGAGCTCCCAAAGTGCTAGAAATGGAATGTGGCTCTCGTTTTTTTTTTTTTTTCCACTTTTTTTTCCTCTTGTTTTTTTTTCTCTTTTTACTTTTTTTTTCTTCTTTTCTTCTTTTTTTTTTTTTTTATATATTTTTCTCTGCTAAGATACCAAAGGCGGGGCAAACACACGGAAAGCAAGCGACTGGCACAGTCACCAAACACAGTAGTGCAGTTAAAATCCTAAAGCTCACTACAGTCAGAAAGTTTTCAGTAACATTTCAGTCCTTCCTCTAGGATCATAGAAACAGTTGCATTAAGTTTATCAACTCGATTTAAGTAAGGCAGTGAGAACTATTCTAGAAAAACGAGAAAGCGGCTTGCTCTATGCCAGATGGGTCCACGTTGCACAGCGACCTCATTCGCACTGAAACCTTGGGTGGGTGACACCCTCTGGACAGCGTATGCAAACCGGATCCCTTATTAGCCTGAGATCCCTTCTGGTCTCAGGATAGCGCTAAGCATTTTATTTACATTGATTGCAGTTTAGAATTTTTGTAAACTGCTGTAGGCAGAGCTGAAGTTTTTAAGGCCCTGGGGTTTTATTCTGTGCTCCCAGCCTGCAAGGAAATATCGACTGTTTTTTTTTTTTTTTTAGTTTTTTTTTTTTAAGTCTGAATGATTTCGTTTTAGAAGAAATTAATACTTCGATACTTCTCCACCGTCACAAGCAACAGCACCAATTTCGTGTCACTCAAAGGAAGTATGTTAAGAGGCTGAACTTACACACCATTCTAGCAGATTCAAGAATAAACCCTTCACCAGTCTTCTTACAATATTTTTTTTTTTTTAATGAGTTAAGTGTTTCATCATTGGCCCTCAAAATCTCCCTCTGGGTGGTGCAGAACTCAAGAAATTTGGAGTATCCAATCAGTAAAAAAATCTAAAATCTACAAAAATATAGAACACATTTGTTTTACAAAAACAGACATTTTAACTCAAACAGTTTTCTTCATTAGCAATAGAGAGCAGGATGTTTAGATTCGGATTTTTAATACAAGCTATTTCCTAAGAGCTTGTCGGAGAAGAAAATCCTTCTTCGTGTCTGTGATACTTAGAAAAGCTAACACATGAAAGGAAGCTGATCATAAGGACCGGAGCAGCCTTCATTCAAGTAAAATCTTAAAAAATCATAATAAAAAACAATCTTCCTATTATTACGTGAATTTCCACTTCTCACCAGCACCTTCTGTGGATAGGGTTGGCTAGTTTTCCTAAACAGCATTTCATATCATGGACCCCTAATTTACTTATTTATTTTTTTATCAGCAACTTCTTTTTCATCCACACACACACAAAAAGACAACCGAGAGAAAAAAAAAAGAAAAAAAAAAAAAGAAAAAAAAGCCTTTCCCTCAATCCTGCAATTTGATCTTAAAAAAAAAAAAAAAAAAAAAAAAAAGGAATTACTCATCAAACCTGCAATGGGCATTTGTCTGCAGATCATTCCTGGCCATTGATTCGTTTGGCTGTGTGTTTTTTAAAAATGCACGTGTAAGATGGCAATCCTCTGCAGCGCCGGGCGGCCCTGGCGCGGGCGGCGGGCTAGGATTTCTCCGCGAGTGCAGTTGGGACACTATGTGGATTGATTTTCTCTGCAGTGACCGCTCCAGCCTGACTGGCACCGCCGCTGCCTCGCAGCACATCTCATTAGGGTGGGGGGCAGATGGCAGCAGCTGGTGGCAGATTATAGAGGTGTTTTCAACAATGAAAACACAGCCCCTCCATCTTCAAGGCAACACTAAATCATTTAGATGGTATCATTTTTCAGTTAAGAGCATGATCGGGGGACAAAGACGACTTAAGAGTTGGAAGGGTCCCCAGCTTGCTCAAGCTTGGAGGACACCAAGCCTTCCGGAAATCACTTCTCTTCCACCTGCATCGTTTGGAAGTACTTGTTGCCGGGTAACAGTTTAGCAGCCATTTTCAAGGGCTGGGGATTTGTTTTTGTGGGTTTTTTGTGTTTTTTTTTTTTAATATATATATATAGATATCTTTTTAAATTTTTTTTTAAATGTTCTATACACTAGTGGGGGAGTTGTACACGATTTTTTGTTTGTTTTTCCCCTTGGAATGCAGTTAGCAAACTCTTTTACCAGATGCATAATCTTAAAACTGTGTAAAATAATATTGCAATATACAGGTCAGTTTGCTCAGTTACGCTCCTCCTGGGCTTTGCAGCCCTCTTCTGTTAGCTCCGCTGAGCAACCCGCCTTGACAGCTGTGGGGTCTTCGAAATTCCCAGAAGCCTCCGAGTCGACTCTGGAGCGCTTGAACCTGCGGTCGGGATACTGGCTGTTGTCAAAAGGCATACGATGGACGCAGAGGACGTGGGTCTTCAGGTTCCCCTTCTGAGAGGCACTGTAGGGGCAGTATCGGCATTGAAACGGCCTGTGACCTGTGGACACAAAGAACGGCCGGTCAGCTCTGCCGCTCGCTCCCTCCCCGGCCCCGCGGCTCCGAGGACACCAGCACCATCACCGCCAGCATCGCTACTGTGACACCTGCGCTTACTACGCAAAAAATCGGATCAGCGAAGGACAGAAACGCGGCCCGTGGATCCATTTGGACAAGCAGTAAGCTACTTGGCGAAACCAGAGGTTGCCGACGAATAACAGCTCGAGTTTCTAAGATCTGTCCATCCCAGGGGGAATTTTAATCCCGACTTTCCCAAATGACAGGAGGCAATGTTGGCAACGCCTCGATTCTTTTTCTATAAAGCCTCGGCCCGTACCTTAGGCTTTGCAGGCCAAGACACAAAGCCGAAGATACTGCGCAGGCACCACTATAGGGCAAGAGGGGAAATACACTTCCAGCGTTTTATGGATGAAATTCAAAACTGATTCTCGACGCTGAAATTTGAATTTCGTCTGATATTCCTCAGAGGTGAAATAGTTATTATCCCTTGTTTGTTTGGTTGGTTTTCAACCATTTAAAATGTAGAAACCACTTTCAGCGCCCAGCCTGTACGAAAACAGATAGGAGGAGGATTTGAGCACTGGGTGTTATTCTGTATGTTGGTAAATTGAACACCAATAAAAAATTAATTTATTTAAAAAAAATAAAGCTAAAAAAAAAAAAAAAAAGGAGGAGGAGGATTTGGCCCCCGGACTGTGCTTTGCTGATCCCATTTCTACACATGAGAAAAGCCGTAAATCCCTCCCCCTGAGATTCTGACTCAGGTCTCGGCACTAAGCCACTTCCCTTTCTTATCCCCCCATCAACTCTTTATGGACCAGCAAGGGAGCGTGAGCACGAGGAGCATGAGGAGGCAGGGGGCTGAGAGAAGGGTGTGCCCCAAGCCTCGCCCTGGGGTGGAGCTGGAAGTGCTAAGCTGGTGGCATTTGCAGAGCCTCAGCGTTTTAAGGGGGGGCCAGAAGAAGATACCTGGCGGGAAGCAAAATATCCAAATAACCCAGGCCCGGATAGTTTTAAAGAAGTTAGATTTTTGAATCGTCACCCTTGAAATCAACTTTTTCTTTTTTTTTTTTTTTTCTGGAAACGTGCTACATCGGAACAGAAGATGGATTCTTGTGGAAATCCACATAGTCCTCCATGCTTGGTTTTTCTGTTCTGCTGCACAGAAGACATGCACACATTTCTGCCGCCTTGAGGAACCAGGAAAGCATCTGGTTTTGGGAAGTTATAATAGAACAATTGCATTCCCCCCCCCCCCCCCCCGATGTGCGGAAGCTGTTGACATGCCGTTCCTAGGAAGCTCATGAGTACTGTCCCACCCAGCACCCAGAGAGGTCAAGGCCCAGGGCTGGGTTTCATTTGCTCAGAAAAATAAACAAGTAAATACATGGGCCCAACCGTTTACACCAGGAAACATCCAAACAGCATATTCAGCACTTTTTTCTAGAGCAGTAAGAGCAGAAGGCCTGTGTATCTACTTAGCCAGACCGTCTCGCTCCTGAGAAACTGGAGGCCAACCAGACGTTTGGAGCTGAAGCTCACTTTCACTTCACATTGCACACAGTGCTTGTTTCTTCCCTCCTTCCTAGCGGGTTCCGAGAGTTAGCCCTCTCCATTTCCCCTCCCAGCCAACTGGTCTGCAGGACAGGGTCTCTCCCACCTACTGAAGCTTTCTCTTTCCCATCCCCCTTCAGACAGAGGATGGTCCAGTAGGTCCCAACTCCTGTCTAGACTATGAACACGGAAGCCTGCAGGAGGACTTTGTGCTTCTAGGTGTCCCACCTCCAGTCCAGCCTCCCCAGCAAGACCAGGATGGGCTCCGACAGCAGGAGCTCAGCTGCGGTTTCCTTGCCTCAAGTCTTTGATGGCCACCCACCCCCCTGAAGAAATCGGGACCTTCGAGTCTCGTCCGAGCCACCTCCTCTCCGGTCTCCTCTGGAGCCTCCACGCTTTGTCCACATCAAACCAGACCACTGGTGGTCTCTGCAAAAAGGGCTTCATTCTGCAGGGTCTCCGTGCCCTTGCTGTATGTCCCTCGCCCTGAAATAACCACTTCCTCCTCTCTCCTCTTTCCAGGTTCTGCCCAACTGGGATGCCGCTTTTGGGGGCCGCTGCGTATCGATCCCCTTGATTGGCTGTGGGTTCCTGGCAGGAAGCATAGCCATCTTAGTATCATTGGTGCCAAGCCCGCTACCTGGCACAGAGCAAGCAGGCAGGAAGTGTTTGTGGAACTGAATCATTATCTTACTCCCTCACCTTGCCTGTTTTTGAAGGTATTATAAACTTTTGGATGGAGTTTCGGCGTCTTTTGTTTCTATTGTTGCCTCTAACACAAGGCTCAGTTTGATCAACTTTCCCACTTTGCCGAAAGCCAATTTGCAAACCTGTGGACTTTGGAGTGAAGAGTAAATGAAACCCAAGAAAAGTACACTTGCTGTTGGCCCTCGTGCAATAGCCTTCCCGGCCCACGGCGGGAAGGGCACCACCAGGCAGCAGGAGGGGCCTGGCCTTGATGGTCAAGTGAGAGAAAGATTCACCAGTGTCATTCCCCTCCTGCCTCCCTGCTACCCAGCCCCACCATCCCAAAGATGACAAGGAAGGCCCTGGGCTGGTGGGGAAGGAGAACTGAGACTCGTAGTTCTAATGTGGGTGTAGGAGTTTTCACAAGGAATGTAAGTGGCCCGATTCTTCATCACATTGGAGTCAGGGCATAGATAAAAGGGAAGAATCTGGGTGCCAGTCGGTGGCAGTAGGACAGAAAAAAAACATTCTCTCCACCATAACCCTGAATCTAAGTCAGTGCTACACTGGGAATCAGCGAGTTTCAAGCGGATCCCAAGACTCAACTACCCAACTCGAGAAGTTGTCACCCCTGTGGACACTGAACTACTTACTAGCTCTGAGCCCGGTGAGGGAGGATTCGGGGTTCTCTGCAGGAGCAGCTCTTGAGCAGGAGATGAGACAGCCCAAATCTACAGCTACAGGCATGTGAACGAACTGGAGGTCATGCAAAGAACCTGAGAAGGACTGAGACACCCGTTCTCAGGAAGCCCAAGAAATGTTTCTCAGGAACAGACTACATGTTCTGGGTTGCGACCACGGGCAGCTCGGTGGCCGCTCACTCTGCCAATCACCGTGGCTCACCTATAACGCCGGAGCCAGCTCACCAATTTTCGTGTCATATTGCATGTTACGCTTATGCCCGTTGCATATTACCTATCATATGACAGTAAGTCCCCGACGGAGACAATCGCCACGGTCTGATGAGTCTCCGGAGTCAAGAACTCTGAATAATAAAGACATAAAAATTTAAAAATAAATAAATAAAACCAAGACTCTTGGTACTGTGATCCAAAGAGCCTACCACAGTCTACCACAGCAAAATGACCAAACTGGGATCTTGTTGGATAAATCCAGGGACCCCCGGGGGGCTCAGCTGTTGAGCATCTGCCTTTGGCTCAGGGCGTGATCCTGGGGTCCTGGGATCGAGTCCCACATCAGGCTCCCTACATGGAGCCTGCTTCTCCCTCTGCCTGTGTCTCTCATGAATTAAAAAAAAAAAAAATCTATCTCAGGTCCCCAGAATTCAGAAAGGTTCTTCTCTTCCTCCACCGTTTCTGCCCGTCTGTCAAGGCTGTTTATTATATTTTCTATTCTCACAAATAATACGTCTCCGTGTGACATCTATGTCACCACCTCTGGAAGCCACCGTGTCTCCAGTTGGACCACCAGGGTGCCATGCGGCATGCATGTTGGCAAGCCAAGCGGAGAACCTCAAATATCACCTTTCTTCACAATAAAAGCCTTTTTTTTTTTTTTTTTTGGAACGGCCAACTGGGCATAGAAGCACCGAGTAGATTTTTCCCACCAACCGATTTTAAAATATTAATCGCGATTTTAACCTGTGGCTCTCTCGGAGTCTCTCCGTCTCGGTAGAGTCAAAGATGTCCTATAATCCAGGCACGCTTGGCTGCGTCAGTGATCAAACCATGAGCGTTGAATTAGTTTGCATTTTGACTTGGGTGAGATGGAAGCCTACATGTAAATGTGCAGACCCCCCTGCGTGTGTACGTTCGTAGAGGGAAGTCCGCGCAATATCGGAATCTTAATAAATCCTGACCCTGCAGTATTCCTTGTAGATCGAAGCATTGTGGGTAATGGTGGCGGTACCTGGAGCTCCCCCGGAGGGCTCCACATATATTTCTGTATGTCATCTTCATTGTTGAGTCAGCTTTGTCAAGGACTGATATCAGCCCCATTGCACAGAGGAGCAAGTCAAGAGACAGTGAATCTGGGCAGTTTGAATCTAAAACTGATTTCCACTCGATTTAAAGTACGGAGACACCCTAATTCTCTGACATCTTTACAAGAACCGTGATTGCAACGTCTGCTAATAGGACACACATACCCCCCCCGCAACGGCACCCACACACCCTTCGCCCCCTTCGGAATGGCTTGCTGAAAGGTCCAGAAGAAGGCAGTATGTTCTCCCCGGGGTCAGATTTAAGGGAAAGGTCTGTTCTTTGGTGATGGGAACACTTACTCCCAAACAGAAAGCTGTCGTTAAGCAAAAGCACTCTGGAAACTCGCTACCTCTCTGAGTCCAGCTAAACCTTGATGGAGGGGTTCAAATTTCTCTGCGCTATCCGCTGTCCGCACCCTCGAAGCTCCCGGGCCCTGGGACTAAGGCAGCGATGTCGAGGTCTGTTAGCGTTGAGTTAGAGACCACGAGCAAGGGCTTTTCAGAACAAACCCCAAACCTGAGAGCTCCCAGGAACAGTTCACTGTGCTGTTCAAATGTCTGGGACCAAGAGCAGATCCATCTGCAGGTAGAAGCAGGAGGAGGGGCCCACGGACATCCGCGGGCTGGATGGAGGTGCGGCCTGGGGGCAATCCGACCTCTGGATGGAGACAGGTCACCCCAATCCCAGAGGAGCAGCAGGCACAGCCCTCAGGGTGACAGGGCCACCCCTTGGGGAGCTTTGAACTCTGCAAACTGCCATCCCTCCCTTCTGAGGGAGATGAAAACCAGCCGTGCCACTCGGGTTGCCTGGAGAGAGAGTTGGCGCTGCACCTGGGTCTGCAGGTGGCTGGGAAGATGCTAATGTCTCTAAGACAGAATGAGCTTCCCCGTTAGCTGCGGCCTCCGTCCAGGTCAAACCACGGAGAAGCACCGCCCTCCACAGGTGGCCTTGGCCGAATGTGCAGACAAGGAGCTCCCTGGCTCGGCCTGTGGGCTTTGCCCTCAGGTGCCCACACGCCAGCCAGCGCGAGTCTGGCCATGAGCTGGGGCTCGAAGCTGAGGCTACTTACTCCAGACTGGAGATTCCTCTGCGTCTGGCCTTCGTGAGGCAGGGGGTGTTCCTAGGCCACGACCACGGAGGCGAGGGCAAGGGGGACTGCTGGTACCCCCAGGACGCTCTGAGGATCGCGTGGAACAAGGCCCTGAGTCCGTAAAGCCCCCGACCTGTGTAAACGCCAGCGGGGTGTCACTGTCACGCTTACTGTTGCCCCTGCTGTCATCCCACAGGGTCTCCCACCCACTATTTTGTGTGCTATGTGCCTCAGGGGGTCTTCAGGAAGCTTCAGGGATTGTCTGTCCTCAGGGCATTGGCCCTCGAGTGGGAGCTTTGGGAAACGGGAAGACCTGCAAGGTCCAAGGGAACAAGTTTCTCACAGCTGCGTTTCGCTCGGATGAAGCTCAGCAAGTGGAGGTTAGGACGGGCTTTGGGTCAGACTCCGGGCCGGGGGATCCGGTGGAGCCGAGGCCTAGAGCAGAGCCACCGCCCTGAGGCCATGTCGGTGGTGACTGAGGAGCGGCGATGGCGGGGAGGGGGGGTCCTCAGGGCTCAACCCAGACGAAGGTGAGCCCCTAGAGCTCCTTCCATGTTCTTCACCCTCAAATCCTCCCCTCCTCCCCCGCCCCCGAGTTTGCCGCCTTCAGCATACAGGACTCTCTCTGTTCTCCAAATGCTCCCTCCTCTTTCCTGCCACGGGACCTTTGCTCCAGCCTTTCTTGTCCTCTAATCTGGAGTGCTCTCCGCCCCTACTTCATCTGATTACTGTAGTGTGGCCTTAGCACGCCTGCCTCTGCCTCGAGGAGGCCCGATGACCGCAGACTCGCCGTGACGGTGGGGAGGGCCAACAGAGCACACGCGTCTGCGGCAGAGCTCCCAACAAGAGGAGCTGAGCAAGTCAACACTTACGTCTCTCTGCTCCACTAGACGGTCGGCTCCACGGTGCAGGGGCCATGTGGTTGTGCCTTTTGGGTTTTTTGATTATTGCCCTTTCTTACCACGTAGCACAGTGCTTGGTGCATCACAGATAACCATCAAGTGTTTTGTAAGCAAAGGAACTATGGGTGGATGAATGGATGGATGGGTGGATGGACAGACGGGTGGATGGATGCATGGATGGACAGACGGATGGGCGGGCGGATGGATGGATGGATGGATGGATGGATGGATGGATGGATGGACGGATGGGTAGACAGATGGATGGGTGGACAGATGGATGGATGGGTGGATGGGTGGCTGGCTGGATGGACAAATGGATGGGTAGATGGATAAATGGATAGATGGATGGATGGAGGGATGGATGGAAGGATGGATGGATGGATGGATGGACGGATGGACAGATGGATGGAGGGATGGATGGAAGGATGGATGGATGGATGGATGGATGGATGGATGGATGGACAGATGGATGGAGGGATGGATGGAAGGATGGATGGATGGATGGATGGGTGGATGGATGGACGGATGGATGGATGGACAGACGGATGGATGGGTGGATGGATGAATGGATAGATAGATGGTTGGAGGGATGGATGGATGGATGGAGGGATGGTAGAAAGAAAGAATGAAAGAGGCAGCCAGGAGAAGGGAGAGGAGAGAAGCGCTCCACCAGACAGAGGGACAGGCCTGACCCCAGACGCAGGGACAGGAAGCCTGGGATTTGTGCAGGGGTCCGGGAGCAGGTTGTGGTGATGGAGGGGAAGCCCAGTGAGGGAGGTCGACAGGGCCAGGCTCCCCAGGGGGTCCTTCCACGGGAGAAGGGAAGTGGGGAGGCCCTTCCAGCTCTGCAGCAGCACAGCCGAGGGAGAGGAGCCCCGATCCCCATCCCTGTCTGCAGCTGGGGCCCTGGGCCCTGCCGTGCGGCCAGATGGGTGCCCCCCACTGCCCACCCCACGGCGCTCCCCTCTCTCTACCTCTCACTTTGAGACCATCAACACTTCCCATCACTGCCATGTGAAAAGTAAGTACATCATACGTTAATTTGTATTGTCACTGCGCCGTAGAGCCGTGGTAAAGAGCACATTCATTTTTAATCCACTATGAATAATATATAAATATGTATACAGTGTGGAGGGTCAAGAGGAGTAAGGAGAAAGCAAGTCGTACATTGTTTATAACAAAAGTGGGGAAACGAGATATTTTTCTTACTTGCTACGATGGAAATATCTGCTCTTTCTCTGTACCTAAGGGGGAGAGGAAAATGCGTCCCCTTGGGGGACCATCCATTAATTACAGCTCCACACTTGTGGGCAGCGCAGGGGCTGCATCTGCCGAGCTCCCAGACTTTCCAAACTGACGCTTTCTCTCCGGCTGCGGGAGGGCGGATGGGGGTGGGGGGAGCCGGTGGCTGACCTTGGGGGGCGTTGGGTCTTGGGACGGCTCCTGGGGCCCACTCACAGGAAGCGCCGGCAGGGAGATGAGCTGGAGAGAAGTCTTCCCATTTTACAGATAAGAAAACCAGGCTCGGGGAGGGTAAGTGATTTTCCAAAGGCGGGAATACGCAGCTGGCTGGGCTCTGGCCAGGCAACCCTAGGGATGCTCACCTGTGCTCCCCGCTGTTGCCCACCCACCCCCACCCCACCGCCAATCACCTGCCGGAAGATTCTCCACACGGGGCTATCTCCGATCACGACCCAGGAAGCTCCAGGAGGGAGTCCAGGAACGCCGGGCATTACAGCGGGTGTGCGTGTGCCTGTGCACGTGCCTGTGATCTTGCACATGCCGCATGCCACACCCCTCAGGGACAACTGGCCCACCGTAGCCCCGAGACACCCACCGCGGCCAGGCATTGCACACGTGGCTGCCATCAAGCCACAGGACCCCAAGCTTCCATCACACGACTCCTGGAACCCGGCCGACTTCCACGAGCACACAGTGAGCACCCACTGCATGCACTCCCCCCGAGCAGACGGCTGTGGGAGTCACACAGGACGTTCAGGGCCGCGAGGATGGGAAGGGCGTCTGTCCCACACGCCCGATGTGATGCCCACCCAATACACGCTGAGTGGCTGGCCACAGGCTTGAGGCTGCCTTCGGGGCTTGCAGCGGGGGGACACCCTCTCCACGGGAGGCGGGAGAGGCCGAGAGCTCATGAGGAGAGCACAGGCCCTGAGAAGTCCTGGGAAAGGAAGAATGTTCTTGTGGAAAGACGTGTGTGCTGTTGGGCGGAGGCAGCATCTACGCAAGGTGACAGAGGCCCAGTGCTGGACGCTGGAGCAAGGACGCCCGAGAATGGACAGAGGCGATCTCCCCAGGGCCACGGCAGGTGCTCAGCACAAGGAAGAGGGTCCCAAGGGGTCACATGTGCACGCGGGAGGGGTGGGGTCCCTGGTCCCCCGCAGACACGGAGACACGGGCAAGGCCCTGTGGGTTCAGCCTGCCCGGCCACCCCCCAGGCTGGGGCAAGCCTTCCAGGCCCATCACACGGGGCCTTTGCTTGTTCACCTAAATAAAGGGGGACATGGAAATAAATGGCATGTGGGTAGACGAAGAGGAACGCTGCTGCCAGGACTTCGAGATGCGCCCCACATGCAGCCTGACAATGCGGCCTGCAGCAGCCTGCGGCGGACTCACCTGGAGACACTCCCGTTTTCCTTCCTGCAGTATCTGTCTTGGAGCGCGGGATCGTTTCTAAGACCCCAGGAGGGTCTCCCAGGGCCACGGTTTATGGCACCGTTTCCTAGAAGGGACCAGCTGGAGACGTGGAGCCCGCAGAGGCTGCCCCCCATGCACAGGGCCGGGAGGCCTGGAAAGCACCACCCTAGAGGGGTACCTGGAGGGACCCTGAGCAGCACCGGCCCTCCTATCGCACCCCAACTGCGGAGAACTTTGCATCCCTGGAAGCTAAGGATATTTGCGAGATGCCCACTGGTGGTTAAGAAAGCGCCCCCCCCGCCCCAGAGCCAGCTGTGTATGTTAGAAATGTGCCCCCCCCAAGTGGGCCTGCAGACCCGGGGGGATTCCAGGCATGGGGGCACCAGCACGCCCTCCGGGGGGCAGGCCTCCAGGGCCCCGCCGCGCCCTCTGAGGGTCCAGGGCTAACCCTGAGGCTGCCAACCGGCCGCGCTCCTGCCCGGGACCCTGGCCGTCCTCCCAGGTTCACAGGCTCAGCAGAGGCAACGGGATGGGCACACAGCACGGACACACACTGCGCCAGCAGAAAGAGCTACTTTCTCACTTGCACACGTTACAAACACACACACACACACACATATTTAATTTCCCTAATTCCAAATAGGCAAGAATGGTTCTAATCAGGTGCATAATTTATGTTTTCAGTTTTCAAAAAAAAAATATATATATATATTCATCCATCTAATCAAAGATGCTAAAACACACGTTGGAATATCCCCAGTATAAATAATTTTGGGTTTCAAATTCCCTGTGATTTCGGTTTTGATTTAAAACGCTACCGAAAAGCTATCTCGCCGTTTTAAAAGCGGATTTGGATCCATGTGGTAACGGAGTGGAGACGTCCGCCAGCGTGAACTCGTGTTTAGTTCAATGTTATGAGTAACACGGATGTGAGTCTATGCAGGGGTTGGCACACGCACTCCTGTCTCCTTGGCCTGTCCGTGACATCCCGGGGGCAACAACACGTGTAGGGGCCAGACTTGAGGTTTTGTACGATTCTCAACAAAAGGCACCAAGGCTGCTTGTAGAAATGGCTGATTTGGAGGCACCTAGTGGCTCCGCGGTGGAGCGTCTGCCTTCGGCCCAGGGCGTGACCCCGGGGTCCTGAGTTCGAGTCCTGCACCAGACTCTGCATGGAGCCTGTTTCTCCCTCTGCCTGTGTCTCTGCCTCTCTCTCTCTCTTTCTGTGTCTCTTATGAATAAATATATAGAATCTAAAAAAATAAAAATAAAAAATCTAAAAATAATGGCTGATTCTAGGGCCGGCCCAGGAAATATACAAGCTGGCCCTGGGGTGTCTTTGACCAGGAAGAAAGGACTTGTTCAAAACGCCCGGCAATGATGGGGGCGCGTCAGAGTATCCCAGAGCCAAGTGAAAGAGGCCGCGATGGCCAGACCTGGAACGGTTTTGGCAACAAAGCGAACGATACAGGGTCGGGTTATAACCCAAAATATCAACAAGCATCCACAAATCATATGAACATAAGGGAAGGGCTGAGTCACTAAGTAGACGGAGAAGGGGAGGCCGATGCCCCACGCGGTCCAAGGCTTTGTGTCAATCTCCCTCCTGGGAGGCGGGAAAGAGGGAAAGATCTCCGGCTCCTTCGTGTGCACCGCGTGGTGACGTCCTTCCCAGGAAGGGCACGGGAAGAGCGCGGTGTGGGAAGGGGGAAACACCCGCCGCCCAGGACAGGCACCTGCTGCCACAGCCCGGCCAGGCCACCACGGTCGGAGTGACAGCAGGGCCTTGATTCGGCCCCACAGGAAGCCGAGTCACCGCCGTGGTCTTCCCCCCAGAGCCCCAGAACCCAAGTCTCGCCATGAGAAATCCCAAATGAGGGACCTGCTGCAAAATAGTCCCCAGAACTGTCAGGGTCATCAGAAACCAGGAGAAAGCCTGCAAGGTGTCACCGCCAAGATGCACCTCGGGACACGCGACGACTAAATGTAAAGTGCTGTCCTGGATGGGATCCTGGACCAGGAAAAGGATGTCAGGTAAAAAAAAAAAAAAAAAAAAAAAAAAGATAAAAAGAAAAAATCTGAATAAAATATGAACTTTACTTAATAATAGTGTATCAATATTGGGTCCTTCATTGTAGCAAACGTAACCTGCCAATGGAAGATGAGTACAATGAAGACATGGAGACGTCTCTGCACCATATATGCAAAATGTTCGTGATCCTAAATCTTTGTTAAAATTTACAAAAAAAAAAATTTTTTTTTAAGTTTCTTTAAAGGTGCAGTTGGTTGGTTTCCAGTGGCCAGTGACAGTGTAGCGCTCAGATCAGGAGCCGGCCAGAGCTGAGAGGGACACCGAACTCCGTCCTAGGGGAGGCGGTGGGGCACCGGAGCTCTCGGGCGGGCGGTGGGGTGTGGGGCGCAGGCAGGGCTGGAACACGAGCTCCCCGTCCTGCTCGGGCACAGTCAGGGCAGGGGGTGGGGGAAGGCTCCAGTCCGAAGCCCCGGTTCAATCCTTATCTGTCTCTGGAGTTTCCTGCTCTTGGACCAGTTATTTAGCCTTCCCAGGTCTCACTTTTGCCACCTGTGAAATGGGCAGACCCAAGCCCTGAGAGAGCGCTGGCGGGAGGCTTCAACGAGGGGGGGCCCGTGAAATGCTGAAAACCACGTGAGGCAGGTCCACCCCCAAGGTGGGGCCTAAGAACCGAAGCCCCGGCTGGGCCTGGAATCAGAATCGCCATTCCAGCGACAACGCTGAGGGTCCAGGTTTCCTGCCCCTGCCCGCCACCTGAGGACGCCCAGGCCCCAGGAGGGCCGCGAAGCCCCAGAGCAGTCGGGCCACAGCCCGTCTTGCCGCCTCCCTGCAGCGTCAGACCCACGTTCAGTTAACGGGGCGGCTCAGCGAGTGAGGCTGGGCTCCAGGGGAGGTGCAGGGGCTGCCAGGGGCTGTGCCCACCCCACCTGCCCCCACGCCAGCGGGAGACTCAGGAGCGTCCTCCCCCCGGGCCTCCCCGTGCTCCCTCCCAGCCGCTCCATGCCCAGCTCTGGCCCTGCGTGCAGATGTTGCCTTAAGCCCTGTTGATTCGTCCCCCCCCAACCCTGTACCCCTGCGCTCAGCCCAGCACCCCCAGCCGCCCTCCCGGGTGGGCGGGACACACAGCCCGATGCGCAGGCAACTATTGATCAGGGATCTTCAATCATTCCCTGGATTTCACGAAAGCATTTATGTTTATCATTAAATGACTTTCAAAGGGTCGATGAACTCACTTGCCCTTTTTTGGAGATTTTTTAGACGTGTAATATAATAAGACTCTAACAACGCCCGGGGTTTGTCTCCGGGTGAGTGATCGCACCCTGGAAGAGGCGACAGGACACCATAGAGAGAGGACGCTGCTCCCCAAGTGTGAGGCGGGAGCCAGGAATGGAGGGGCTGGGCGGCTTGCCCCGGGTCACACAGCAAACCTCAGCCCCCCTCCCACCCTCTTCTGTCCCCGCATCTCCAGGGAAGGGGACGCGGGTGCAGGGGTTGGAACACAGCACCCCTGCAGGCGCTTTTCCGTGGAACCGAGCTGACCACTGTGTAGGTGAACAGCCTCAGGGGAAAAACTAGCCAAAGTTGGATATTATCGCTGAAATAAGGCTAGAGGGTTTTTTAAAGTTTTATTTATTTATTTTTAAAGACTTTATTTATTCATGAGAGACCCAGAGAGAGAGGCAGAGACACAGGCAGAGGGAGAAGCAGGCTCCATGCAGGGAGCCCGACGCGGGACTCGATCCAGGACCCCGGGGTCACGCCCTGAGCCCAAGGCAGATGCTCCACTGCGGAGCCCCCAGGTGCTTCTTTTTTTTTTAAGTTTTAAATACAATCTTAAGTGACCCTCCTAAGGTGGTACTCAAGAGCCGGCAAAGGTGGGAGGGCTCCTAAGCTTCGCCTCCCATCACACCCTTCCTCTCCGCACCTTCCTGCCTTCGGCGCACCGGGCTACGTGCAGCTCCCTGAAGTCCCAGTGCCAACGAGACGGACGGTAGCGACCCAAGGAGCTGAGCAGGAGCAGTGACCGCGTGGCCCACCTCTGGCACCCACAGCCCACCCAGAACAACAGCGAGGACTCTCGGCCCACAACAAGGACACCGGAAAGACAGAAGGGCAGCAGGTGCATCACATACCTGCCGTCGGGTCTCCACCCCCTGTCTGTACGCGTGTCCCCACGTCCCCCACTGCACCCCACCCCCACCTTCAGTGGCTCCTGTCTTGCTCCTTAGCTGGCTTTCCAGATGACCTAATCCCATGGCCGTCCCCACTGGGTATCTATCTGCCCATGCAGCCCCCCAGATTCCCTCCAACCAGACCCTCCCAAAGCCCCTCCTCAAAGCCTTTCTGAGGACCCCGCCGGCACAGCCCCACTTGTCAAGACTCCACGCAATTAGGCACTTAATTGGGTTCGCCAGACGCTGTCCATGCACGGCCTCCCGTGGCGCGGGCTGGGAGGGTGGGGACGGGACACTCCTGCGGTTCTGCACAGAACAGGGGCGCCTGCCTTGGTGGGTGACCCCTGTGCCTTTGCTGGGGGCCCAGGGACACGCTGGCAGCCTGCACAGCCCTGATCTTGAACAGGCTTGGCCCAGGGTGTGGTCCTGAGGGGCGCACACCCCACCTGCTCCCCTGCACCTGCCCCTTGTCCGTTCTGGTGGGAGCAGCCCTCCTGACCGGTCACCCCCCGGGACTCCCCCCTGCACCGGGGCCGCACCGGGAAGCCCCGGCCTGCCCTGCGGTTCTCCTCCCCTGCAAAACCTAAGTGCTCAGAGCCCCGCAGACGCCCGGGCGGGCCGCCCCACGCCGCTGGCTCAGCGAGGGCACAGGAGGGCCCTGCAGGTTGGGTGCACTTTGGGTCACTGGGTGGCTGTGCATTTTCCCGTGTCGCCTGCGGGGGAGCTCCGTCGCCCCGACAATCCCAGCTCCCTGAGCCCAGCTCTCCCCGGGTCCCCAGCAGTGCCATTTCCACTTCCTGTGTGATGCTGCAAGGTCACCACCACCTCCCCCGCCCGACTGAGCCCAGGTGGGCAGCTCCGCGGAGCCCACGCCACCCTGCACGGACGCGCGTTACCCCTCGGAGGCCCCAGGCTGGCGGCGCGCACGTATTTGTTTTTTTTATCCCTCAGAGGGGAAAACAAAGAGCTTTCATGTAAAAACACGGATGTCCGGTGCATCCTGAAAAGCCAGAAGTTCCGGCAAGATCCAGCCGGAGGCAGCCCGGCAACCCCCAAGCTGGGCCCGGTTTGCTCCTGGGTCCACGTCACTCCCGGCATCATCTGCCTCCGGCCGCGTGGGCCTCACAGTCCTCGGGGTCCGCTTGGTCCTGTCCTGCCGGCGCCCAGCACTCCCAGTGCCTCGCTTCTCTGGCTTGGGGGGCTGGGGGGTGCAGGGCGAGGTCCCCCCGTGGCTCCGTGGGGCCGATGAGCCGCATTCCCTCACACGCCCAGCGGAACACACAAGTGGGTGGTCTCCGCTGCTCCCGTCGTTTCCTGTTTTCCATTGTGTCGCTTAGAACCAACACATCCGAGCTTAATTGTAGTTTCTGCTTTATTGTACAATCGGAGTATGGGAGGGGGGCCAATGCTGTACGCCCGGCGTGTGCCAAGGGGGTGCTGTGGGCTGGGCCGTGCTGGCAAAGACGAGGGGGGAGGCGGCGTCCCTCCCAAAGCATCATCGCCAGCCCCGCAACGGCAGCAGACGTCCGGCCCTGGAAGGCCCGCGTCCCGGGTTACCTGGGCCACGTCCTCGTAGAGACATCAGTGCCTTTCTGGGTGGTGCTGGTGCGGGTGGGGAGGGCGGTCCTGTGGTTTGGGCTCACCTGGACGGCGGGAAATGCCACCCAGGAGAGCGCAGCGGGGACACCCCTGCAATTTGGGGGCCCTTGCATCGTATTAATGTGAGTTTACGCGTGAGAGAGAATCATACCCCTCTCTCTTCTCATAAAGGAATCAGGCGCCCGCGATGTGTACCCACGGCATCTACCATCCATCGGGATGGGCGCGCCGGGTATATCCTAAACAGCTCCTTTTTATCACGCCAATGCTACAAATCGGTGGCGTGAACAATAGACAATTGCAAAGTAAGGAGAGACGGGAGCAGAAAGTTCCCGGCGTTCGGCGCCCTCGGAGTGCCACGGAGGTTGTCACATGCCAAACACCAAATAAAATAAAATACACAAAGCAGCGCAGGAGAGAGGTGGCTCTTCCTATGAAGTCACAAAGGAAACGCTACTCCTTTCTTCTCTCCTCTCCCCCCTATAAAAGGCTCTCTCTCGAAAATCAAAGGTGTCAGACTTTGCTTTTTCTTGCTGGCATGATCCAGAATATGGCTAAGGAATGACAGATGTCGGCACCCAGCTGCAATGAAGCATGCTAAAGTTTCTGTCTAATCCACTTATTTCTCTGTAGTCACGTAAACCAAAACAAATGGGCAGGGCTTTACATTAGGAAAAGGGAAAAAAAAAAAAAAAAGAAGAAAGAGAGGAGAGAGAGAAGAAGGAGAAAAAGAAAAAGCCCCCAGCAGCAGGACTGTGTTGCATAATGCAGGGTCCACGCCATCTTGCTGTCATCCTCCCTCCACGGGGAGGAGGCACCTGGTGGCGGGCCCCGGCCCCTCCACGCGTGGCCCTCCGAGCGCCCCCCCGGGCACCTCCTCCTCCCCGCGGGGGGCGGGCGGCTCTCCCAAGGGAGACGGCCTGCTTGGGGCCGGGTGGGGGCGAGGGGTGTCCGAGCCCGGGAGGAGGCCTCGTGGAGGGGGAGGGAGGGGGCACCCCGGGGCCCACCCGCGCCGCACACACGCACACGCACACGCACTTACACACCAGCACGCTCCCAGGGTTCTGAGCCGCTAAACCGAGATGATCATTGTTATCACCAGCTCCATCGTTTTCAACTACTTGAATAAATCCAGAGGAATTATACCCAGAGCCCGTGTGTAATTAAAGTGAGCGTTGTTAGACTCTTCGTTTAATAAAACACTCGAAAAGAAAAGCCCCTGGTAGGTCTCGCGGTGCCCGGGGTGGGGGGGTGGGGAGGGCTGGGGGAGGCGAGCGCGCCCGGGGGGCCACCACCTAGTGAACCTGCCCCCCCACCCCCACCCCCACCCCACCCCCACCCCCACCCCGCGGTCTCGGAAGGCGCCAGCGAGCATCGGGAGTCCTGGGGCTCTGCGGCTGTGTCCCCGCCAGCAGCGCCGACAGCTGCGAAGCACTTTCAGACGAGTCACAAGGCAAGATGTGACGGCTTTCGCCCATGGCAGAGTGGCGCTCCGTTTCTGGCCCTTCAGGCAAAAACAGTAAAGGCAAAGAGGAAAATTTGAGATTTCCCCCCTTAAACTTCCCACAACAACCTCAGCAAAACCACATGACTCGCCTTCTACAATCTCCCTGGTGTGTTCACTGCTACTTTGGCAGAAAATCAGAATTACTGTTATATAAATTCCATCTGATGCCAGAGCGACCATCTGTGAGTAAAACTGCTTCACCTACGTCTGCCTGCAAAGCCACTCTCCCAGAGACAAGGGAGAAGGGGGGAAAAAATTTGATTAATTTGCAGAATGCTTGTGATTTGCTCATATATTATTATAACTGCTCATCAGCACATGACAAATTCCCAGCCCTCCGTGCAGGCCCCCGTTTGGTTTCAGCAGTTCCTTGCGTCGGCACCTGACAGACTGCAAGGTCTCTAATGACTTTCAGATGCTTACAAACAGTAATTCTATCTTCAGAATAAAAAAGAAAAATCCGTAGGAAGAAAAGAGGAGTGAGTTCGTCTATTCCATTTCCTTCCTGTAGATCAACATGATTTAACTCTTAAGGGCGGCCACCGCTGCAGCGTGGGGCCTGCCGGGCCGAGCCGGGGCCGCCCGCCGAGACAAAGGCCCCCGGCTCCCGGGGCGGGGTGGGGGCGCGCCCGGGGCTGGGGGGGGGCTCCAGGCCCGGGGTGGGGGGCGCGGATGGGACGCCGGGACGCGCCCGGGTGCCCGCAGCCACCGCCCGGCGGTCCCTCCCGCCCCGCGCTCCGGGATCCCTTACGTGTGTCCACTTTTAAAAACCCTAATAACCTCTCGCATTCTCTGCAAACACATCTGCCTCCTGACTGCAGTTGGGTTTCTGGCTCCCCACCCTCACCCGACCCCCCCAACACACACACGCGCGCGCACACCCCGCCTCCCCTTTGCTTTTAAAACTCTGATTATGCCTTCTGAAGCCCTGCCTCTGTGCTTGATTGCCTGTTTCAGATTAGAGATTTTAGAAGGAGACAAAGACTTCACGATGCACATCAGTCCCACATATGAGGACCCACAGAAGGAAAAGCGATAAAACGCGATACACCATCTGTCCACAAACAATAACCTGCGTGTTTGGAGGCTCACAAATTATTTAGCGCGCAACCTTCCCAAATTACGGAGCCTCGAGACGGGGCAGGGGCTGGGAGGGAGACCCTCTTTGATGTCTCCTGGTATTTCCCACCCCCCTGGTCCCCCCCTTGCCCCCGCCCCCCCCCCCAAACTGATTGCTAACAGTTGAGGAATGTCTCGGCGACACGTAGATTTTTACTATCAGGATCTTCCTGGTACACGTAGCCTGGGATCCGGGCGAGGGTTTCCCCCTCGACCCCCCGCTGCCCACTCCGGGGCCATTCTGGGACATTTAGGGACATTTCGGGATAACTGGCCCGGATGCAAAGTCTGTCTCCCTTCACGTGTGTCTGAGGAGGGGGAGGGCCGGGGAGGGGAGGGGGAGGCGGGTGCGGACTCCTGAGCACAGAGATCCTGAACAACGTCTATTCAGCAGGCTGGTCGGCTGGTGGGTTCGCTTTTGGAAGATATTCCTGATTTTGTTCAGGAGGCTTCGGGTCGACACGCCAGCGGGTGTCCCTCCGCACCTCCAGTCTTCCACTCCCCTAGAAACATGCTCCTTTGCCTTCCCTGCTGACCCCGGGCCGTAAACGACTCATGATAATGAGCCGGTATCTTCTCAGTCGTGCCACAAAATTCCTTCTCAAAGGATTTTACTAAAATAGAAGGGGGGAGAAAGGACCAACTACGACATATGTATCATATAAATACATATAGTTAGTGTTGGTGGTGGTGGTGTTTTTAATCAGACATTCCTCACCCCTTTGTTTGAGGCCTGGGACCTCTGGTTCCGAGCCGGGGCCTCAGCATCGCGTCTCCCCACCCCACCCCGAGCCCTCGCCGGGAGTCGGGTGCTCCCGAAACGGAACTGGGGGCACCCAGGGGCACGACGGTGGCCGGCGTCGGCGGGTGCTGAAGCGGGACGTGGGGCAGCTGGTGTTTGAAACCCGGTGGTCACGCTCCAGACGCCTAACTCTCTTTCCCACCGAAGACCCCCCTCCGTCCCAGCCCCCAGGATCCTGCCTTCAAGGATGAGGCCCGAGAGGCAGCCCTGCGGTGCCGAAGAATCCAATGGATTACTTTACATGATTATTAATAAACAACCAAACAAACATTTACTTTGCAAATTGAAGCATTTCTTCCCTGAGTCTCAAAATAGACGCGTCGTTCTACGGAGAGGGAGGCTGGAGCTGAATGGGAACTAAATCAGGCCTCATCACCAAATTCATCGCAGCGCTTAATTATCCAGGTTCTAGTCCCTTTCTGGGTGGCTCCTCCCTGGAGCCCCCTGCCGGCTCCAGCCGGCCCGTTCCCCTCCCTCTGGGGCCCACCCGGCCCTGCCCTGGGCCCCATCCACATCCCCGGGTCCCCCCAACACGGAGGCCCTGTGTGGCTGCCATTTGCTCCCAGCGAGTCCGACAAAGCCCTGCACACAGTAGGTGGTCGGCCAGGAAGCTCCAGTTGTGGGATTTCTGGAGAGGCCCGGGTCCATCCCCGTGTTCTGAATTGCAGCTTGTTTTCCAGACTCCCCTAACCTGATATCAATTAAGACTGTGTTTACACACACAGCTTGGCTGAAATTAGGGGGGGCGGGGAAGCAAGGAGGGGAGTCTCACTTGCATTCAAACAACCAGATGTTTATTTTATTTTTTAAAATACATGATGCCAAACGACAAGCCACGTTGAGATTTTTCACTTCCTGGTATATCCAGCAACAAAACCAGACTCTGCTCCTTGCAGCCCCGAGGAACGAGCACGTGTGCCTATTTCCCCCCTTCCTTTTCCTTCTCGCCCGTATTGCTGTCGTGTCCTTCTCCCCCACACGCTGAGAGCTCCGGCACCCGTCAGGCCACGCGACACATACGGGGACGCGGTCCCGGGGAGTCACAGGAGGCCAGACGGGCCGGGTTCCTGCCGGCCCCGGCTGTCCTCCTTTTAGAGGGACTCTCTGGATTTCCATTTGCTATCTGACAGTGGCATTATCCCAATAACCACAACCAATCCGAAGCTTACCCGAAAGACTGTGCGTCCCAACTCCCTCCCCTCCCGAAACGGTTTGGAAAACTGGGAAAGGAAAGAAGAAATGAGGAAGCCCCCGCCTTACGCCCCCGAGGAAACGGTTTCTGTTTTTCTCTCTCACTTCGCCAGCCCCTCTCTCTCACACACGCACACGCACACGCACACGCGCGCCTGTTTTCAGCACTTCGGCCCTTACGATGTGTCAGGTGTTGGACATGGATCACCATCTCCTTGAATCTTAAAATCAACAGGATGCTACTGAGCTTTCAGCTAGAGCCCAAAGTCACTCCGAACACACAGAGACAGGTGCAAGGGTCCAAGAAGAGCTCAGGTTTTGGAGGCAGGCGGCCCTAACTTGAGCACTTAGCAGCCTCAAGGCCTTGGGCAAGCCCCCCCCGGCGTCCCTCTGGAGCCTCAGTTTGTGCATCTGTCAAAGGGGCCGATGCTAGCGCCCTGCCCAGAGAGAGTGTCAAGGTCCCGCCGTGAAGGCCAGCCACCTGTACTCGGCAGAGGCCGGGTCCCCAAAGCCGCCGCCTGCCCTCTCTCCAACCCGTCCTGGGCACCCACCGTGTCCCGCGGAGGGAGCAAGGGGTGGGCGGCCCGGGCTGTGCGCCGGGGGCTCACGCGCTGACCCCGGCCCCGGCGCAAGGCTTCCCCCCGCAGGAACCGGAGCTGCCTCGGAAACACCGTCGCCCCCTCTCAGGCACATCCTTTACTTAAATGAAATATTGAAGTCCATCAGGATGAAGTGTGGGTTTCAGAAGCTGCAGTAAGAAAATTAAAGCGACCGAGTGAGAGCGTTTTATGCACGCGGGATAACTGCCTTTTGATATAGCTTTTTACTACACATTTGGTATTATGGATCCGTAACAGATAAATGTGTATCGTGGAATATATAAAAGTGCCAACAATTGTCAATATGCATCCACACGCTGTGGTAAGAATATTCCATAAAATACTCTCAAAACGTGATGGATGTGCGTAACTCGGTGAGTGATGCCACTGATGAACATTTGGAGACGGCGCATCTCAGGCCCTAAGGAGGTTTATTAGACACCGCCGCCCAAACCCCGCTGACATTTTAAAAAGTCCCTTGATACTCAGAACAAAGAGTCCTCGAGCATACACTTTTGCCAAAGCCAGGACTCAAAACACACGTAAAAATGGAATAAATAAAATCCAAAAATCTAGGCCTGGGCTGATAGGAAGCCGCAATCCGGGGCACGTGAGCCACTGATCCCGAAGCCAGCGGTTGGTTCTCCAGGCACCTGCAAGGAGCCTGCCTGTGCGGACCAGGCCAGGGCCGTAGAGGGGGGCTAAAGGGGCCCGGCCGCCGCCCTGCAATCTTTAACCTACGTGTTTCTGGGCGTCTTAATCCTCAGAATGAATTTTACGCCCAGGCACGGTTGTTTTGTCGCCTTCACTTTTCCTGGCAGCCATAAACAGATTGTTACGCTCTTCCAATAAATAAATAAATAAATAAATAAATAATAAAATAATAAATAATTCAATAAATAAATAAAGTAAAACATTACCAGTTTCCTATACACATCATAAAATCAATCTCCTGGCTCTAGTACGTTAAATGAAATAGCATGTCCCCAGAAAATACATAATAGTCACTGCCTACAAGAGCCGTGCAAACCAACGTAAAAAATAAAAATCCAAAGGTCAGAATAGAACACGAAGTGTATCCTACAGAAATAGAAGTATTTGCATGCATTTTAGACATCTTGCGTCCTAAAAACCGCCGCCGCCCCTCCCCGCACAAATGCATTCTCGAATTCCTCTACTGTGGTACCTTTTTTCTTTTTTTCTTTTCTTTCTTTTTTTTTTTTTTTGTGAGTTTATGAAGTCAATCTTCCAGTCTCCCTGAGATATAGACATTTTGCACATGGACAGTAAATAGACCCTCTTAATTGAGCTGATAGGTCGAAAGTGACTATGTCCTTGGATTTCCACGGAAAGACAGACAGTGATTCTTTATAATAAGGGATTTAGCCACGACCTCCCTTCGGTACGGCGAGGACTCCATCAACGGCCATAGGTGAGTACATAGTGCCCAAGAGGAGAGATTCTGCAGGAAGGGACGATCGTGTCTGCGGGTCAGAACGCCCCCTGGACGCCCTGCCCTGGGCCGGGGAAGGGGGCGCCGCGCAGCGCGAGCCCAGATTCATCAAAGTTCACATTTGACTGGCTCCCCGCAAGCCAAATGTGGGAATGTGGCAATCTGCAATTTATTTAATTTTAATTCAATTTTGTTTCACATCCTGTTTTGCAAGTCAGCGAGCTGGGCTAGGGTTGCCAAAAAGGGAGTGAAATGAAGAAGGCAAAGAAGTTCCCGGGCAGCAGGCGTGTATTAGCAGCCCAGTGTTGGCCCGGCCGGCCCGGCGCGCACGCGGGCGGGCGGGGAGGGAAGCCTTTCTCCAGAATCCACGACTCGGGCCGCGGAGCCTGTCTTGCCCAGAGTATCGCAGCCTCACTATCTCCTCGCTGAAGGGCCTATTTGTCTGCTTTAAGTGAAATCACTCAATTCTCAAAAGTCAGTGGAGGACTTTAGAAGGGGGAGGGTTCGGATAGGCTACTCCAAATAAGTTCCATTAATCAAAAGACACAGTGTAATGTAACTAATATTTTACAATTAGGGGAGACAAGATGGAAGTAAAAGCCATCTATCTCTCTTATACCACATGATCATCGATTCATAATCGGAGACTGAGAGTTGCACAAAGATGCATTTACTGGACGGGGGAGGGGGGCGCGGGGGGAGGGCCGGTCTGAGCCGAGATAATGAACACGATGAGAGAGCGCGGGGCTGAAGGCTGAGGAGAGATGACAGAGGAGCTCAATGCTGACGGATGACATGAAGACACGAGCAGATACCTGACAGCCCGCGGGAGCCGCCGCGCTCCTTTCCCAGCATTATGATCCTCAATTATCTCGGTGAGGGACCGAGAGGGGAGACGGAGGACGCTGGCCGGGTCGCCGGTCCCGGGGCGCGGGGGGCCGGTGGGCGACGCCGGGGTCGGGGGGCCCCCGCTGCCCCGGGGGAGGGTGGGGGTGGGGAGGAGGGGGCCCCAGGTGGACACCACTTGGCGGGGGCCGCGGTTCCCATTGTCAGCGCTCCTGGGCGCACGGGGACGACGGGGGACGCTCGCTGCTCCATCTGTTTTGTAATAAAATTCCGAAATCTTCAAAGGCAGTCATTTTTTTTCTTTCACTGCCACCTTCAGGAAAATAAAAGAGTTGGCCCTTTCCGGAAAAAAAAAAAAAAAAGATAAATAATAATAATAAATACAAATAGAAGAGGGGGGAGGGTTTCTTGGGAGTCCAGGGTGATGGTTGCGGGGGGGGGGGTTGGAGAGGCGGCAGAATGGGCTGCTGGGGACAGCTCGTGCTCCCCCCGCCCGCCCCCCAGGTGATCTTCCAGAAGTCCCGCCAGCGCCAGTGAGTAACTGAGAGGAGGGGACCAAGGAGCGGGAGACCACGCGGAGCCGGGGGGACGGGGTGGCGGGGGGAGCCTGCAGGCCCCTTCGTGGACCTGGGGACCAGCACTCCCAGGAGGAGAGAAACTTTCTCCGGCCAGCGCACGGCCACGGGCCACGGGCCGCGGGCCGGAGGTGACGGTCCAGAGGGTCTCGGATGCTCACGCGTGCCCCACCCGCCCCGTGGTTTCTTTGTAAGGCCACAGATGGCCTCGCGCAACTGCTCACGTGGCGTGTCTTCCGAACAAAGAAAAACAAATGACGTTCTGGGCGCGGCGCGGTAACTTGGGAACTGGGCGAGAGAGCAGGAGCCCGGGGCAGGTGGCGGGGGCGACAGGGCCGTAGCCGGCGTGGCGGAGGCTGAGGGCCGTGCTGCGGGGGCCGCGCACCCACCCACCCACCCGTTCCCCGGGCCGCGTGTCCACCGAGCCAGTTCCTGGCCCGACGACACTGAGTGACAGATCACATCGCGGGTACGGGCTGAAGCCCGAGGGCCAGGCGAGCCGAGGTGGCCCCACATTTGTTTTGTTTCAAAGCCTAACTTGGCTACTGCGTGTGCTCCCACCTCCCGCTCCTGGCCGCCCCCCTTCCCGTGTGGTCTCTAGGCCGCTGCAGGGGCCGAGCTGCAGAGAGCCAGACCGGCCGGGGCGCCCACAGTTAAATTGCCCTACAAAGCAGCGGGGGATCTCGTGTGTGTGAGCGTGTGAGCCTGTGTGCACACACCCGACACATGCAAATAAAATCACTCCTGGGTTGTAAGAGTCCCCAGATGTCCGGGACTTCTCTGCCCAGCTGGCATCCTCGGCGGCTCAGATGGGGCTGCGGTGAGGGCAGGTGACGGCACTTCCAGGAGGCTCCAAGCAGCCGTGCCGCTGGCGTCTCGTCCTGGAGGAAAGAGGGGTACAGCAGGGGAAACCAGGACGCAGGGCCCGGCCTCAGAGCCGGAGCCCAGGGGCCCCGGGGATCACACGGGTTGGACTCCTTCCTCTTGGGTGTCTCACCCAGCTCTTTGAGGACCCGGGGACGCTCCTCCACGAAGCCATCCAAGCAGGCCAAGGGGAAGAAGGCCTGGGAGTTCGAGGGAGGTGTTGAGTCCAAGCTGGTAGGCCAATGGGAGGACAAAGGTGTTCAATAAAATCAACTGGTGTGGCCTAAGTAGCCGTAATTAAGACCGACCCTATCCACACTGAACCACCCCCTGCAGAAGCAGCACCCAAACCATAACAGGCCCCCGGGGGGCTAAGTTTGAGTGTCCCAGACATAAATAGGGTGCGACCGGCCCTGTGTTCCCCGGCTGGCCGAGGCCCGCGCTGCCGGTCAATGAGGGCAGGTCTCGCTGCCCACACGGCTCTCCAGCCACATCCATCAGCCCCGAGGAGGTCGTCCCGTGAAGCGCAACAGCCCCCTCCCTCGCCCCAACTCGGGATTTCCTAGTTTGCGTGCAGACCCTTGAATGCGAAACGACCGAACCAAGCCACAGCCGGACAATGTAGAGCACGGAAGCAAGCCCAGGCAAAGCCTCTAGAAACGAAGTTCCAGGAATACAGGGCGGGCGCATGGTTTTAACCTCCCCGTCGCCACGACTGTGTCCTCAAGCGGCCGCGAGAATTGAGCCAACGAACGTATTTACCGAGGCCTCCTCCGTGAATCCACGGAAATTCGATTTATTGTCTTCGGAAGCGGCCTGCGCATCGATACTTCTATGCACGTGCGGATGGCGCTTGGTCTTGGTTCAACACATGGTCCCTTTGTGGTCTGATCACATTCAGGATGGGGAAGGTACATGAGGTTTCAAAAGGATTTCCAATGTGAGATGCTCTTGGGGGGCAAATGCATATGTGATGCGCTACAAGGTGGTGTTAATGTCTCCAAAAAAAAGAAAAAAAGAAAAAAGCAGTGTTGAAGGTTTGAATTCTTGAGTTGAATGAGGCAGAAAGGAAAGCGTGGCATCCGAGCTGGTTGGTCCGATTAACCGAGCTGCGTCCAGGGGCAGGGAATCCTACTGGAATGTGGGCCCCGTCCGGTTGCGGGATTCATGGGACGGGCTGCAGGGGGGTCGGCGACTGCTAAGTGGATCCTTTTCATCTTCAAAGGTCCTGGGGCATCCACCCCCAGGGTGTGTGGTGGTCCTGGGTTGCGGCCCCCTGCTTCTGTAGTTCCTTCGTTAGGAAGATCGCGTCTTTGCAAAGCTATTTAGTGGAGCCCTCCCTCTCCCCTTCCCTGGGACATTGGGTGTTCAGCTCTCAGTGCTACGTACTGACAGGAGGAAAGGAGGTGAAAGACGCGGAGAGGAAACGAGCAGTGGAGTCCACTCAGCTCTGCCTCCTGCCCCCAGCCTAGGTGGGCTGGCAGCCGCTGGAAATTAAATAGCAGAAGTTTTCAAAATGAAAACAGAAGATTTCCACAATTATAAAAAAAAAAAAAAAAAAAAAGAAGGCGACTGTAACGCTGTAATACTCCTTGAACTCCAAACGAATTATTTGGGAGGATATTAAGCCTGGAAGGTCTTTCGAATTTCTTATTAGGATGGAGATTACTTAGAGCTCTTGGCCAAATCACATACAATTTGACCCAATTCTTCTCCACCCTTTCACATCATTTGATATTAGGCAGAAACTATTGTTTCCAAAGCTGAAATTCATTATCGTCTTCTGCAGCCAAGGCCGGGCTGGGAGATTCCCCGAGACCCGGCCTCCAAGCCGGCCTGGCCGCACGAACGCCGGTCTCTCGTGCCACCTAGAGGACGCGCAGCCGCGTGGCATGTGAGTCACCCGGAGGAAAATTAAATACAGCTGAATAATTGAATGAGAGGGCAAGTTGAATCAGGGGTCACCATCTGTTTGACTAGAATTGTTGGCACATTTCAGCTAAGCCTCGCGCGCCTCGTAAACATGCTTACAGTTATCATAGCTCGCATTGCCCTAAAATAAAAGAAAATTGGTCCTAAAATAAGCCTCAACTAATTAAACATATACCATCTTGTCGTCATGGAGACCAGAGTGAAGGTCACCGGTTTCTCATGGCATTCAGGAGGGTGTCGGTGCCAAAAAAAGAGACAGGTGACTCTTTTGGCTCCCGCGGAGAGGGCATCTCAGGGGCTGGAGGTGCTGCCCTGAGGGTGGTGGGCCAGGGAGACGGGGGACCCACCCCCCAGCACCCCGCGTGCACCCCCCACCCAGGCCGTTCTTCCTCTGGGAGCCCGAGGGGAGGCAGGGACGGGGGGTGAGGAAGGAGCGGCACCCCATCCCTGCAGGCTCCCAACCCCAAGTGCCCCCCGCCAGCATTCCCTAAAGTCACGCCCAACTGGCACGGCTGCCCCTCGGGGTGGGGGCGGGGAAGGCATCGCTCCAAAGCGATGGGTGTCATGTCTGAGCCGGATCCCTTGCCAGCTTCGTCTGAGAGCTGGTCCTCCACCAAGAATCTAGATGCGCGCCTGTGGGAGTCACCCTGCGCTCCGCGTGTGCAGGCAACCGGCACGGAGGTGTATTTGGGGCAAGAAATCCATGCCAGGGGGACATCGGATGCCCCGTGTGTCGCTCCCACCTTGGAGAAACGCTCACCTGCACCCGGGTCCTCGGCACACGGGGGCTTGATGTCGGGGCCGGTGGGAACGGCCATGTGCAAACCCAGCCCTTGGGGGCTCAAGAGCCCGGGACTGAGACTCGAGAGGGTAAGGTTGGGGGATCCCAAGAGGCGGCTTTTCTGCCCAGGTGGCCCTCACGCCACTCCCCTGTCCCCTCGCAGAGGCAGAGGCCTCTCCCCTCCCTCCGCCTCCAGGCCTTGCTGAGGCTGCCCTGCCTTCCTCCTTCCCTTTTGCACCGTCGATTATGCACAAATCACTTAGGAAAGACACAGTGGAGTGACCCCAACTTCAGGGAGCCTCCTTGGGGACACAATTAGCGTCTGTTGCATCCCCCGTCGGCTGGGCTGACACCTTCACGGACTCCGGAGGTGCTGTTCTGTCTCACAGGCAGCGATGCCACGGGGTGGGGGGCGGGGGGGCTCCCAGAGACTCGAGCGTGGAAAGGGAACCGGGGGAAGGAGCCGCTGCTGCTCCTCCGTAATTAGGACCCATCAGCTGAGCTGAGGCTGGTCTGCACCAGTCTCCCTCCCGCCCCGCAGACCAGGCTGCAGGCCGGCTCCCTGGAATCCAAACCATGACACTCGGCAGGAAAGGAGAGAGGGAGGAAAGAACTGGGGTGCTGGGCCGCTGGGCCGGGTGGGTGCGGCCCTGATTGCTGGGAGGAAGGGCCCTCTGGCCCCAGGGGGCTTCCACGCCAGCTCCAGCCAAAGCCGGTTGGTCGGTTGGTCGGGAAGGATTTCCTGTGCTTTGTGCCCAGAGCTCCCTCTTCCACTGCGCTTCCTGCTAGGGATGCCCAGCCATTGCCTCCTCCGGGAAGCCCTCCCCAATGCTTGTGGGCTGGCAGGCGCTCCTCCTCCCGAGCTCCCTCCACCACGGAGCACACAGGCCTGCCACCGCGGCCTGTTTATCAGCACCGTGAACGGGTCTGCCTGAAGCCTGGGGAATCAGGCCCCGTCTAGGTCACTTTCCCCCCCGAGAGAGCTGAGTGGTGACCCTGCTGCCCACTCCGTGGGGCTCGGCCCCCAAAATAGAGTCCACGTATCCACGCAGGAGCCCGGATCAAGCAAGGCTTCTCCGCCCGCCCCCAGGGTTTGGAAAAGTTGCAGAGCTGGGGAAATTGTATGGGTCTGGGGAGGGTGGAGGTGCGCTTGGGGCAGGCTGGGTAGTCCACTGATGTTCTTGTCATGACCGGGGAGCCCAGACGGCGCTCTCTGGCCTCCCAGACCCGCCAGCATCTCCTCGGACAGACCCCACCCTGGCCTGGCCATCACCGCCGCCCTGTCCTGTGCCCCTGCCCCTCCCTGCCTCCCCCCAGAGCCCTCCGCCTTTGCCAGGATGCTCAGTGGAGACGGTGCACGGGTGACCCAAGGCCGCGGAGACTTGCAGGCCTGCCTACTTGGGCCGGTGGGGGGAGGCAGTGGCGCAGCCTGGGGACCCCCTGAGACCCCAGACCCGTCTCAGGGGCAGCAGCCACCCAGCTCAGGGCTAACCCCTGCCTTGTAGAAAAATAGGCCAAGGGTCTAAATTTTCCAGAGGAGCCAGAAATGCAGATATTTTTTATGTGAAATCCCTTGAGTTTTAAATGTTAACTACCAATTCCGGGCCTGCAGAGCTCTGCGGGGGCCAAGCCGATGAGTCCGCAGACTGCTGGGAGCCAGCACACACCTGGCATAACCTGCCTTCCGGGCCACCGAGCGGGGGCCGCCTGAGTCACCGCCCCGGCCCCCAGCGGCTGCCCTACCTGTCCTGCCCTGGCGTCCCACACCGGGGACCTGTCCCCAGCACCCCAGGCAGCTCCTCTGTGCAGGACGGATGCCCCAGAGAGGTCCTGGGGGCAGCTTTTGACGGAGTCACACAGCCCTCAGCACCCCCCCACTCCGCCGGGCACCCACGGGTGACTTTGTGGGCTTTGGCCTTGGTGCCAATGCTGCATGACTCACATCCCAAAGGTCTCCTGGGGTCCGGCCAGCAGGTCACGTTGCAGCTGCAGCCAACAACACCCGTCGTCTGTCCCTCCCCTCCCCTGCCTTTGCAGTCCTGGGCCTTGCCTCCACAGTCTGGCTGAGGGCGCCGCGACTGTCCCCTGCTCAGGCCACTGTGGAACCCTGCTTAAGGGGAAGGAGCCATTGATGATTCACCTCACGGATGGATTAACCTTCAAAACTAAAAAAATCAGGCTGGTGCCCGGATAAAGGGAATCCTGCGCCTTTATTGCACCAACCTGCACAGATGTGCGGCCGCGGGATTCAGGGCTCCTCCCTCCCGCCCGAAGGCTACCTCACCTGTCGCCGCCAAAGGGGGCCGCTCGGACCCCGGCTGGCCCTGCGCTGGAGAGGGCGGGGGGGGGGGGGGCGCCCCGGCGGCCCCTGGACTCCTCGCAGCCACAAAGTGCTCCTCCCTCTACTTCTGACTGAAGACGGCAGAAAGCCAAAATAAACCGAAGCAGGAAGGGTACGCGGCAGGGCGGGGGGAGGGCTGGGGGGAGGCCAGGAGGTTCCCAGGAAGCCAGGAGCAGCTCCCGAATTTAGGCCCACCAGAGCCTCTGACGCTGACACCCCAGCCCCTCTGCGGTTTCGCCACCTCCCAAGCAGAAGACCCCCTGGTTGGGGAAGGGGACCCGCAGCCCTGCCCTCGCCCCGGCATCACCGGCCTGGTCCCAAGGGCCCAGCAGCCAGCGCAGAGGCTGGGGGTGCGCCTCTGCCCGGGGTTTGCAGCTTGAAAAGCCCTGGCCTTCCTCTGGTCTCCAGTTCCTACGGCATCTGTCGCCAGGGCTCGGGGCCGAGCACTGGGCTGGGACCGCTGGCTGGTTCCCGGGAGGTGACGCCGCGTATGATGGGCCAGTCGGGGCCTCAGCCCCTCTGCGCATCTCTGCCCGGGCCAGCGGCGGGGGCTGGACCGCCTTTCCTCTCAGCCCTGCCGGCCTCTGCCACTCGCCGAGGGAGGTCTTGAGAGGGAGACGCTGCAGGTAGTGAGCCTGCTGCCCCCTGCCAGGGTCCCTGAGCCCCCGGGGACCGGCCCTGCCCCCACATCCCACCGATTACCATAAACTGGCCCAGCCTTTGAGGGGAGACAGCTGTGGATCCCCTTGGGGCTTCCCACAGGCCCTGCAGACGCCTCACCCTGCCTCTCCTTGCAATTGGGGGGTATCTCTAGGTGCCCTGTTCCTGGCCTCACACTCTGATTTCTCGCCTCCTGCCCTCTCAACACATTTCCTTTCTTAAATATGAACTCCCATTGGACACTCCAGCTCTTGATGCTCTCTCGGCTGTCGGAGAGGAGTCTCTTCCACGCCCAAGGAAGGGAGCTTGGGGCTCCAGGGTAACCCCTGGGCCCACCCGCCTGCGCCTGTCAGAGAGCTCTGCTCCCTCCAGGAGAGGGGCCATGGAGGCCTCATTCCTCCCCATGCAGGACTCAGCAGATGCCCCGACGCCAGGATGGGTGGCCATACGCCCTTGGATCTGGGCTGCATGCCAGAGCTCTGAAGGGGCTTTTCAGGGGGATTTTTGGTGCCAGAGGAGACAGAATTTACAAATGATGGGAGCCCTTGGATGTCTCCATCTCTGGTCACCGACAACTCACAAAGGTGCCTTTGACGTCTCTGTGGTCTCCGAGGGTCAGACCCGGACACCACCGGAGGAGGTGGCTGTGCTGCTGCTGCTGCTTCTGCTCCCCAGGGAAGCCGTCCCCACCGAGGCTCTAACTCCGGAGCCACGTCCCACCGTGCACGGCAGCGGATGGCCTCTCCGAAACCATGGGGAAGAGCTGTGGCCGCAGCCCAGTGCACGTAGCGGAATGGTTGTGTGTAGCCAGGGAGGTGAGTGACCAGGGTCCTGTCCCTACAGCCTGAGATGTGTTCCGCAGCTGTACCCGCAGGTTGGTCACCTGGCTGTTGAGACCACAACTACTAAACCCAGACCTTAAAAAAAATAAATAAATAAAAATAAATAAATAAATAAATAAATAAATAAATAAATAAATAGAAAATAAACCCAGACCTTAGGTAACCGAGGTAACTGCACAGTCAGAAGCTGGCCCCAAACTCCCCGGGCGCGCCCACCAGTTGTCTGGTTTCCCCATAGGTCCAGCCCCACCCTGCCTCCAAGTGATCCCAGCCACCCATTGGCCATACATCAAGGTTTACTTTCATTCGGGCTCATAATACTTAAGAAACCATTTCTAGAAGCTTCAGAACTTTCTTCAGTTGTTACAAAAAAAAAATATCAGGTCATTTATCCCAAAGAAACAACCCCAGTTTCCTAGAAACTGTCGGTTTGCTTTTGTCTCAAAAGAAACTTTTCAGAAGATACTTCCATGTAGGTCCTTGTTCAAAAGGTTTCCCTGCAAGAAGTTCCTCAAAAATATATTAAAAATCATATTAAAATCATTTTCATAAAGTATGTGTTGAGAAAAGACAAGTTTAATTCTCAAAGGCTCCATTATTGAAGCAAAAATTAATATTTGTACTGTTTCTAAATTGGAATAAAATTGCAAAGATGCAAACGCCGTCCTATATCATAATCTATAAACCAGTCACAAATGTTAAATCAACTGTAAAAATGATTTAAAATCTACTTGAATAATTTTATTAAACTGATTTAAAATCATATTTCGTGCTACCTTCATTTATTAACTGCATCTCCAACAACAATGGGGTTATAATGGATTTTTTGCAAATGCAGATATGTCCCCAAATAACGGAAAGGCTCCCCTCTCCTGGTGGGCGTGCGACCTCCCAGCACACGGTGCACACGGCGAACTTGCACTTGCGGAGCGAAAGCCACATTATTTACACACCCGCAAGCCGCCGGGCCGCCCCACTGAGCATGCGCGGGATCTCACACACTAGGCCTCACATTCATGTTGAGGCACAGTAGAGATGAGGAAGCCGTTTCCTGTGAGCCCGGAAGGGACTGGCTCCAGAGAGCCTCGGTGCTGTGAGGTTCTCAGTGCCCGGGGTTGAAGAGCAAGTGGACACGGGTGGTGGAGCTCACCACCCAACACCCACTTCACCGGAGAAGCTCATGCACGGCTCTCATCTCTACGGTCCCGGACGCATGTCATCAGGCTGCCAAATAGCTCGACCGGGGAAGCCAAACAACACTCCGTCCGTCCCCTGGGGGCCAGAGTGGCCGTTCGGTGTCTCGGCCTCTGAAGTGGTGACACACACATGTCTCAAGCAGAGAACACAGGCAAGAGGGTGCCCAGCTCTGTCTGGATCTACCAGACGGCCCTCTGCATGGCTTTCTGACACGACCCACCCGGCGACAGGACCTACTTTGGGTCCGTCGGGGGGACCCCAGGCTCACTGTGCCACGAATCCTTGAGTTAACAAAGTCAAGGGCGAATCCATTTGCCTAAGGACACTGTAGAAATGAAGATGAGCTGCTGCTGGGCCTGCTACAATGCTCTGCGCAGGGATCTGATGCCACCTAGAGTCTCAATGTCATATCCAGGTCCCCAGAGGCGGGACAAATAATTCCAACACCAATAGGTAACACCCTTCGGGCAGCTACGGGAACTCAAGTGGTGAAGTAGGAAGGGAACTGAGTCCCCCAAGGCCCTGGACTGTTACCTGGGGATAAAGCAGAGCCTCCCAGGCACCTTCAGTTAAGACGGTTTCTTAGGAGGGAAAGGCTTGGCGAGACAGGACGGCGGGTGCTGGGGCCCCATCCCGGCACCCAGGGGTGTGCTCAGATAGCCACGAGTCACTCTCCTCCTGGGTGCTGAGTCCAGCTGGAGGGCACCTGCCCCATCCTCCTGCCCCTCATGCCTGAACGCCAACAGCTGCCTCCTTCGAGCACTGACGTTCCCCGGAGGCTTTTGTCAACTCTCGTCCTGGCTGCAGAGTCGTGCTTGGCCGACAGGCTGCAAGTCAATGCTCACTGGGGGTGGCAGCAATTTGCAAATGCAACCTCCCTGAGCTGGGGTGACTCGAGGCGTGATCCACATTGGACCCAGAGACCCCAAAGTGCCAGGTGCCCAGGGGGCCTCATAAAGCCCCGTTCGTTGGCTTCTTTCCCTCCTGTGCACCCATCTGTCCACACTACAGGTCAACCCCGGGCCCGTGAGTTTTTAACTCAGGCTCGTGAGTAAAGAGCCAGCAGAAGTGATGGCATATGGGCAGCCCCAGGTGGCTCAGCCATTTAGCGCCGCCTGCAGCCCAGGGTGTGATCCTGGAGACCCAGGATCGAGTCCTACGTCAGGCTCTCTGTATGGTGCCTGTGTCTCTGCCTCTCTCTCTGTGTCTCTATGAGTAAATAAATAAAATCTTTTTTTAAAAAAAAAAAAAAGAAGTGAAGGCATCTGCTTTTCCCTGACACTCGACACCCACTCGCTCTGCATCCCCGGGAGCCCGGCCACGGAGCTCCTGGGACAGTGCTGCCCAGGGCCACACGAGCACGACCAAGGGGCCCCCCTTGACGGAGAGGTGCCGTAGGCTACGAGGAGCGCCGCCCCCGACGGTGGTCCACACCGGGACCCCCGTCCAACCTCCCTCCCGCTGCCACCCAGCCGGCCGCCGCGCCAGGATAAATATCTCAGAGCGCTTCATCTCTGAAACACGATATCTGCCTCTTGGAGATGCTGTGTGACCTTTCACATCATTTCCCCCAAAAGTTAATTTCTGTGATGAATGCAATATACTCGGACCCATAAATCTGACTGTCTGAAGGATTCAAATTAGGAATTATTGACAGCTGATGGAACCCAAGTGCACAGAAGAAGCGGGTTTTCCCATCCGTCCATCTAAATGTTGGAATGTGTATTGATTAAAATATGACGCGCTACAGAACCCAACATAAATCTAAACTCTATTAGATTAACACGAGCATTCAATTAACATAAAATGACAACGTAGGAGAGAGGGGCTGCGTGGCGGTCATCGGATGTTTTAGCCCTAAACACGGGGACCCTGAAATCGGGAGGCGCATTTGCGTTTGGCTGGGTGGTAGCGACCGGGTGGGGGTAAGGATGGGCAGGCGGAGGGTGAGGCGGGCACAGGGGCTGGGCCGCCGGGCCTCAAGGGCGAAGCTGATAAGGCTGGTGGAGAATCTGCTTTCCCTTCCCTTTGATCTTGGACTTGCCGGGGCAGCAGAGGCAGCGGCGCTTTGCTGGCGGCCGACGTGCCGGTCGGGCCTCCCTCTGGCAGGCCCAGCGCAGGAGACCAGGCTGCAAGGGTGAAGCTCACGGCAGCTTGTAGGCTCCAAGGAGGACGCCTGGGATGCGTTCAGGACCCGGTGTGCACATCTAAAACGTCCTGGGAAGAGGAGAACCGCGATTTGAAGATGAACCCAAGGGGGGGTACTCGCGTCTGAAGAGGAAGCCCACGCAGCAGCAGGGGTGTCATGCGGCGCCTCCAAAGGGTGGGCCCCGAGCTCAGCTTCCACTGCCGTCTGAGGTCGGGCGGCACCCGGCGTCCGGGGAGGGCCCCGGGAGGTGGGGAACCGCGGGCCGTGTAGACGAGGAAACCGAGGCTCCAGAGGGTACGTTCCCACGCGTTCAGACACGGGGGGCCACCCGCAGACCCAAGGTTTCCAGGGTCTCTGAGGGTTCTCCGGCCACGGGGCACCTTGGATGGAGGTGCCAGAGGGTCCACTCACCCAGGCAATGGAGAGGGTTGCTTTATAAATGTGCCAGCATCCTTAGGCCTCGCTGGTCAGCGCTGAGACACGCCCCTCACGGGTCTCTGGGGGGCCCCAGGACGACAGAGACCTCACGTCCCACAGCGGCACCCTGCTCCAGGGCTCACCCATCCCTCAGGCTCCTCTCTTTCCTGTCTCCTGTCCCCACCCTGCCCGCTGCTTCCTGGGATCCTCTCCTGAGAAAACAACCCACGTCTCAGGTCTGCAAAAAAAATAAAAATAAAAATAAATAAATAAATTAATTAATTAATTAATAAAAATAAAAATAAAAATATAAAATAAAATAAATCCAAGCGAAGGACCAGGTCGCAGAAGTAATAGGCGGGAGTGGGTTTTGATTGTTTTCTAGCTTGTTGGTTTTCTTTTTTTTTTTTTTTTTTTTAGCTTGTTGGTTTTCAACCAGGTCTTCTCATCCACTCACCGATCCTCAAGTTCAGGACTCAGAGCCCAGACTGAAGGATCCTCGTGAATAAGGCGCAGGCCTGGGGAGCCCGTATCCCTCAGCTTTGACCCCGGTTTCTCTATGGATCATAAAATGCTCCTTTTCTATAGAAGTCATATCCCAAATGCACCTTGCCGACCAGGCCAGCCGTCAAAATCCTTTCATCGTACTCTTCCAAGCACGCACATTATTGCATAAAATATTTTAAGTGGGGGGTAAAACTTGGGAGGCCCGGGCACAGTAACCCGAGTCTGCCCGTCTTCAGGGCAGTCATGACCTCTGCCGACCCGCGGGAGCCTCCAGGGGCGAAGGCGCCTACAGGCCGTGGCCCGTCGGAAGCCCTGAATGGCCGCATCAGGAGAGGTGACTTCTGCCGTCGACGTCCATATCTCTGGCCACGTCCTCGATCCCGTGTCGATGAAATATTCCCAACCCAGGTGAAGGCCCGGATGGCCTAGCGGATGGCGTGGCTCTGGCTGCCAGGGCGGGGGTCTCAGTGTGTTGACCTCACTGCTGGGATTCCGGCCCACACGGAAGGTTCTGGGCAGGTTGTGGGGAGGCTGTCCCGGCGGCCGGAGGCTGGCCCGTCCCCGGCCCGCGGGGCCTCCCAGGGCTCGCTCCTGCTGCATCTGCCCTGGAGGGGTGCTCTCAGCTGGGTGTTCCTCGCCGCAGCAACCGTCTCCTTGACCATCTGTTTCTACCCCGTGAACCCCGATGTCGCAGCCGACATGCACCCCCTCCTGCCCTCTGCTCCCCGAGGAGGAGCCGCCTCCTCCAGTCGGTGCCCGCCTCCTTCTCCTGCCCCCCCGCCCCCCCCCCGGGTATCCCTGCCCTGCCTTCCGCAACCCGGAGCCCCTCGGGCAAGGCCGTCACGGTCTCCTCCCCAGGCTGCCGAGGCCTCCGCGACCCGGCCTCCCCCTCTCCGCAGCCCTGTCCCTCGTGCCTGCCTGTGCCCCCTAAGCCGCCCTCATGCATCAGCTCCAGGACACACCCCGCTTCCAGCCCCCTGGCCGGGCCGACCTCGCTCCTGGATCCTCGCTTGCTCTTCCCTCCGTCGTGAAGCCCGCCGTCTCTGTCACTGTCACCCAGCTCCTTCCTCCAGGACGCAGACTGACCACTTCCTTCGGGAACCTTCCTCGATTCCCTCCCCAGTTCCAGGCCTAAGTGCACATCTCCCACACACACGCCCTGCCCGCCACGGCCATCTCTGTCGGGCCAGGAATAACCGCTCGCCCCTCCTCGTTTCCCCAGGGCCTGTCGCCGCCCGGGCCCCCGTGTGTGGAGTGACTGAGTCACGGATGAGTGAGCGAAGCCTGTGGGCGGGGGTGGGGGGGCGGGTGGGACCCCAGGGAAGAGGGGCGCAGGATAGGCAGGCTGGACTCCCCCGACGGCGAGACCGGGAGTCAGGCATCCAGTCCACTCCTCCGTGCCAGGCCCCGAGCCAGCCCCCCAGGGAGCACGGCCGGGTGCTGCCTCCCTACACCACGTGCTGGTGGGCTGCAGCCACCAGCCTGAACCAGGGGCCACTCCAGGGGAAGGCCTGGGTCCCCGTGATACGATTTCAGGAAGCCACGTGTGGATGATGCTCCCCAAAAACAAAGCTTGCTTCCGGCCTCACCGTGAGCAGCACAGCAGCCGCTGCCACCCTCCCAGGACCTCCCCAAATCCCACGGGCAGGCCCAGCATGACAGCGATGGTGACGGCAGCGGCGGCCGGTGCTGAGAAGCGCCGACTGTGTGCAGGCACCAGGCGGACAGCCACATGCCTACCTCCGCTGCGGCAGGAACCGCGGATCTGAACACGCAGAATCCTGGGCCCAAGGGAATGTAGTAGCTTTTCCTACTGGGATGGCCCCAGGCAGCCTGAGCCCGGAGCGCACGCCCGCCTCCCTCTCACCTGCCTCACCCCGGTCCCGAGAAGCCCTCCGTCCCTGTCCTAGGAAGACACTGGAGCCCACAGGGACGCGACTGTGGGTATGGCCTCCTGCACTGAGGCCACAGGGTCCAGACGAGGGTCCAGGTCAGGGTCCAGGCCACTGGGTCCATGTAAGGATGCAAGCCAGGGTCCAGGCCAGGGTCCAGGCCAGGGACAAGGCCAGGGATCAGGCCAGGGTCCAGGTCAGGGTCCAGGTCACGGCCCAGGTCAGGGTCCAGGTCAGGGTCCAGGCCACTGGGTCATGTAGGATGCAAGCCAGGGCCAGCTGGGTCCATGTCAGGATGCAAGCCAGGGTTCAGGCCAGGGTCCAGGTCAGGGTCCAGGCCAGGGATCAGGCCAGGGTCCAGGTCAGGGTCCAGGTCATGGCCCAGGTCAGGGTCCAGGTCAGGGTTCAGGTCAGGGTCCAGGCCAGGGTCCATCCAGGTCAGGATCCATGTTTGGGTTCAGGCCAGGGACAAGGCCAGGGTCCAGGCCAGGATCCAGGTCAGGGTCCAGGCCAGGCACAAGGCCAGGGTCCAGGTCGGGGTCCAGGTCATGGTTCAGGTCAGGGCCCAGGTCAGGTTCCAGGTCACTGGGTCCACATCAGAGTCCAGGCCAGGGACCATGTCAGGGACAAGGCCAGGGTCCAGGTCAGAGCCCAGGTTGGGGTCCCTGTTGAGGTCCATGTTGGGGTCCGTGTTGAGGTCCAGGTCGGGGTCCAGGTCAGGGCAGGACTGAGCAGGAGGCATCAGTTTGGTGGACGCAGATCTGGGCTTAGGGCCCCCGGGAGAGGAAGGAGCAACTGTATCCTGCCGAACTGTCCCCCCAAGCTGCACCCGCGGGAGATGATCTGCGGTGAGGCCCGTCATCTCCGTGAATCCATGTAATTGGACGTAGGGATTAACCCGACGCCTTTTCTCCTTTAATTCTCTCATGAGCGGAACAACTCCATGGCCGTCCCTCCACCCGAGCCACCACCACGGTGACCTGGGAGCCCTGTCCGTGGGAGCAGCCCGCCACCACCTTGCAGGTTCGAGGGAGCCTTCCGCGAGCCTCGGGGGCCCTCTGGTGGCCGTGCCCAGACCCCGGCGCGCCTGCGGGAGCTCCTCCGGGACCCTCCCCGCTGCAGGCCTCCAGCCCCAGGCGCCCCCCAACCCCCCAGGCGCCTTTGGCCTCCGGTCAGGCTGGACGCTGAGGCTGAGTCCTCGGGTCGCCACGTGGGGCCGGGCAGCCTTCCCAGGCGGGGGCCGTCAGGGACCTGGGCCCACCCTTCCACAGCCAAGGGCCCCGAGGTGCCAGCTGTCCCCGGGGGTCCGCGGAAGGCACCTGCACAGCGCAGCTTGCCGGGCGCCTGGGTTGGGAGGCGAGTGGGGAGCAGAAATGGGGGGACCCACCAGACAGAAGGCACTTCCCACAATGCCTGGCAGTGGCATTTCTTCTCCAAAAGAGGATAGGACGCCCCTGCCGCCCTGGGCATCACCGCAGCGTAACAGTCCGGGCCCTGCTCCCCCTGAGCTTCCACCGTCATCGCAGGAATGATCGAGCTGGGCCCCGAGAAGCCTCCGGCCTGCTACACCGGAAACCCCAGGGCACGGAATGGGTGGAAGGATGCCTGGGCATCGAGGCCCCCCGCACCATGTGCTCCTACTGCCCATCCAGAGCCCACATCCCCTGAGCTGCGGACAGGGGGATGGCTGGTTCCTGCGCCTCGGAGCCTGGCCTGGCTCCTTCTGGAAGGCAGGCAGTGGGATCCTTTTCTTAGTTAAATGGAAGCCCTGCAGATGTCTTGCATTCTGTGCCAGCGGGAGGCCCGCAGAAAGGTGAGCTGAGTTGAAGGAGCTAGACTCGGGGGGCATGTTGGGAGCCCCCGTGACAATGCTCAGGGCTCCCTCAGGGGTTAGGAACTGGGGTCCTCCCATGCTGCTCCCTCACATGGCCAGGAAGCAGGCGCGCCGGCTGTGATTCCGTTTGCAAGGGACATGCTCAGAGCCTGAGAACAGATGCAGCAAAAGAGGCCTCTAGGCCCCAGCACAGATTCAGGGGAACTGTAATGCGAGGACATGGGCCGGCCCATCCTGACAGGGGCCTGGATGCCAAGGTTTATCCTCAGGAGGATAAACTCTCCCCACTGGGCCCCAGGGTCCTGGGTGGAAGCCCCCAGGGACCTCCTCGGGGGGGGGCCCTCACCCACACACACCAAGAAGTGACCATAGACTGGTCGGGCCAGGGGTATGCAGCACATTGGGGAGAAAAGTCGAGAAGGGATCCACGATCGCCCCAGGGATGCAGGAAGCATCTATACGCAAAAGGAGAGTCAAGCCCTGTGCACCCCCCACGCCAACCCCAACCCCAGGAGAGCTGCTCAGATCCTCATTTAAGGTCAGGAGCTGCCACTCGAGGGGGCCTCAGCAAAGCAAGGGGGGGAATCTCTAGGGCAACGTTCTAATTCTGCAAAAACGTTCTCCCTGGAGAGAGAGAGAGAGAGAGAGAGAGAGAGAGAGAGACAGACAACATGGCCAAGACCATTCCAGTGAACCAAAGAATTAAATTGATTTTTTCCCCCCTAATACTGTGTTTAGCATCCAAGAGGAATCCAGACAGCTAGTGCTCTAAAGAGCGTCGCAGTCGCTTCCGAGGCAAACTACTTGCTCGTGGAAATGAAATGCTTTGAAGTGACGGAGCCCTCTAGACCGGGCTTCAGGTCCGACTCCGCTGACGGCCGGCCGTGGGACCTTAGACAAGTTAGCCACCCTCTCTGAGCCTGCATCTCCCCCGGTGTGGAAGGAGGATGAGGATAATTCATTCTTCCTAGGGTTTGAGGTAAGACACAGGAACGCCTGGCAGGCCCAGAGCATGGTTGCAGCACACGGTAGGACACTAGGGACTAGGGCGGGACGTGCCGCCTCCCGTTACTGCGCACGCTGCCACCGCCCTACCGCGGGGGCTGATAGGTGTTCGAGGCCACTCGGCGCCCAAGATAACCTGACACGCCCGGGGCTCCGGAGCAGCTGGGCGTCCATCTAGTCTGGGAACCTGAGAATGTGAAAGGGCCTTATGTTGTATTATTTAAAACAAAAGCAAAAACTTACTAAAACTTAGTCTCCTTGCATTGCTTTATATGCAGTATTTTTCAGCTACGTCAATTAACCTGGAATCCAGGCCTATGGGGGAGAGCGGGGCAGGGGGGGGGCCTTTGTCCTCTGAGGTCCCCCAACCACCCACCTGCCCAGGCAGGCCTTGCCCACGCCTCCAGGGCTGATGGACCCAGGGGGGCAAGAAAGCCAGGCAGAGGGCCCCTGGAGGTCGGAGGGGGGCCCACACAGCCTGGGGGCATCCACCCCCCCCCAAGACGGGGCAGCCAGGCTGTGCCATGAGCCAGCCCTTCCACCCAGGCGCACCTGCAATCAAGTCCTGCTCCTGGGCCGGCGACAGCCCCTCTGGACCTGTCTCCCTGCCATGAAACGGGGGTAATGACACCTGTCCCAAGGGATAAGCAAGTCGCTGTGGGGCAGGTGTCGAACTCCGAGGGGCGGGCCCCGGAGGGGCAGGAAATACCACCAGCCCCAGTAGATGCTGCTATGACCTTGCAAGACATGAGGGAAGCTTCGGTTATGAAGTCCCCAACTCCCAGGACAGGCTGCGGCGTGGGATGTAGCAGGCAGGCCCACCAGTGCCGGAACCACCCAGAGGGACGGGGGCCCCTGGCATCCCACCCTTGTGTTCAGGGCACCAACCCAGGCTGGTGTCATCACATCTTCCGACTTCTTCAGAGATAGCCTGTGATGCTCTGTTAAATGTTTTGGACTTCAAATGTAGGCAAGTTTTATTTTATTTTATTTTATTTTATTTTATTATTTTATTATTTTATTTTATTTTATTTTATTTTATTCCATTCTATTTTATTTTATATTATTTTATTTTGTTTATTTTATTTTATTATTTTATTTTATTTATTATTTTATTTTATTTTATTCTGTTTTATTTTATTCCATTCTATTCTATTTTATTTTATATTATTTATTTTATTTTATTTTGTTTGTTTTATTATTTTATTTTATTTATTATTTTATTATTTTATTTTATTCTGTTTTATTTTATTCTATTTTATTTATTATTTTATTATTTTATTTTATTCTGCTTTATTCTATTTTATTCTATTTTATTCTATTTTATTCTATTTTATTTTATTCTATTCTATTCTATTCTATTCTATTCTATTTTATTTTATTTTATTATTTTACTATCTTTTAACCAATGAAAAAACTAAAACATCCCTGGGCCCCAGCTCTGAGACCGGGGAGCAGACGGGTGTATCTCCAGCTCCCCGTCACCCCAAGTGTGAGGTCCTGGGGCCTCTGTGCCCCCCGCCCCACCCCATCCCGGCACAGGGCTCTTCCAAGGCCCCGCAGGGCGCCCACTGCCCCCATCAGGTTCACGTTCAGAGCCAGGTGGGATGGGAGGCGGATTCCCGGGCATCTCAGCCCAAAGGACAGGAGGGTCTCATTGCTACGCGGACGCCGCCATCTGCTGGTGGAAGGAGGTGAGAGCACCCCGAGGAGGAGCCGGCCAAGAGGAGGGGAGGCAGGAAGAGAAGGGCGCGCGCCTGGGAAAGGACCCAATGCCGGGCCCTGAGCCCCGGAGGCCTAGAGCAGGAGCAGAACTGGGGCGTCCCTGCTAAGTGATGGTGCGGGGGCGCAGGGCCAACTCCCCGACGGGCCCGCAGGTGACCCAGGGGGCACGCACCCCCACGCGTGTCTGTGGCATGTCCTGTGACCCTGGCCGGTGAGCCCTTTCCCTGCTGCCCGGGATTGCGCCAAAGACCTGGGCCCCGAAGCTCTCCTCTCTGCTGCCGCCTCCCCACCAGCTGTGCTGGGGTGCGCTCCTCCAGGTGCAGGAAACCTGGTGCGGCCCCTCGACCTGGGGACGACCTGCGACCACCGTCCTGCAGGAGAAAGAGCCTCCAGGTGGATCCCAGAGTTTACCCAGTGCTTCCTTCCTGGGCCAGCCACAGGGCCCCCCGGGATCCACCTCCCGGAGACCTGTCCCAGCACGGGGATAGCCCTGGGAACTGGAGGCCAGGCAGGGGGCAGGGGCTGGGGCAGGCGGGCAGACTGGGGGCTCCTCCGGGACGGGGCCTTGTTTCTCACGCCTTGGCCTAAGCCTGAGTGACCTGCCCTGGCCCCGGCCGCTGCCTGCGGACAGCAACAGGGAAAGGTCTGCGGGACGGTTGGTAAAATAATGCACAACTGCATGTTGTTCTTTAAACCTTTTCTCTTATTTTTTTTTTGGATATGGTTTTTTACAGCCAAAGGGTTTCCTGTTGGTTAGGTCTCCTTCTTGCTCTCCCAGAACCCCCAGGAGGCACGGGGGTTAGACCTGGCCCTATTCACAGACAGATAAACGGAGGCCTGGACTAGTGAAAGGAGAAGCTGGCAGGCCCCAGAACCGGGCCAGCAGCAGGCCCGGGTGGGCCTTCCCAGCCGCGAGGTGTCAGGACCATGCACAGGATCCGAAGATTTTTATGACAAAATGTGCTCTTGGATGGCAGCCACGACGGGTCCACGGGAGTGGAGTGTGTTCAGAGATCCAGCCTGTATTCCCAGCACCCCGTACTCACTGAGTCTTCCTGCTCTTTCTTAAACGAAAACAACCGCATAGACCCAACTTAGGACGTGCTGCGGGCCGCATGTGTACACAGATACTGTTTTAAGGCAACCACGCGTGGAGGAACTCGCATTCCTCCCGTTTTTAGATGAGATTACGCGGGACTCAGTGAAAGAAGGTAAGGAACTGGCCTGAGGTCACACAGAGTGGAGCCGGGCGCCTGGGCCCAGTGATCAGATCAGAGTCTGCACGCACACGCACACGCACACGCACACGCATGCACCTGGCTTCTAGAAAGCAGCCCAGCGTGATTCAAACGCCGAGAGTCCACGTTCCTAAAACACAAGAGTGTTCCTCGAACGGCAGCCCAAGGTCGGGTTTATTACAGTGTACACAAGTACAATCACCAAGGAATAGCAGGACCAGCAGATTCCAGCAGCTGCTGAGAGAGAGGGAGAGAGGGAGAGAGGGAGGGAGCGAGGCAGGGGGAGAGGGGGGAGAGAGAGATGAATTCCTTCAGATAGCACTGTTTGAAACCTTCCCATGATGACATTAAAAGTGGGCTTTAAGTGATTTATTTTTTCAATCTGTGAATCTAAACAAATGATCCCCCTTCTAGGTACATCGATCATATGATCTTCTCCACAGCTGTGAAAAAAATGCTATTAGTGCTTTCAAAGCAGTTTTATCACAGATTAAAGAAGCCTAGGGAGAAAAAAAAAAAAATTGGCAACCGGAGACAGCCATATGCCTACTTGACCTAGGACCATAAACCTGTTGTTCATTCCAGAGAGGGGATTACGGCATTACTTTTAGTAAGTTGCTTTTCATATGGAAATTTCTTTTCATAGTAAAGATCTGTCTTTAATAGCATCATCCTAAAAACATGCCTATTTTTTAATTCCCTGATCATGGACATATAGATTTTTATGGTGTCTGCAAGCATACATTAATGTTAATTTCTCCATTCTCCTTTGTATTTTGTTAATGTCACAATCTGCTGTAAAACCTTGCCAAGTTTCTTAACTGTCATGTTAATTCCGAGACCTATTCTGCACTCTTTGACATTTCAGGACAGAACAAGGCAGTAAAAATAGATTAGAAACAGCTTATAAGTATTATAAAATCTAGAACTTTGCAGATGGTGGAATTAGGACTGCTGAATGGAAATTTAGCAACTCTGAGCACAATAATATTAGAAAAGCCTATTCATGTCTAAGGTAAATATTTGGAAGGGGTTGCATAATGGTGGCTGCAGGATTGCGTGTGGGGGGGAGCTTATAAAACGCAACGGAGTTATGTTATTTCAGGCAACTTACTGGATACATACACCACATCCTGAAGCGTTTTGGGTTTCAAAGGTTTTTCTGTACCATATAAATAAGGGCGCGTAGTAAGAGCTTGATTTTATTCACGGTCAGTTCAAAGATCACACAAATTATTTCACGCAGAGGATTTGTCTGCCTTCCCCTAAGTCAAAGCAGAGCATTACTGTCCTTAGATATTAAATGACAGTACCACATGCTAAGAAATTTGCACGAACGGACAGGAAATTAGACACTGTTTTCTTAAACTGATTGCTACAGAATGCCCACTGTTTAAATGTGCACTATCCATTTCAAAGGGGGAAGCCCCGGCTGATTTCAGGAAGTTTAAAATCAGCTCAGGGAGACGCAGGACAAAGGTGGGTTAAATGCGTCCCCATCGGCACCAGAGCCCTCCAACTACTGGGGGAAATGATTTCAGAAAGAGAGGAAGGAAGGAAGGAAGGAAGGAAGGAAGGAAGGAAGGAAGGAAGGAAGGAAGGAAGGAAAAGAAGGAAGGAAGGAAAGAAGGAAGGAAGGAAGGAAGGAAGGAAGGAAGGAAGGAAGGAAGAAAGAAAGAGAAGAAATAAAGAGAGAGAGAAAGAAAGAAAGAAAGAAAGAAAGAAAGAAAGAAAGAAAGGGAAAGGGAGAAAGGAAGGAAGGAGAAAGAGAGAAAGAAAGAGAAAGAAGAGAGAGAAAAAAAGAAAGAAGGAAAAAAGAGAAAGAAAGAAGAAAGAGAAAGAGGAAAAAGGAATAAAAAGAGAAAGGAAAGAAGGAAGGAAGGAGAAAAAGAAAGAAGAAAGAAAGAAGAAAGAAAGAAAGAAAAAAGAAAGAAAGAAAGAAAAAAGAAAGAAAGAAAGAAAGAGAGAAAAGAAAGAGAAAGAAGAGAAAGAGAAAGAAAATGAAAGGAAGGAGAAAAAGAAAGAAAGAAGAAAGAAAGAAAGAAAGAAAGAAAGAAAGAAAAGAAAGAGAGAAAGAAAAGAAAGAGAGAAAGAAAAGAAAAAGAGAAAGAAAAGAAAAAGAAAGAAATAAAGAAAGAAAGAAGAGAAAGAAAAAAGGAAAAAAGAAGAAAGAAAGAGAATGAGAAAGAAAGAAAAAAGAGAAAGAAAAGAAAGGAAAGAAGAAGAAGAAAGAAGAAAGAAAGAAAGAAAGAAAGAAAAGAAAGAAAGAAAGAAGAGAAAGAGAGAAGAGAAAGAGAGAAAGAAAAGGAAGGAAAGGAAGGAAGGAAGAAGGAAGGAGAAAGAAAAAAGAGAGAGAAGAGAAAGAGAGAAAGAAAAGAAAAAGAAAAAAGAGAAAGAAAAAGAAAGAAAAAAGGAAAAAGAGAAAGGAGAAAGAAAGAAAGAAAAAGAAAGAAAGAAAGAGAAAGAAAGAAAGAAAGAAAGAAAGAAAGAAAGAAAGAAAGAAGAAGAAAAGAAAGAAGAAAGAAAGAAAGAGAAAGAAAGAAAGGAAAAAGAAAGAAAAAGAGAAAGAAAAGGAAGGAAGGAAGGAAGGAAGGAAGGAAGGAAGGAAGGAAGGAAGGAAGGAAGGAAAGAAAAAAGAAAGAGAAAAAGAGAAAAAGAGAAAAAGAAAGGAAAAACAACTTTGCCCTCTTCTTTAGGCAGGACTTATTTTTCCACCATCCTTGTTGAGTTGCTGATGAATCGTTCACATCCCTTGCCAAGCCCCACCCTCTGCCTCCCTCATTATTTGCTGCACCTTTTTCCCACAGCTCCAACCGGCAGCGGCGGCTTAAAGACAGCGCGGCATTAGCGGGGAAATGGCTCGCAGTTCCCCACGGATCCCCTAATACGTTATGTTGAAATGATAATTGGTACACTCCTCATTGAGAAAATAAAAGACAGGGAAAAAAACTACTTTTCAGTCACCACCAGGTATTATCTTAGCTCATGTATTCAGAACGAACGGATACCTTAAAAAAATAATAATGATAATTTTTTAAAAAAAGAAAAAAACCCAACCCGGGACCCCCTCCCCCCACCCCCCATCTGCGGGAGACACTGCAGTCTGCAATTCTTTTCAGCTGACATAATCCAGATTGATTCGTTCAGCAGATAAAATTCAGGCCACTTCTGCCCTTTATGGGAGCAACATAATACCAGTCTTTATTCAGTAACAATGTAACATAATGGGATCGGAATGTGCAAAATGACTGTTCTTAAATTACTGTGCCTCACAAGAGCCCAACACAAGCTGGGGCTTAATGTAAAAAATCATTAGGCGCAGATTACTAAAGTGCTCCTGCATTAAGGAGGTCAAACCGAGCCTGTTTGTGGTATTTTCCAGGACAGAAACTCTTTGCTAATATCTTGATTACGACCGCGTTCCGGGGCGGGCGGGGGCCGGGGGTGCCCATGCCGGCACCCCGGGCTCGGGCGCTGTGGCTTCTGCGAACGGGCCGCGGGGAGAGGCCGGCGGGCGGGGAGACGGGCTGCCAGGTGGGGTGGGAGGCGGCCCACGGTCCCGAGGCATTTCTCGAGAAACTTTGGTGCATCCCATCGTTTCGAGCTCTGAGCGGCTGGAACGATGCTAATTCTCCAGATCTTCGGGGGCTCGGTTATGAAAACGTATAGGAGGCTCGGAAAATAAAGAAAAAGCATAAAGACAGGATGACTCATGCACTCCCATCATCTCAATACCTGGAGATGACCCCTGGGCGTTCTGAATGCAAATTCATTCCTCTTTTTTCTTTTTTTTTTTTTCTTCTTCCTTTCTGTGCGTAACTATGTAATATGTTTTTACAAAATTTATGCTTCGAATATAGCTTTTCACTAAATGTTACAGGTACTGTCAATATTGCTCCACATCGTTAATTATTCCTCTACAATATAATTTTATGGCTACATGGTGTTCCTTCATGTGGAGGCACCTCGTTTATTTAATTTTATCCTGGTTCGTGGGCATGTGGCTTGCCTTCTAAGTTCTCCCCACGATGCAGGCGGGGTCGACGACTATCTTTTTTTTTTTTTTTTTTTTATGATAGTCACACACACAGAGAGAGAGAGAGGCAGAGACACAGGCAGAGGGAGAAGCAGGCTCCATGCACCGGGAGCCCGATGTGGGATTCAATCCCAGGTCTCCAGGATCGCGCCCTGGGCCAAAGGCAGGCGCCAAACCGCTGCGCCACCCAGGGATCCCTATCCTTATAGAACAACATCTTCCCACCCGTCAGGTCATCTTCGTGGGCTCCTAGACGTGGAATTGCTGAGTGGAAGGAAATGCATGTTTTTGCGGCTGTTTCGATCCCAATTGCCTCCTTGGCCTCCAGAAGGCTCGCTTTCCGGGCCGTCGTGCGTGGTGCTCACGGGACCTCACGCTTCCAGGGATGGGTCCCGAACCCGTCCCAGCAGCCCGCTCCCAAGACTTCTTGAACGTCGCTTTGCATTCGCCGACTCACGTCACGCAAGACCACCACGGCCACTGCTCGCTTCCGCACACCCACACATGAAATTGTCATCAGAAGAAAGACTGGATTAAGAGACACCGTCAGGGCCGCTCATACAAAACGAAGGTTGCCTAAGAAGATTCTAGAAAAAAGCCGGAGAGGACAAAACAGAGCGGAAAAGATTCCCCTTGCGTTGAAATGTTTTTTTTTTTTTTTTTTTTTTCCAGCTTGCAAGTCCAAGCTTCGTGCAATTCCATTTTTGCATTGGAGAGCGTTGCTAGCCTCTTATCTTATTTAAATAGAAGACTTCCAGAATTCGAATCACTGAATCACCAGGTGGCCTCCGAGATGATGCAGTTACTCTCCGGAACAGTGGGCTCACGTCTGGAGTGGGGCCTGTTATTTGGTCAACGTTCGTACTAATTGAAGCAGGCACCGCGCGTGTGTGTGCACAGGGCCGCGGGAGGGCATGCGTGAAGCAGAGATTTTTGCGCCCGTGATACATAACCACGTGCGCATAAACCCACGTATCTGCAAAATGCGCGCCACCGTTGTAGCCTCATCATGGGAGCTCGCGCCATCTGAAATATTTGCCCGTGATTACGAGCCTCCGCTGTCAATCATGACGGCACAAATCCAATACTCGGGCCATATGGCCTTGAAACTTTCAATCGATAGGAACCTTTTAAAGCTGAAGCTTCAAAAAAAGAGTTGTATCAAATATATATTCAATGAGAAGGAGGTCAATTGAATAATTGATTACTCAGTAACAATTAAGTGCTCTTCAGATATCTCTGGGAAATCTTGAAATATAACGGTGATAGATATTTATCAGTTTATCAGTTATTGTTGCATCATCTATTTATTTTCGGGCCCAGAGTCCATTCTTTCATTTGTATACGTTAGCAGCAGGATCCCCGGGGTGAGAAATGATCACGTGTGTTTTTGCTACCCCAAAACCAAGGAGGTGGAAAGGTGGGTAGAGGTCGGTCCAGTCCAGGGTTGCCAACGTGAAAACGGCTTCTTTGTGATGACTTTTAGGTAAAATAGCCGGAGACTGCCTCTCCCAAAGGTGCCTGCTCCAAAATGCAGTCCTTCTTGCGAAGGACATTTAGGTGATGGTGTCAGGACCGTGTGGGTCTTCCTGCCACCTACTTTCTCTTCAAAAGCACCCAGATCTGCAGGTCTCCGCAGATAAAATGCCGATGATCATATCTCCAAAAACCACTTGTCCCTTAGCACCATTTGTTAGCAAAGCTCTTAGATTTATCTCTGTCCTTTTTTTTAAAAAAAAAAAAAAGATTTTATTTACTTATTCATGAGAGACACAGAAAGAGAGAGAGAGGCAGAGACACAGGCAGAGGGAGAAGCAGGTTCCATGCGGGGAGCCCGACGCGGGACTCGATGCCGGGACCCTGGGCAGATTTCAATCACTGAGCCACCCAGGAGTCCCGTATCTCTGACCTTTCCAAAGGAGCTCTATAGATGCAGCATTATGAAGTCATTGACAATCCACCAGAGAGCATCGGCATCCATGCACACGCACTTGCGCGCACACGGCCCCCTCTCTGTACCACATGGGGTGGGGGCGAGGACAGAAGGTGACTCTGCTGTTTGGAAAGAGGCGCCCAAGGGCTCATCTTTTTTTTTTTTTAATAAATTTATTTTTATTGGTGTTCAATTTGCCAACATACAGAATAACACCCAGTGCTCACCCCGTCAAGTCACCCAGTCACCCCCACCCCCCGCCCACCTCCCCTTCCACCACCCCTAGTTCATTTCCAAGGGCGCATCTGTAGACCACACTTGTGTGCATCACCTCCGCCTTTGTCCAAGAGCTCAGAGGCGCTGATCTGGTGTTAAAAAAAAAAAAAAAAATCTCTCAACGGTCCCCCTTGCAATCGGTAAAGTTGTATTTTCCTGACACTTAAGGCCTTACCATCCGTAACAGGCACACCTAAGAAATGACTAACTGGACGCAAGAAACCTGTGCTGAACAGGAGGGACACCTGTTCACATAATCACCCAAACCCAGGCCAAAGGTGATGCATTTTATAGATCTCTCTATTTTTCTCATTCATTGATTTGAGAAGTACGTCCCGAACCTCCTCTCTGGGCTGGGCGCAGGGACAAAGGAGTGGGACAGGACAGGTCGGGTGTCTAACCGCCTGGAGTTCTCATTTTGGTGAGAGAATCAGACCAAAAATAATAATAATAATAATAATAAAAGATGAAGAAATTGAACACATACAATTTTTAATAACTGCTGAGAAGCAAAGGACCGAGAGAGGAAATATAGAGTAATAAGCCAGATGTGAGGGGATCCCTGGGTGGCTCAGCCGTTCAGCGCCTGCCTTCGGCCCAGGGCGTGAACCCAGGGACCCGGAATCGAGTCCCGCGTTGAGCTCCTGCCCTGGAGCCTACTTCTCCCTCTGCCTCTCTCTCTCTCTCTCTCTCTCTCTATCATGGATAAATAAATAAAATCTTAAAAAAACTAAGCTAGATGTAAGGGGATGGTCATACACTGCCTTTTTGAGAACAAGATATTTCAAATGAGATCTAATGAATGAGAAGGCATTGGCCATGCAAGGCCTTGTGTGTGCATGTGCGTGCACGCGTGTGTGTGTGTGTGGGGGGGTGACAGGAGGGCTTATCAATTACTCCAGGCGGTGAGAACTGCATAGTCAAAGGCCCTGAGGTATCAAATTGCTGGAAGTGTTAATGATCAGTGAGAAGGCCCCTGGGGTCGGAGCAGAGCCTGAGAGACGAGGTCGTGGGTCAGCTGGGGTCAGCTGGGGACCGGATTGCCCTGGGCTGTGTGGCCGGGGGGGCCTGGGGTTTAATCAGAAGGGGATGGGAAGCCATCGAAAGGCGTTAGGAGAATATATGAATATATGGTCCTTTCTGTCACTCCAGGAGCTCCCCGAAGCTCAAGGGTATACAGTGGTTTGGAGGAGGGCCTCGCAGCTCCGGTGACCCACCGTAGAAGGGCGAGGATGGAAGGCAAGGGGGATCCCTGATGTATCTGGAGACAGACGTGGCAGGGATTCCTGGTGGCCTGGAGGACACGCGGAGGGGACCGGGGCTCCAAGCTCACTCCTGGGCGCGATGCTATGAAGGGTGCAGGTGGAGAAGTCCAACAGAACCTCAGGGAAGGAATTCTGGGGGGAGAAGGGGCGCAGCTTCGTGTCGCGGAGACCCGCGTGGACAAGGGGCACAGCACCGGCGACAAAGGGTGAGATGGCCCAGGACGGGGGGAAGCTGGGACTGAGCCCCGAGGAGCCCAAGGAGGGCGGCGGAGGAGGAAGGGCCTGCAGCAGAGACCAGGGAAGAGGAGCCCCTGAAGCCGGAGGAAGACCGAGGAGGGTGGCCTCGGGGAGCTGCGAGGGCAGTGAGTGGCTTTAGCGGAGGGTCTAGCCCTGGCCCCCCTCGGACACGAATGCTTTCTCCTGACGTCCCTGGAACCGCGTCGCCTTCGGACCCCGGAGCTCTTGGGGCAGGCTCTGCTCACCTACTCATTGTGCAGGTAAACTGAGGCTCGGGGAGGTCCGGTCACGGCCTCGACCTCGCCTTCCAGCCGGAACCATCCGGCACCGGTCCTGGGCTCCTGACCACGCTGACCTCTAGGTGTTTTCTACTTTGCAGAACACGACGGCGTCTGGGGTCCGGTCGGCCGATGGTGGCCAAGCCATGCTGCTGGGAGACACGGGAACGTCGTTTGGCGCCCTTTTTTAAAAGATTTTATTTATTTATTCATGATAGACACACACAGAGAGAGAAAGAGAGAGAGAGAGAGAGAGAGGCAGAGGCACAAGCAGAGGGAGAAAGAGTCTCCATGCAGGGACCCCGACGCAGGACTCGATCCCAGGACCCCAGGATCACGCCCTGGGCTGAAGGCAGGTGCCAAACTGCTGAGCCACCCAGGGATCCCCCCACCTTTTTTTTTAAGACTTATGTATTTACTTGAGAGAGAGAGAGAGAGAACACAGGGGCAGAGGGAGAAGCAAGTGGACTTGCTGCAGAGCAGGGAGCCCTACTCGGGGCTCCATCCCGGGCCCCCAAGACCATGACCTGAGCTGAAGGCAGATGCGTCCCCAAGTGAGCCACCCCTGCGCCCCTTCTTTCTGCCTTTTGAATGCCAGCCTTGCCGCCATCTGCATATCGCCTATTAAATATTGCCCCCCCCCTCTGCGTCGTCCCCGGCTGTCCCCCCGTAAGGAGGGGCCTGGCCACAGGCTGACGGCCAATCCACCCCAAGAGGAGGAAGCTTTGCAAAGCAGACCAGCTCAGAGGCAAGAGAGCCTTCAGAGGAGGTTCTCCACTTGCAGTTAAGGCAGGTGCCCAGCCCTGGAGGCCCCGCGGCCATGGCCACCCCTCGCCCACACCCCCTGGCACGTAGGCAGGCTTCCCTGAGTCGGGGCGGCCACGCCAGGCCCGGCGCGTGCAGGGCATCTAATGACACCGACTCGGAAGCCCCGACTCATTTCCGCCGTGTCAGGGGTGAGCCCGGCTTTCTGCAGAGCCTCCTAACAAGATGACAGGCGTCACCGTCCGGGGGGCGGGAGGACAAGCTGGGGACAGGGCGGCGAGTGTCACAGACCAGAGAGCAGATGTATCATCGCGGCCCTGCCGCGCCGGGAATGACACCTTTTGACTCTGGAGCGTGTGCCTCAAGGAGCTAACCTCCCTGTTCCCGCTGCACACGCGCGATCGGTGACAGCCCGCCGATCGGCAGGTAGGGGACCGCGGGGCACGGGGCACGGGGGCCGGGCGGGCGCACATTCCGCCGCGGGGCTGCCACGGAGACTGCGCGGTGGGCTCCAGCGAAGGGGCTCGCGAAAAAGCACGCTGGGGTTTTAATATTGTTTTAATGTGATTAAAAAAGCCCTAAATTAATTTATTTTCTGACGCTAGAAAATAGTCCGGCGCTGCTGCATCGCAATATGTGCTAAGAAGAGCAGTCTGATAAAATTCATTAGAAAAGAATTAAATTCATCATATAAAACGCAGTCATTTTATTTTAAGTAGTTCCCGAGTGAGAGGCCCAGGCAATGGTTCCTGCGAGTCACAGCAAGGACACGCTGGGGAGGAACCCCCGGGTGGGCCCCCCCCCCGGACGCTGTGGCCTGTCGCAGCCGAGAGCCCCCGCCCTTGCTGGGGGCCAAGAGCAAGGAGTCCTTGCTACCTGCCCTGCTTGGATGGAGCCGTAAAACACCGTCAGACCCTCCCCGCGGTTCAAGACCCAGCTCGTCCCACCCCTTCTCCAGCCTTTGCCGCCTTTCCACCATTTTCTAATGATTTTTTGAAATTTATTTATTCATGAGAGAGAGAGAGAGAGAGAGAGGCAGAGACACAGGCAGAGGGAGAAGCAGGCTCCATGCAGGGAGCCCGATGCGGGACTCGATCCCGGGACTCCAGGGTCACGCCCTGGGCCAAAGGCAGATGCTCAACCGCTGAGCCCCCCGGACACCCCCCTTTTCCACCATTTGTTTCGACGTCATCACCCACTGTCTCAAGGAGCAACGTGATGTATATGCTCTGCTTTCGTCTCCGCGAGTAGCCCGTGAACCCCATTGGGGTGAAGGCCGCTTTCAGACTTTGCTTCTCCAGCTCCTCACGGCTCCCTGCCCCTCGGGTGCGGCCAGCCCTCGGCGTTTCCTTCGTGGGCAACGAGTCCCAGACGCCCCCGTCCGCTGGCACAGCCGGGGATGAGCAGCCCCTCCGGAGCGTCTCGAAGGGAGCAGGTGCCTCTCGCCGTCAGCTGGCTAGGCCCGAGCGGCCTGTCACGGGGCGTGCTGAAATCTAACCACGGACGACC